>NC_086334.1:52931621-53249954 GCF_032445375.1 Bacillus rossius redtenbacheri | reverse complement strand
GAAAATACTCCAGACCATCCACCGAGCTTAGAACAGTTGCTAGGCGCTGGTACTTTGACTGTTGCAACGACTTGGAATACAAGTAAACGTTCTCGAACCGAAGACCGTTTGGTTCCTCCAGTAAACTCAGTAAAACACACGTCTTGCCACAGTTTGACGGACCCGCCATTATGCAACGTACGGCAGAAGGCAACAGTAAGCCATGTCATGATTCACGCGCACTAAATACATCGTCTTGCGTAATGCGTACGGGCAAACACACGTCTTGCTTGACGACCTGCATTGTACTAAAGAAATTGTATAAAATCAAACACATTTATACTTTCTGGTCAGTTGTGCGTAATGACTCGAAGAGGTAAGAACAAAAAACACATCGGTGCAGGACTCGTGAACTCGCTGATAAACAATCTGCCATTCGAGCTACACATTCCCGGCTACAGATTCTGCGGCCCCGGCACTAAACTAGCGAAAAGGTTAGCTCGCGGTGACGTGGGCATTAATTCTCTCGACGAAAAGTGCAAGCAGCACGATATCGCATATTCATTAAGCAAGGATCTGGAATCCAGGCACAGAGCAGATCAGATATTGGCACAGAAAGCCAAAGATATAAGTAAATCGCCGGACGCGGGACTAGAAGAGAAAATCGCGGCCTGGGGCGTATCTAAAATCATGAAGGCAAAGACGAAATTAGGACTGGGTGCTCGTCGAACCAGCTCCATCAAGTCAAAGACTAACTCACGCAAGACCAAGAAACACAAGATCGGTGCAGGCGTGCAAAAAGCCAAGCGAAAATTACAGACTCTCGACAAGAAGATTATAGGAGGATTTCTTCCTTTGCTTTTGCCTGCATTGGGTGCCCTCGGTGGCCTCATCGGTGCAACGAGCGGTAAAGTGCGGGCAGTCAACACCTCGAAGAATGAGCGCAAGCAGTTAAAAGAAGCACAGCGACACAATGCCAACATGGAAGCCATTGCCATCGCTAAAAAAAAAACGGCGCAGGACTGTACTTGCAACCTCACAAGACAGGTCGTGGCATGAAAAAGAAACCAATGAAAAAATCCTAAGTTCCCTACCGAAACGACCGCTCACCAACGTAGATTTAATAAAGTACGCGCGCAAACTGAAAATACCACATTTACGTGGTGTGTTTATGCGAGACACTTTGCCCAGCAAGCCAAAGACACGTGAGTGCGCCATAATTAATTTAGACACGTCGTCGGGTCGCGGCACGCACTGGGTGGCTTATGTAAAGACGGGAAAAAAAGCTACTTACTACGACAGTTTCGGTAATTTGAGACCTCCGCCAGAACTGCGACAGTGCCTGGGCCGGTCCACTACGTTGTTTTACAATTACGAAATGGAACAGAGGCCTAATCAAACAAACTGCGGACACTTGTGTCTTCGCTTTTTAACAAACAAAAATTAGCTGACAAATAAAAATTGCTACTTAAAGGTTGTGCAGTGATGATAATTTATTAGTCATGTCGATAACAATTACCTTGAAAGGTCACGCATCTGAGCTGCGGGCGGTTCATTTCCCGCCTCTGGATTTAGACGGAGAATGGTGTATCGGACTCGTAGATTTTCAAACGTATAATGCCATACTTAATATCGACGAGGAAAACTGCAAGATCTGCTTCCTGAAAAGTGATGGGACCGCTCATGAAATACAGTTACCAGTTGGCTCTTACGAAATTGACGACATTGCAAAGTACATCAGGGATATGTTACCACAGGATGTAGACTTTCAACTGCGTGGAAATCCAAACACTCAAAAAAGTATTCTAACATGCAGTGAAAATGTCGACTTTACGAAACCCGGGACCATAGGTACGATGCTCGGATTCGAATCAAAGGTGTATGATGCAGGAAGAACGTACGAATCTACGCGCGCAGTAAACATTTTGCCTGTGAATGTCATAAGAATATACTGTAATTTGGCAAGTGGAACGTACCTCAATGGAAGACTAAACAACATGCTACACGAGTTTTCGCCAACGGTTCCGCCAGGATATAAACTGGTAGAAGTACCGCAAAGTATCATTTACGTTCCAGTCGTCGTGAAGTGCGCACACGAAGTCGTCGTCCGAATCGTTGACCAGCGAGAACGATTGGTGAATTTTCAAGACGAAGAAATTACATTACGTCTGCACTTGAAGCGATGGGCATAAAGTTCGTAACACCGAACAGTTATAAAAGAAATCGTATTGTCGTGAATAATAACAGTTCTCTACCAGACATCGGTGCATTAACACCTGACAACATAAAGTATCTTTTCAGTATTGGACAAGTACCGAATAAATATGGAAGACGAAATCATCAACGTGGAAGATCCGGTCATTTTTGATGACAGCATTACGAAAATGGAATTGCACGAGTACCAGCCTTTCCTGCTCGGACCGTACGCACTACCATCGGAAGTATGCATTGCTGTACAGCACCAAGATATTTGAACTTTACCTTCGCAGTCATTTCTACATATAAGAGGCACGCTTACAAAAGCGGATGGTACGCACCCGACAACGACATCAATATCCTGCAATGGTATTCTTCACCTAATCGAGCGCATTACATATGTACTCAATGGCGTCGAGGTAGACCAGACGAGAGATGTAGGCATAACATCTGCTATGAAAAATTACCTTTCGCTCACGCCAAATGAACTGTCTGCTGCAAAGATGGCCGGTTGGGCTCTCGAGGATGAATATAAGCTTCCGGTTTATGCCGAAGGGAAGTTCGAAGTTTGTGTTCCTCTGTCCATGCTTCTTGGATTCGCTGAGGACTACAAGCATATAATCATTAATTCGAAACAAGAGCTCGTACTGCTTCTAGCCAACACGCACATTAATGCAATTGTCGCCGCTGCAGAAAACCCTCAAGATGTCTCGTTAACACTACAGTCTATCGAGTGGATGCTGCCCCACATCCAAGTGAGCACCATTGAACGAGTCAAGATGTTGAAAAACATAGAAAATGGCAAGAACTTCGATGTGCCATTCCGATCCTGGAGCCTGGAAACTTATCCTATCTTGCCTCATAGTCAGCGTATCAATTGGATAGTAAAGTCCAGCTTCGCTACGTAAAAACCAAGATACATCATCGTTGGGCTTCAGACCGGAAGACAGCTCAATGCAGGAGTAAGTCGCTCCGTATTCGATAACTGTCAAATACGCAATGTAAAAATATTTTTAAACAGCGAAAGTTATCCGTACGTTGACATGAACATGGATTTTGAAAGTGGAAGATTTCTTCTAGCATATCAAATGTATGCCAAGTTTCAGCAAGCTTACTACGGGCGGAGACAGTCACCGATACTAAGTCCCGACAGTTTCATGAACAAGGCTCCGCTAATGGTGTTTGACGTTTCCAAACAGGATGATTGAATAAGTTCAAACATCATCGACTGTAGGATCGAGATAACGACTAGCGGAAATATTCCGCCAAACACCTATGCTTTTTGTCTGATACATCACGATCGGCTTGCATCGTACAATTGTCGAGACAAACTTGTGATAATTCTGACATAAATACCGTTTCGTTTTCGATAATAATTTAGTTACGACCGAGCATTGCTAGCGACAAGATGTACTGCAACCTGCAAGGTTTCCAGAGTCAAAATGGGTTCGTGCTCAAGGAAATTAGCGTCACCTCCGGAGACAAGACTCGAACACGCACTTTCCGACCTCCGTATCCGTGGAAACTACTAGACGAAAAAAGTAAACGGTCGAATGAATGGCTATGTAAATACTACCATGGCCTGGAGTGGGACGAAGGAAAAATTCCGTACCACCAAGTGAAAAACACTATTGAAGATTTACTAGTTCAAAACGAAATAATCTATGTCGTTGGACCTGAACAGAATAAATGGCTGAGCAAGTTGTGTGATGCGTCAGTTGTAATTGTAGACTTACAGACCGACTACGGCTGTCCTTCCCTGCGCAAGCTTAGTGCAATATACGACGTGCAGCTACGTGACAAGTTTGAACGTGTCTGTGCCTGTACAAACTCACAGTTAATGCAGAAATGTAACACAGTGTGTTAGTAGGAGCCTGCATATATAAATGTCGTACCTACGTACGTGCCTTCAATTGACGTTCTACTCGCAAGAAGATGTTTACGTTTCATCCTGCTAACGTGTACGTGAGCGCAAGACCTAGCTTCAGCAGTGTCGAGTACAGCTACTGGGATTCCGGGTATCTATGTACATATACAGAAACCTGTGATGGAGGCGCTCAACATTGGCGGTTTGCGCACTTTCCTGTGTCCTACGAACCGACCCAGCAGCTGGTAGATTGTTGCGAACCTGGAAACTGTGCCGTCTATCACATTAGACCACACACAATCATTCCTGCTAGCATCGCTGAGGTAGTCGCCTCGTCTGCATGTGCAACACCAAACATGGACGTGTTGCAACCTGTTGCGACCTGTGATTCTTCTACGCAGACGTTCAAACGGTGTGCGTCTCGTCGTCGCAGTTCAGGCAGTGAATCTGTCCCAACTGGCACTGAGCCAAAGCCCAGGCGTAGACGTGGTCACAGACGTCACCGACCATGTCTTGTCGGAGTTGTCGACGTTGCAGAAGATGACCAGCTGGAAACCTGTGTTCCTGATCGCGTGACCAGCGAACCAGTTGGAACCGGAGTCAACGAACCAGTTGGAACCGGAGTCGTCGAGTCAGTTCGTGCGGCATTAAAGACTTTGCTTGTGAAAATGCTTGAATCCTTAACCTAATATGTATTTGTGTACTTTTTATAAATAAAAGTGTAAAACTTGAACTCGTGTGTTTTTTATTTCTACAGTTTTTAGGTATCTAATAAAATAATTTTAAATACAGACAATATTTTGACTCATGTAGTATACCAGTAGACCACGGGTATATAAGCGAGGTTCAGACGACTGGACCCGCAGATCACCTCTGGCCGCGGTGCAGTACGGACTTGCTCTCTCCATTAAGTTTCGTGAGATTTAGTTATGTCGACCGGAATAGAATGTTTACCGACAGCAGCGGGGACCTCGATGGCAGCAACGATGATGGAGACGGAGATCCCGATACCATTTGCAGAGGAGACCACGGCAGCGGAGAGCTCAATGGCTGAGGTGTCGACAGCTGTGAAGATCCCGATACCTGCTGCAGAGGAGACAACGATACGTGCTGTTCCACCATCAGCTGATGTTTCATCATCTGCATTCCAGACATCAATTAATGAAGAGCCTGCATCGCATCAATGCAAATTTTGTGGTGCATCAATAACCTGCAGTAGGTCTCTGACAATCTCTCGAGAGACATATAAGTGCGACAAATGCGATAAGGTTTTTTCGCATTGTAACAGTCTGGACAGTCACAAGATTATGTGCATAGGAAACGAATCAAGTGATAGTATGTTTCCATACCATCAGGCATCATCATTTATTGCTTACCTGAGGCAATAGTCAACAAAAGAGCAGTAGTCAATTGCCAAAACTTGAAGGACCAGTTTTGTTTTAAATGGAGTATTTTGGCAAGATTTGTCGAGTGAAGTCATCAAAACCGTGTTGATAAGAGGTATTATGCTTTGGAGAATAAGTACAACTTCGATGGACTGTGCTATCCACCACCATTAAATCAGATAAAAGTTTTTGAGAAAAATAACCCTGAAGTCTCAGTTAATGTGTATGCGCTAAATGAGGATAATAAGGTGTGTCCGATTCGGGTAACCAAACAAGAAAGAAAAAATCATTTCGATTTGTTGCTTGTGACAAATGAAAGTGGTTCTGCACACTACTGCTACATCAAAAAGTTATCCTGACTTGTGAGACACCAGGTTACAAAACATCAACATAAGATTTATATGTGTAAGATGTGCTTTAAGTATTTCGCTAATCAACCTCGAAAATCAGGACTCACAGCTATACAGTGTCTTGAACAGCACAAGATTAAATGCGGAAATAAATCTTAACCAAGACTTTAGTAATTTGTCTGTGTATTTTTTGCACTTGTAGTAGTGTAGTATGTATGTAATAAAAGTTTTTTTAAAAGAACTTGTGGTGTTTTTTATTTTCTCAAAACTGCCACTTTAGTGGTACTTTTTTAAAATATTAAAGTTGGTTTGTATCGGCTAGGGATCGAACCAAGGACCTTAGTCGACCTAATCAATCAGTATATAGATTACAAATTTATTTAATGAATTTTGGAATTCTTCCCGAATTTCTAGCTAAATAATCACGGATTTTCAAGATGGCGGCCAAATGACCATATCGTGGGTGTCACAGCAATAATAAATTATTACTGCACTCTAGCGGATAAGAATTAAACTAACATGGTGTCAGCGCACTCTCGCCGACGATACAATGATAATGGCTTCCAGCATCGAAGACAAGATGGCGGACATGACGTCATACTACCTGACGATATATATGCTTTGAAAAAGAAAAGTGGTGGGAGTCAGTATGCCTGCAGCCACCGCAGGGGAAGGATCGGTCGCCATTTTTTTTTGCACTTGTCGGGTTTGAACCGAGGACTCCGAGCTCCGTGTCGTAAATGTTTGTTTTTTAAATATTTTATTAAAAATTTTATTATTTAATTTTTTTAAAATTTTTAATTTATTTTTCATTAAAATCGGATAATAAATTTAAAGATGGCGGCCGTAACGGAAATTGCAACGGTGACGTCATAATTCAAAATGGCGGATAACACAATGCCGGAATGTTCGAGAAAACAAAATGACGTCATCCAAGTTGGTGGATCCAAGATGGCCGTCGGGGTCAAGGTCAAGGTCAAAAGTCAAGGTCACATCCTAATAGAGGCTTAACTGAGGCTTGAGTTAAGGATGCTTAAGCCTCTATCAGGACATTTCTAGCCGCTGGAATTTTTACGGAATAAAATGGGAAATTTTCCCTCGAAACGGGAATTTTTCCCTCAAAAAAAGGGAAATTTTTTCTTAAAACGGGAAATTTTGAGTCATTTTGAGTCATTTTTGAGGAATTTTGAGGAATTTTTGCCGCCGTGACGTCACAATCCAAGATGGTGGACACCGGCACCGGCACCACGCGCCTGGCGCCTGCGCCCGGAAATACTTTCCTATACTACTTGCTTTCAAGAATCTGTGCCGGTTGTTTTAAGCCTAAATATTTTTCCGAACACACGCCTTTTTGCCATTGTCACTATTCTAAAAACACAGTTTATAGTATAATCAGAAAACAAAAAGTACTTTTCGGACTTCAGCGAATTCTTAAATTATTTTCGTAAACATACCACACTCAGACATCTTGAGTAGTTTTGAAACCACGTGGTTTGTTTTTTCTGAAGCTCAGCACATCGTATTTGCGCCTGGGCAGAGGGCGACTTAAAGTTATAGCGTATCCCGGTTTGATTTTTGCATATTCAAAGTATTTCTTTTTTAAATGAAAGAACAAAATTCATGTAAAATCACAGATATTTTTAAATTTACATGAAAACAACTGTATCACTTCAAGATAGTGTTCGCTGTAATACTGGGTTCGGATTCTTTCCCGGGCACTACTGCTCTGTGTTGTCCCAGTACCCCCATTTGTTAAAGTTATTTGTAAACTTTTCCCTTAATTGCTTTACAGAATTAACTGCGCATGTTGATAAGCATATGAAAATCAAATTATCCCCATTATTGAATACTTAGTACTATCTCGAAAAATAATCAAACCATGTGTCGTACAAAAGTGCCAGTATCTTTCTTGCAGTATTACAAGCTATTTCTTGACAACTGGTTGCAATAGTATATAATAGGGGCAGCTGGGACAGGCTTCCGGCTGTGGAGCCGGGAGCCGGTGTCCGCCATCTTGAATGTGACGTCACGGCGGCCATCTTGGATGTGTGTAACGGGACAGCGTAACGGGACAAGTACGACATTGACCTTTGACCCTCAAAATCCGCCAAAATTGGGCAAAATTTGCCCAAAAATCCTCAAAAATCGCCAAAATTTCCATTTATGTGGAAAAAAATTCCGCCAAAAAATCTCAAAAAATTCCACAAATTAAAAATTTCTCTTTTCGAGGGAAAAATTTCCCGTTTCGAGGGAAAAATTCCCGTTTTTAGTCCTTAAAAATCCCAGCGGCTGAAAATTCCTAAAACTGGCTTAAAACTCCTAAGAGATAGCCGCTTATAAGCCATTTCTAGGGATAAGGATACCATGACCGCCATCTTGGATGATGACGTCACCGTTGCAATTTCCGTTACGCCCGCCATCTTTAAAATCTTTATTTATTATCCGATTTTAATGAAAAAAAAATTTTTAAATATATAAAAAAATTAAATAATAAAATTTAAATAAAGTTTTTATAAAAAACAAACATTTAGGACACGGAGTTCGGAGTCCTCGGTTCGAACCCGGTGAGGGCAAAAAAAAATTAAATTGGCGACCGATCCTTCCCCCGTGGTGGATGCTGGCAGACTGACTCCCACCACTTTTTTTTCAAAGCATATATAACATCATCTAGTATGACGTCATGTCCGCCATCTTGTCTTCGATGCTGGAAGCCATCTTCATCATTGTATCGTCGACTAGAGTGTGCTGATGACATGTTAGTTTAATTCTTATCCGCTAGAGTGCAGTAATCAATTATTGCTGTGACACCCGCCATCTTGAAATTTGGACGCCATCTTGAAATTTGGACGCCATCTTGAAAATCCGTAATAATGTAGCTAGAAAAGCGGGAAAAAATCCAAAATTCATTAAATAAATCACTCATTAATTTACATATTGATTCGACCAGTTTCAGTCCTTGGTTCGATACCCGATCGATGCAATAATGTTTAATTTCATGTAAAAAATAATAATTTCAATAAACCATGCTCAAAATTCGTAAAGAGACTTTAAAACCTCTACTACCATCATCCTATAAGCCATCAACACCACCATCTTGGAAAATTCGTAATTATATTGCTAGAGATCCGGGAAAAAGTTCAGAAATCATTTAATAAATTTCCGATCAATATACTGATTAATTAGATCGACTTAGGTCCTTGGTGCGATCTAGGATGATGCAAAAAAAATTAAATATAACATCAATTTAACATATTAGTAACAGGTTCGAGGAATTAAACACCGCAAGCTCTTTTACAAACATAATATTTATTACATAATTTCTATTCTACTACAGGATCACTTACGAAAGCCAGCAATCTTACAATCATTTAGTTCCGCAGCGGTGTGAAATGACTAATTCTTAACTCCAATCGGTTTATACTAGACAGAGTCCAGCCAGAACCTTTACAGACATATTCCACCTCTTCTTGACAGAGTTTCTGGATACCATTTTTAACAGTTTACTTCACATTGTTAGAACTGTAAATTACTGCAGCCGATGTCTTGAATGCACACTTCTTCACTTTGTCATCGAACGGATATGGCTTTCCATATATACAGTCCAACCACAAGTTATATTTCAAAGGTCCGTTTGTTGCTACATCATCAGTAAGCTGATTGATTATCTTCTGTCTGATATCGTCAAGAAAATTACAAATGTCCTTCGACTCACCGAACGTATTTAGATAATAGTAGTCTTTCAACGTTCCACGAAATGCAGACTGTGCCAAGTAGAAGCAATTATCGTTCACTTGTAATGCTCCGAACACAGTCTTAGGTTTATTTCCATGTTCAGACGTCATAACAATCGGTTGCTGGGCATCTTTTTTTTGGTTGTACGCTTCCGTGTCTCCAATCTAAAGCGAGGAGTCGAAATGTTGGCAGGTAGTTCAGCAGTAGGAGCACAGACTCCACCTTTACATTTTTTCGCATGATGTCGCAAACTGTCAATTCGAGTAAACCATTTAAGGCACTCATCACATCGAAACTTCATGCGAGAAGGATTCTTCGTGCATTTGCTCCGCTCATGTCTTCGTGCATCATGGGAAAATGCGAACGACGTATCACAGTAGCTGCAAGGATACCGTGGTGATGAAGACGATCCTTTCAGACCTGATCCAGATACAGGCGTTGCAACAGTAGTACCATTTCCAGGCATACTCTTATGCACATCGATGCATCGTTGTTGCGACGAAACCTTTACTTTCTGCCGCACAGCAGGACCTTTGCATGCCTTCATGTGCGTTTTCATATTATCTTTTCTGGCAAACTGCTTATGACATTTCTCACAAACAAACATTTTACGATATAGGTTCTTGGCACATTCGCTCCTCTCGTGTCGTCGAGAATTGCTGTTGTTTGAGAAAATCTTGTCGCAGTAACAGCACCGATGTTCGCTAGTTGTCAAATCAGCATCCATTGAAGTCTCCATCGAGGTCGTATCGTCTATCGTCGTGGTTTCCTGCACATCCAGCTCTGTAGTCATTAATCTATCTTCTGCTGGTGGTATCACATCTGTTGAAATCTCCTCCAATGTTGACGTCGTAGTCGTTGTCAACGGAATCTGCTCCAACATCGTCGGCGCTGACGTCATGGTTCCCGCAGTCGATGGTACAACCTCCATCGAGTTCGACGTTAAAGTCGGTAAAGATGCCATCGAAGTCTCAAGAACAGGCAATTACACGACTTATGCACTAGATGAAATAATCTAGGTGATCCTTACACCGTCGACGACAGTAACAAACTGAGCGACCTGCTGTCTAGGACTCGCTTATATACATGCACCGGATGGAATAATGCGCAAGTCAAATCAAGAACAATTTACTATAATACTAGAGTCAAAACAACATTAAAAATAGAAGCACCATCAAAAAAAAGGCACCACATTTGTAAGCACCGACAACGAAAAGGCAGCACATTTGGAAGCACCGACAACGAAATGCAGCACATTTGGAAGCACCGACAACGAAAAGGCAGCACATTCGGAAGCACCGACAACGAAAAGGCAGCCCATTTGGAAGCACCGACAACGAAAAGGCAGCACATTTGGAAGCACCGACAACGAAAAGGCAGCACACTTGGAAGCTCCATCAACAAAAAAAGGCAAAAAGGAAGCACAAGTTACGAGATCTAAGTCTTAGAAATCAGAATACAAGAAATAAAAACATTAAGTTCTTATAATTTAAATTATTTATTTTATTTCTTTACATTATACAAATGCAAGTAAAACAAACCATTATTGTATGTAGCCAGCTTTCCTCAGTTCCATGGATCTACGAAGCTTCTAGAACATAAGTTTACGAGACTGCGAGAATACAGGACTACAAGTCTACACGAGTACTTGACTACTTCTTAGCTCCAACAGCTCCAAATGGCTCCAACCAAGGACTGAAACTGGTCGAATCAATATGTAAATTAATGAGTGATTTATTTAATGAATTTTGGATTTTTTCCTGCTTTTATAGCTACATTATTACGGATTTTCAAGATGGCGTCCAAATTTCAAGATGGCGGGTGTCACAGCAATAATTGATTACTGCACCCTAGCCGATAAGAATTAAACTAACATGTCATCAGCACACTCTAGTCGTCGATACAATGATGATGATGGCTTCCAGCATCGAAGACAAGATGGCGGACATGACGTCATACTAGATGATGTTATATATGCTTTGAAAAAAAAGTGGTGGGAGTCAGTCTGCCAGCATCCACCACGGGGGAAGGATCGGTCGCAATTTTTATTTATTTTTGCCCTCACCGGGTTCGAACCGAGGACTCCGAACTGCGTGTCGTAAATGTTTGTTTTTTATAAAAACATTATTAAAATTTTATTATTTAATTTTTTTTATAAATTTTAATTTTTTTTTCATTAAAATCGGATAAAAAATAAAGATTTTAAAGATGGCGGGCGTAACGGAAATTACATCGGT
The DNA here is from genome assembly GCF_032445375.1 of Bacillus rossius redtenbacheri. Lineage (NCBI taxonomy): Eukaryota > Metazoa > Arthropoda > Insecta > Phasmatodea > Bacillidae > Bacillus > Bacillus rossius. Next base: position 53,238,208 of record NC_086334.1, on the reverse strand, counting down.
GACGTCATCATCCAAGATGGCGGTCATGGTATCCATATTCCTACAAATGGCTTATAAGCGGCTATCTCTTAGGAGTTTTAAGCCAGTTTTAGGAATTTTCAGCCGCTGGGATTTTTATGGACTAAAAACGGGAATTTTTCCCTCGAAACGGGAAATTTTTCCCTCGAAAAGAGAAATTTGTAATTTGTGGAATTTTTTGAGATTTTTTGGCGGAATTTTTTTCCACATAAATGGAAATTTTGGCGAGTTTTGAGGATTTTTGGGCAAATTTTGCCCACTTTTTGGGAATTTTGAGGGTCAAAGGTCAATGTCCTACTGGTCCCGTTACGCTGTACCGTTACACTCATCCAAGATGGCCGCCGTGACGTCACAATCCAAGATGGCGGAAACCGGCTCCCGGCTCTACAGCCGGAAGCCTGTCCCAGCTGCCCCTATTATATACTACTGGTTGCCAAAGGAATCATTTGTGAAAGTACAGGGAAATATTTTTTCTCTGTGTGTGGTTTCCCACCGCGCCCGAACTACGGAAATGCCTCGCCCCTGAGGTCGGAAGCATTGTTTCAGCGGGAGTCCGGTGGTGGAGCACCCTGGCGCTGCCAGCCCGCGGGTCAGCGGGGGAGCGGGGGTGAGTACTGAGCTGCTGGCCCCGGGATGTCCTGTGCACACTGCCCGGACACTGGTGAGCGACCCCGGCCGGCTGGTGGTGCGACGAGCGGACCTCGAGCCCAAGGTCGTCCCGGCGCGGGCGGACCAGGGCAGCACAACCGTCCACGTGCACCGGACACCAGTTCCGTGAGGCAGCTGACGTGTCGCGTCAGCTCTGTCAGTGTGATCAACATCGAAGGAACATCCGTGCTCGACATCGCGGCCGGCGTGTTCTCCTAGTTTTGAGCGCTGCGCAGATTTTAAAAATATTTCTGAACTTTTACAATATATTCCTTAAGAAACCAGTTCACAAGCAAGATGTCGTGAATGTAGATGGAATAATGTTTTGTTTATTTCTAACCATGGAAAAGAATATCTAATGTTCCACAATTGTAATATTTCCATGCGCGCAGTTAATACTGGAAAGCTATTCAGAGATTGGTTTAAAATACCTCTAGCTAATGAAGGTATTGGGGCAACGCAAAGCATAAATTCCCGGGTAAGAATACGAACCCAGTATTACTAAGAACACTATTTGGCAGTGATACAGCTTTTTCCGTGTAAATGTTTAAATTTACGGATATTTGTAATTTTTACATGAATATTTATTTTTTCGTTTACAAAAAAAATGTGCAGTGCAAGTCATATTTGGATGCCAAGTTATATTACATGGGTGAATAAGTCTGGAGTAAAGCATTTGAAAAAAATAGCACGTGAAGAAAAAAAGCTAGAGAATCTCACGGGGAACTTGCGTTAGCAAATGAACGATTTGATATTTATAAATAAAATAAGACAACCAAATAATTAAATGAAACTACACAAACGAGATTTGTCAGTCAGTTTCCGTGTCAGAGCCGCGTGCTGTTTCCCCCCCGGACATGAGTCACAGAGACTGAGCTGACCCGCCTGCGCCCGTACTCGCCATTTGCCAACAGCACTGTCAATGTAGACCGATGTGAACCGAACACACACTTTTAATGTGTATCTTAGCTCTCGGTATACTGTATTTACTAGGAGTAATTACTTGAATCGGAAGTCGCATGGAACGGATATGTGTAACCACGTTGCTGACATTTGTGGCGAATAACGGGAACCAAATTTAACAAAGCAAAAAAGAAACTTTATAGTGTTAACTGTTTAAAGAATTTTAACAAAATGGGCCTTTTATTATGGTAATAAAATTCGTTGTCGAAAATCAGCCTGAGTTTAGTAATTTTTTAAATTTTGTTTCGCATCTATCGGAGCCGTTTCTTTGTATAGGTTAACATTTCGCTCTGCAAATCGCATAATTCGGTTGTCCACGTAGCTGCTCTAGCAACGAATTCTAGCGGCGTGTGCGGAAACTACGCTTGATTCGCTTCCAGAATTTAAAAAAAAAAATAATATTCGTATGTTTATTACGCTTAACAATATTAAGAAGATTTGCACGTTAAACTTCGTGTGCGAGTTTCATATCATAAGTGTATTTTAAACACAAGAACACGTGAATTTTCTCGTTACTAAGATTAGATGTTATACATCTTTGGCGAGTAATAAAAGACTCGCTCACAATTTGTTGTTAAATATCTATTAAATGTCAGAAAAATCATACCCACTAGTAATGAAATAACAAACAAATACTGCATTAAAATTCAGATGTACAAAGCACTATGAGTTGCAGGAAGCAAAATTTCTTGATTGTACGACAGCACCAGTCAATGACGAACCTTTACGCCACATGCTCCTGGATTCAAATTGTTAAATTGATAGAACTTTCAGTACAGAAATGTTATATCCTTTCGTGGTTAGAAGCAGAATTATTGTTTTATGTACTAAAACTAGTAACCTGCATGTGTTGATTATTTATTGGCTTGGAATGGGGCTGCGAACTGTTGATAAAAATTAAATAAATAATGACTAGAATGGAAAAATTTATAATATTTTAACAGACATTTTACGTGAATATTATTTAAATTATAATCAAAAAATTTGCACGTGATAAAAGCATGCCTCGCCTCTCGCTAAGATATTATTCGTTCCAAACCCGGCTTGTTTGGAGAAGGAATTTTCACAATTTGGAGGAGTTTCACACCAAGGCCAGATGCTGCTCCACGATCTCCATTTCTCACCTACAGAGATAAAAAAAAGGCTGTACTTTTACAAAAGGTTCCTTTGGGAACCAGTTCCAATAAATGTTTTTTTAATTGCTATGGGTATTTTTTTCATGTATGAAATAAGTTTTTCAGATAATTCTAAATATTTCTCTCGAAAATCGGCACATAATTGTATATTTATTTGATTTTTTATTGTAGCATAATTTTTAAACCATAGTACAGACAACCGATTATTCAATAATTATACTTTGTTTTGTTTTGTTACGCTTCTTTATGTGCGCAGTTAAAACTGGAAACACAGTCAGTAAAGTCAATAAAGTTCATTTTAAATTTGAAAAATTAAATAAATTAATTTACAGAATAATAAAGATATGACATAATTTGCACTAAATATTATAAGATTCTTAATTTTAAATATTTAGTATTGATTATTTAATATTTTAAAGGAAAAAAAATATTGTGTGGAGTCCCTCCGCATGGAAGAAGTGAAACTTAGTAATGTGGAAATGAAAATAGGAAGGGGTAGAAATTTATCTTTAGTGAAATCATATTGCATCAAATCAAACTAAAATAAATCATGAAATCCTTCAACGATAAAAGCTGTTTATTTAATTAAGCGGACGGGTTCGCCCCAAAGAGAAAATTGACGCGACGAGACCTCGTGGACATAGAGAAATGACACACACTCACTATTTATGTGTCTATGAAACATGATTTTTTTCTGCAATTTAAATTGTAGTATACAAAAAGGGTATTGAAAATTGAAACAAATATGGCGACACTACAAACTGTCAGGAGCTTTATTTTTTTCTTTCTCTCTACTTAGTTCCTTACAATAGCGCGTTCGAGTGCCACACATTCACTCTCGCTCTGTCTCTTTCTATTCCCCCTCCCCAGGAGCGTTAAACGTTTAACGCAACCTTGTTGGAAGTCACATTAGAAATATAACTTCAATAAAATTATGTGTAAATTTTTGTAAGAAATATTCAGTATTATCTAGAAAAAAATGTATTTCATGTATGCAAAAATAACCATAGTCATGTGGTGAACAAGGTTGCAATATATTATTTGTAGTATTCAAAACTATTTCTTGGCAACTGGTTTCCAAAAGAATATTTTGCAATAGTCCAGGAAAGTTTTTTCCCTATGTACTTAAGTTACTTTAATTCACACATTGGTGTGAGAAACAACACCAGCAGTTCACACCGGCAATATTTCCCACTACGTTCACAAGGTCATTAAGACCTGAGTCAGTGGTGTTGATGAAGCGTGTATCGTGTTGCAGATGGTCTACGTGCTGGTCGGCTTGGTCAGCCTCCCTCTGCTGGTCACCGTGCTGTGGTTGCTGCGCCAGTTGTGGCGCATGCTGGCCTCCTGCGCCGGCCGGGGCTGCCCCGCCAGTCGGCCCGACCACGGCCTGGAGGAGGTCGTGATCATACCCGCCGACCACCAGTTGCATCTGAAGGAACAGGGCGTGCCGTCTTCTAGCAGTGCCCTGCTGCGTGATGGGTCACTAGCATCTTCCCAACAACAACAACAGTTTTCACCCGTTTCTCTGATGGAAGAGATGTTGCTTGCGTCGACTCGTGAACAGATGCAGAGTGCATCAACACCTCAGCTGCACGACTGCTCACTTGCCTCTTCTCGCGAGCAGATGATGTCCACTTCTGCTCCTCTGGACGAAAAGGCGGTGCTGATGTCCATCCATGACCAGCTGCACCTGGAAAAAAGGGAACTGGTGACCTGCCACCACCATATGCTCTTGTATTCAACGGCTCCACAGGTGGATTACGTTAAGGGGTTATTCGCTGATTACCAGTCTCCTATCCATCACGTAGAAGAGACGGAAGTAGAGGCCACATGCGACCAGGATCAAGCGGTGCTTTCACCTCCGATGCAGGATTTGGAAGCGTTTTCCATCCCTGATGCCTTCGCTCCCGCCGATGCCGACAGTGACAACCCACAGTATCCCCAGGAGTCACGGGTGAGTATAATAATAACTATAATTATCACGAGGGTGAAACCAATGGCAAGGTACACATTCTCAATGACTTACGAGTGAATAATAATAGTTTTAACAAACTAAAATATACGCCTTTATATTAAATGCAACAAAAAAAAGAAAATAAACATTAATAAATTTGAGTTAAGAATAGTGTAAATAATAAAAAAATGTATTTTATTGCAAAAAAACATGGGGTGCATGGTGTCATTAGTTATAAATATATTATTGACAGATATGCGTAGAATAATTATCATTTGATAATATCTTGAATAGCACCCCACGCTTTTTTTGCAATAAATAAGATTTTTTTTTCTTATTTACACTATTCTTAACACAAATTTAATAAAATTTATTTTCTATTTTTTTGTGGGATTTTCTATAAAAGAGTATATTTTATTTTTTATGCTATTAAATTTTTTTTTAGTTGGATTTTCTATAAAAGCATCTTTTTTTAGTTTTTTCAACTATTATTTATTTTTCATTTTTTAGTTACTTTTCTTTATTACATCAATTTACTTTTATAATGAGTTTGAGTAAATATTGGCTGTTTTTAAAATATATATTCGATATAGTGTGTTGAAGAACTATAGTACACAATATTTTCAATATCCTAATATGAAAATCGTAGATTTTTAAATAAAATCGGGAAGTCATTCATGTATAATTCTAAGTCGTTAACTTATCCGAAAAATTAGCAATTTGGGCGCCTGCTGCCTCCCTTGGATGAGATAGCTGGTTCTCAGGTTTCCTCTCCAAAAATTTCATCTTATTCAAAGTCGGTAACTTATCCGAGAAATAGGTGATCGGCACGCCTGGTAGTTTCCCTTCTTGGTCTTGGCGCAAAGACACTATACCAGTAAGGAAAAAAAATCGCTAACCCTGATTATCCTAGTAAGGATAACGGGTTCAAAATATATAACTGTCATCGGTCCTTGATAAGTACGCCAAGTTTCAAGTTAATCCGACGTTTTGAAGGAGGACAAAATCATGTTCAAAGTTTCCATTACATACTAACATACATACGTATGAAGCTAATAAAAGCTTATTAAAAAAGAACCAACAGGTGCCTGACATCCCTGGATGTAGAATGGAATGATTTATGTCCTTGGGACGCTGTGCTTGGAGAACATTAAGAAGATATTGTCGGCTAACGACAATGTGCCCCACATTTGCACTTTCGATGAACCTAGATCCGAATCCTCTAAACTGAAAGAAAAGTTTTTAAACTTAAATAAAATATTCGTGGCGAGGTGTCTCAGGAGACTTTTACCCTGATGATGAGAGCTGAAATATCAAACGAAATGTTGGTGAACAACGTAGCTAAAGCCTATGAAATAATTATATTTTTTTGTTGTAATTTTAGAAGGGAATATATACTTGACCCAACAAACGGTTTCGTAAACTCGACTGTTTATATCAAACAAATTTTTTTTTGTCAGTGAGAGTACTTGAAATATCTGATCGCTACACTTCTATATTCCCGAAGTGAGTTTGGTGTAACGAGGAACACAGCCAGATATACCAACCAGGAATATTTTTAGCAAAGCATGGGATCTGAAGATGATGGCACCACTAGTTTATCACCAACGCAATCCACGTCAGACCTCCAAGGATCAAATTTGGGAGCTCTATTATGTTGTCATCCAGGTCTCACTATCCTTAGCCTTTCATACCCTGGTTATAGATCCAAAGTTAGTCAGATAACCGCGCACGGATGCGAAGATCACTAATTATCGTTTGCCGCAAGGCGCCAAACGGAGCTGCGTTATTTCTTTTTTGTGAGTAGAGAAAGTGGTAGAGCCTATTCAACATATTAGTTTTACTGCGTGATTGAGATCAGAATACTGGTTCATGTTAACAAAGTTTCATTTTTGATTAACTAGTATTTATAGTCTTCCTGCTGATGACTGGGCCAATGAAAATCGGTACCTCTACAATTAAAAGTTGTATTTACTTTATTATTTCGTTTATTTTGGTTCTTCTCTCGTCAACAAAGAGGTCATTGCAAACAGACAAACACAATGCAAGTCAGGGAAGCAGGGGAAAGTAATCGGCATTGGCCTATAGTAAAAAAAACAATTCTAGGATTTGTTTCGAGTGACTTCAGGAAAACTTTGTAAAACCTAAATCAGAATTTTTTTTTTAGTATTCAAACCCGATTCCTCCAGAAAGCGAGTCTATTATTTTACGTAAGTTCCACTATCCTCTGTACTACTTTTGATAGAACTTTACGCATTTGAAAATTAAGGCATTCTGTTAAAAATTATTCCAACCCGGGGATTAAGAAGAAGCTACAGAAATTTTGTCAAATTACTTGGCCCGTAAGATTTCTGTAAAATTAAGCTATCTTTAATCATTTTCGCGATAAATCATACTAACTCATCACTTGCAAGCCGTATCAGGTGACATTGTTTTGCTTATGCTTGTCACGCTGAAGTATTTCTAGTCAGGTAAATTTCACGCACTAATACGTAGCTTAAATGGTATTCATTATGGTTCACTCAGCTTATTTTCCGGATGTAAAGCCAATTATTATTATTTGCTTGTGATAATGCTTGAAATGACATGACTATAAAAGCAATGGTTCGAATGTTATTTAACGTTTTAATATGCTTTGTTTACCAAGTCAAAACACTACTGGGTCCAGTGCTGTAGCTTGTTTTGACGGGAAGAATCTAAAACAAGTGATAATTAGAAGAATATATATGTTTTAGGCATTAAGTTAAATTATATCCCCATTTAGTTTGTTATTACACACATCAATGTTATTTAATTCAAGTTTTAACAGGAAAATAGTGATTTTCGCCAACTGGATAAATTCATTAGCGTTTAAGTTGATTCACACTAAAATGTTCACAAATCTGAGGATTTAACTTACTGCTTGCTTTTATTTATTTTTGAAGCACTCCCCGGACCATTCTCGTGACTCACGAATCAGTTATCGGTTTTTCTCAACTAAGTAAGGTCCATAATAATGTATGATGACAGTAACAGTTTTGTATTCATAATGCAACTTATGCATGTGTGTTTCAGAAAACCAGCTTTATGAAATCAACCTTATCAGCAGTTATGACAGCCAGCATCTCTGGCCTTAGGTTACTGCAAAGGACGTGGTTAGTTTTGGCTTCTATTACGCCCTATTGGCTCCACGGCATCACTCATCACCGAAACATCCAGCTTACTTATCTGAGAGAAGTGGGGGAGGTGTTTAATGTTTACCCTCCCGAACACCGACAAAAATCGCCATTTTCTCCGAGGGAAGAGGCCTTTGAATTTTATTCTCTTGAACAACTGGTAGTAGACACATCGTTTCCGAGGAAAAATGTATGTGAGACCTATCCCCACGAGCAGCTGCAAGAGTCACCATCATCGCCAAGGGAAGAGGCCTTTGAAAATTATCCTTCTGAACAGCTGCAAGATTCACCATCATCTTTGAAGGAAGAGGTCTACGAGACTTATCCTCTTGAACAGCTGCAAGCATCAACATCATCTTCAAGGGAAAGGGCTGTTGATGCTTATCCTTCCGAGCAGCTGCAAGACTCACCATTATATTTGAGGGAATATGTCTATGAGACATATCCTCCCGAGATGCATGAAGCACCATTATCCCCGTGGGAAGAGACTTTTGACACCTATCCTCCCGAGCTCATGCAAGATTCGCGATCACATTTGAGGAAAGAGGTCTACGAGACTTATCCTCTTGAACAGCTGCAAGCATCAACATCATCTTCAAGGGAAAGGGGTCTTGATGCTTATCCTCCCGAGCAGCTGCAAGAGTTTCATACACCTTTGAAGGAAGAGGTCTATGAAACATATCCTCCAGAACAGCTGCATGAGTCACCATCATCTCTGCAGGAAGAGGCCTCTGTATACCTACATGTATCGACATTGTCTCCGAAGAAAGAGGTCTTTGAGACTTATTCTCTTGAACAGCTGCAAGCATCAACATCATCTTCAAGGGAAGGGGCCTTTGATGCTTATCCTCCCGAGCAGCTACAAGAGTTTCCATCACCTTTGAAGGAAGAGGTCTATGAAACATATCCTCCGGAACAGCTGCATGAGTCACCATCATCTCTGCAGGAAGAGCCCTTTGAGAAGTATCCTTCTGAATACCTACATGTATCGACATTGCCTGCGAAGAAAGAGGTCGTTGAGACTTATTCTCTTGAACCGCTGCAATCATCAACATCATTTCCGAGGGAAGATGTGAATGAGACTCATCCTTCCGAACAGCTGCCAGTGGTATCTCCACACAAGAAAAACAAGAGTTCTGGTCCCCTTATCTACTATAAGCTTCAACTACCACCGTTTCCTCCACAACAAGTTCCTTTGAAAGAAGTGCTGTATGAAACGTTTCCTCCTTTGAAAGCTGATATTGACACTACCCCTTCAGAATAAAGAGTCATTTTTGCGATAAACCAATGACCGTGTTTCTATCACCCCTTAAGGACGAATGATTGTAGACCATTTCCTAGACCAAATTCACATGTAATCATATTGCCCAAGGGTGAGTGGTAATGGTACCACTGACACATATACTTTCCCAAGAAGTAAATTGAGGTCACAGTAGCCATTCGTCAACTGAATGGTTACCGTGAGCCTTAGAACATCAGCGTACAATGTACAACGATTCAAAAGGAACATTACGACAGCTTCGATGCCAAACCGATTGATCTAATGATTCCGTAGAACTAAATTGCCGCTGTGATCTATTAGTCGAAAAAGGGACTAGGGCAAACCAAAAAGGATAATTTCTTCGTGATCACTACTCTAAATGTTCTACTTATCTTACAAATAATAATCATTAATTTTCTTTAGCAAACATCAAACATGCGCATCCTGGTTGACATTCAGATAATGCCAAAGAGTGGATCTTTACGCCACCCATTCATTTTGTTAGAGACATCCTTGGCCTGATAAATGACTTGAAAGAGGCATTATTTAAAAATATATTCTGGCTTTATAGATTTCCGTTTATTATACAGTGGTCACATATGTGTAGCTAAAACCAGGATATTTAAATTTGAGATCATTCACAAAATTCATTTCCAAATAAGAAGCTGCTTCAAACTACTGAATATCAGTGAAATTCCACTTATTTATAGTAAATGAATTTACCTAATTTTCTGTTTTTAACAGTTTTTTTAAGAGTACACTTTTACTTTTAAAAGCGTGAAATAAATCTAAATAAAAAATACCATTGTAAAAGAACCTAAGCTTTTTGTCCGAAACTAGGTCACATCAAAGTTCTTTATGAATTATTCGTGCATTTGATTTAGAATTATAAATAGCGTGGAAACCCATTTGCTATAGAACATAAAAGAAAGATCAACCAAAAATATATGCTAACTAGCTCATTAGGATATTGCTTATATCGCCGTTGTGATTTAAATGTTTTACATGACGAAAAGAATTATGTTTCTTATAACGTGAAGTGCTTGAAACACGTTAGTAATGTAAAATCAGCCGAGAAAAAAAAATCAACAGTTTATTTTCTACGAGCCATACCAGTACCCCAGAATAAACAATTGGTAACAGAAGCGACAGAGTGGATTTAATCCCGAACTCGCACAAAGTTTGTTTACTTTTCGGTCGCCATCTTCTCGGGGCGCGTTTTGCCAATGCCGGGATAGCAGTTTAGTCGGATTTGAATTAAGTACTGTATTAGTTAGTGATTGCGAGTGAATTCAGGCATTGTAAATGATTTAAGCGTGTACTTGCAATTATGTATTTTTGAGTTTATTTTATTTGTGCGTGTTTTTTTTATATTCAAAGGTATACATGACGTAAGTCAATGTGGAGTTCGTGAAATGTTTTGCAATTTTTTCCCGTTTATTTTAAGGGATTGTAATGCCAGTTGTAAAACATAAGAGGAAATAAATACTTACGTACTTACTATTTACTGTGAATCAGAATATCCCTACAATATAAAGCAATGTTTCAATTTTTCTAAACCTGTGTATGGTAGGACACGGCATTTTTAAAATTTGAGTTTCAAAAGCACATAACTTCCTTAAGGCACAAAGTGTTGTGTGAATTTCCTATTTATTTATCCACAAGGAACTACCTTCCTTATATTTTAAGTCCAATTTATATACACTATACTCTGTAATATTAAATCTATAATTATTGAATTTTTTTCCAATATTATTATTATTGAGATAATGAATTGCTGTAAAGTCCTCAATGGTGTTCAATTCTACAAATACATTTACTCTTGTATTTTAAGTGTAGTAACAAGATTTGCGTGACAGGTTAGCCTACTCCAGATAAACTTTCCAACTGCCTGCATGGTAAATTACTAGAACAGGTCACTAGGATGCTTCCAGCGAACCTTGTACAGAACATATCATGAAATGGTGTCTTTGTGGCTAGGAACGATTACAAACTATTAATTACTGGTATATATTTCTACTGCATTATTTATAGTAATTGACAGGAAATTATGTAATCTTCACATTTGCGTACACTTATTAACATTATGCAAGGGGTTTTTTTTTTTTGTGTTTTGTATTTACGTCTAATATCTTTGTACAAACGTGTACACACAGAAGATCTGACAAGATGGACAAAATAAGCTAAACAAAATGTCATAATGATATGTTGTCCTCCCATTAAGAGCTAAAATTTACAGACGTGAAAGTTTCTTCAGTTAGTGTCAATAAGAAAATGGTTAAGTTAACTTAAATGTTAAATTAATTTGTGTTATGAGATTCCACTTAGTTAACAAGCAAAAAAACGTAAGTAGCTATTTAGGCCTACATTAAAAAAAGATACGATGTGCATTTACAACGTTTATTATATTATAAGTATGTAAATACATGTTTGCTACGTGTTAATTACATAACGTAGGGGCCAATTAAAAGCAACGACTTAAAGGAATTCACTCTCAACAATATTGCATTAGGCCTACAGGAAAATAAATCACACGTATGTAAAGTGGGGCATTTGTAATATAAATGGCATATTAAATTATAGACAAAAATCACACTACATTTTAATTGCTGTAGCCTTAGGTGCATTGAGGCAAAAAAAAGAGGCATCGAGACACGTTGCATGGCAGCAAGCACAGAGAGTTACACAAATATCACGCATTCTTTCCATCAAACGAAATGACGGACAAGAAGACACCTACTGGCTTTCAATCATTATTTAATAACATGTGGACAAGTTTCACCAAAAATTATGCATGCTTTCTGAAATAAATTTCACAAGGCTAGAATGCGCATGAACTAGCTTATTTATTCCAATACAAAAGAATAATGTTGAATGGAATCACGCATGGATACTAAGTACTATGAATTCAAACATATTTGTGAAATTACGACGAATTATTGTATTTACTACCACACAAACTATTAATTAAATCATAAACCCCTTACTTTCAATAGGAAAACATCGTTTATTTACATTCGTGTACGCCCCGAGAGTAACTGGCCAATCAGAGTGTTGGTACGCACAAACCAAGGATAAAGCCACATCTTGTCGCTTCTGTTACCAATTGTTTAGTCTGTGCCAGTACCACGGTTGTGATTCAAGTGGAATGCTATTTCACCAGTTTTTTAATAGAACATAACAATTCGTTTAGTTTAGCAGATCACACTGAAAATTTGTTCCCGAAAATGTTTCTGACTTCAGACACAAAAAAAGTATACTTACGGGTCCAAAAAAAACTGCTGCTATATTCAAAGAAATGGCATCGGGAACCAATAAACGGCAATTTCTCAAAAAACAGTAAGAATTTAGAAACGCTGTTTGCAGGGTAAATATATGAATTTCTTTAGAGTTCAAAAGAATTATTTTCGGAATAATATTTTATTTACGGAAAAGGTAAGAATATTAATATATATATTTGAATATAGACTCCACATACTTTTTTTTTGTTGAACTTGTGTACATGCATGTGACGTTTTTAATAATATTAATTGTAATCAAAATTAAAGGATCATATCTATTGGTAAATTCACCTATATTTGAATCGATTAGCCCTGGTTTTCTTTCGTTTTTTTAAGTATACTTTAATTAGTTCTTCAAGTATTAAGTATATTTTTACAGGTATGCATCCATTAAACTATTGATGTGTTAAGGATGTTGCTTTACTTATGGTCCGTCTTTCACATCGCTAATGATTTTAGCATTTTTTTTTTTTTTTCAAATCTTTCTGATGGTGTTCTTGCCAAGTTGGCAAGTATATTGTGTCGGCTGCGGTCGGCTACGGTTAAGTTAAGTGGGCTCTCAGAGCTTTACCGGCAAGCCCTAGGATACCCAATCTGAAACAGGTGGACTCGTTAGCAGCATTAATCTGCTCCGGCACAAGCCTGGAGTGTAGTAAAGGTTTGGATAGGAACCTGGTCGGATTATGGGCTTTCTGTGGGCACCATTCGGTATATCCTGTGGGGGTTTACAGAAACCTATAGACTCGGATAGGCACACGTGGTTCCTCGCTAGGGGACTTGCCAGGGAGGAAGCCACTAGTTTGCTGAACGGCATCGGAGAGTTAGTGCCGATGTTGGTATAGGTGACTTCAGCCTCTCGACATTGCCTCCATCGACGCCTCTGGGCTGCGATGAAACAGCGTATCTGTTTCCGTCGCCATTTGGGGCCACGCCTTGCTCCGTCGCATTCATCCCCTCTCGGGGAGTACATGCCGGCCCTCAAGAGTTCAGGAACTCGCGCGTTATAAATCAAGTGAAGCGAAAGCATTGAACTAGGTGCCCGTGCTGTTTGCTCTGAGGCACCGGAGCTAAGGGAGTGTATGAGTGGCTGGCCCCACGGGACTAGTTTCCGAGGTATATCATGCATCGTAGACTGTGGCAGTTACCGTATTAGTTTACGGACTAACAGACTATACAAGACCGCAGGTACTTAAAAGGTTTAGGCAGTAGTACAAGGTGACCCGTCCTGAATTATGAAACTCCGTTGAGGTTTTCAGTACCAGCTGAGGTCACAGAGTGAGGTCATGCACCAGCAGATGGTCGTTCTGACCGCTTAGAGCTCGTCCAGATGGATCCCTACCCTGTTGAAAACCGGACGCAGTGAGCAGCGAAACAGCTCTGGTACTAGCCTGGAAAGCTAGAATAGGTATAAATAGATTACTGCCAGATTACAGGCTCTCTGAGTTTTGTGAGGGGTCCAAGATGTGATAGACTTGGATAATTAACTTGTGATACTCATAGGGTGGTGTTATTCCTCGGAATATGTAGCCTCGGTCACTCGTTGTAACTTCTCCTAATTATTTCCATGTTACGACGAAATGGCATATCCATTTTCCGATGGCTCTAATGTTGGGTGGATTCTGCCTTCACAGGAGTATATTCCAGTTAAATCCAGAATATAAAACAATTGCAGCATTTTGTTGAATAATCTGCTCATCTGAGTATTGAGACCCTAGGGTCAAGGACACAATCAATTATTTGGTTAACTGAGTTAGCTAGGGGTTGCTTGGTGATGACGGTGTTGTAATGAGTTGCCTCAGCCACTCGTTATATCCGGGGCTCTAACAGCTTACCCGATTGTGATTATAAGGAGTTTATCTCCTTCAGTATAGCGGTTGAATTATCACCCACATTCTCTTCTGTTCTGGATGAGGTTGGATCAGAGAAGGTGTGGCCAGCTTTTGATGGGTATAATGGATAGTACAATGGGTTGGTGCTGGCTGTAGGATTGGTCAGCCGAAGGTTCAGCTCCCTCCCCTCATATTAACACCATGTTAGGGGTCCTCTTGATGTAAAGGATGGATGTTCCCAGTGCCTGACTGATGGCGCCAGTACTGAGTCTCTTAAAAAGTGCTGGACTGTTAAACAACTGTTGTTGCCCAGTTATACCCGGTGGTGCACACACTAGGGTCCAGTTATGTTAATATCGGCAAGCGGAGATAGCCGAATAACATGCTCATGTGAGTGGGTGATTTGGGAGTGAGCCTGAATCATGGCGATAATATGCTTGCCGCTTGCAGTGTCGGATCATTTGCTAGCACTAGTATCCGTTGCAGAATCCAACATACTCACAGAAAGGATGCATGGGTGCGAACATATAGCATCTCCACGCCAAGGCAACTCACTCAGTACCTCAGCTTGGTACCAAGAATGTTTACCAAAGTAAGCTCTGCTGGGGATTCCTCGGAAAGAGATATCTGTAGTGGTGTAAAAGGCGTCTCTACTGACAATGGCCAAACGTTCGAAAACTTTAACTGGGCCCTCAAGCTGTTGGGTCCCAAAAGACTTGGCTCAATGTGCAAAACTAATCGCAATTGCTAGTCTGTGCACACATTGATGTAAAATCTGGGGTGCTGAAGCCAGTGGGGTATCCGAGGGGCTGGTTCTATGGGACCAGTTTCCCAGGCATCCCCTGTGTCTTGGACCGGGACAGTCACCGCACTACCTCAAGGGCTACCTGACCATATAGGCCTGCAAGTGCATGAAAAATCCAGGCGGTAGTGGGGGGTGACCCTTGTTAATGCTGGGATTCCACGCTGGTGAGGAAGATATAAAATTACTGTTAAGAGTAGAGTTCAAAATTCAAATTTATAATTGTGCCGAAAAATTACTATTGGCAGCACAATTCACACTCAAAATCGCTTAGAGCACAGCCAAAGGGGCCCCCACTCCAGTGAAGAAAGCCCGAAGTGAGCAGCGAAACAGCTCCATTACTAGACTAGAAGCTAGCAGAGATTGGTTAAACCTCGGCCAAATCATAGGCTCTCTGGGTTATCTTAAGGGTCCCAGAGATGTGATAGCTTTGGCTAAGTGCCTTATGATACTCTCGGGATGGGATTCTCTGAGCCAACCACAGGTTATACTAAGGATTAAGATGGTTTGGTGGCAGTGATGCTGATTGGTTGTCTCAGCAATTCATTGTAGCTCTTCCACAAACACCTCCAAGTCACGATTAAATTGGGTATCCATTCCCTATGGCTATAGAAGCCTGGGTTTGCGGTGATCCCGCCCTTCTCAGAGAGTAGTTACCATATAATGTAGTAGGTTAAATCAAGGTGCAGTAGTACTGTTTAGTGCCCGTAACATTTCTCGACATACAACTGTCTCTACCAGGGGTGCTCACAAAGGTTCCTCCTTGAATTTTTTTGGGGAAAGTGGGAGAAGGGAGAGGCTTCTCCAAAGAAAAAAGATGATAAAACAATCTGTGATTTGCATTATTATTTAGCAACGTACAATAATGCAAACTGTTATCTATGCACTTTAATAACCTGTACCATTAGTTATTTGGCTATTTAACAAGATCTAATTAGCCAACAATAAACTCGAAAAAATTGTGACCCATGCATAAGCAAATAAGACGAAAGATTCAATGCAACAATATCCAAACTCAATAAATAACGCCATCCCAAATATATACGAAAATTTGGAGTCCACCTTGGTGCCAGAAAAAAAAACCGAGTTCTCCAACAATAACTTTTAAAATTAATTATAAATTCATCGGTATATGACTTACGTAATGAATGATGTCACTCAAAGTTTTCATCAGTTTAATTTTTTTTTCTGGTCTACTTACCAGTGTTCCCTAAAGACCTAAGCCACGATTCCACGCAAAATTTATTATTTGTGGGTACACGCGGATTGAAATATTGTAGCATTGGCATTTACTCACAAATGCAAATGTTATCACTTACAAAGAAAATTACAAAACTCGAACTACGAAAGTCAATTTTCGGACCTTTTTTTCCGTACATCCTGAAAGTGAAACATCCCATTGGACAGAAGGAAAGAAAGCACGGCAGGCCGCCCTGGTTGTTACCATCAGCTCCGGCGCACTGGAACACACGCTGCTAGCCCTGAGGGGATCCCTGTGATTAGCTGCCCATCCTGACATCGCAGACGAATGACCCACAAGCTATATTGTTGTCATAGCAGAACTAAACAGGCTTCGTGATACGAATAATTTCACTGGTCAGCGAACGAAGAGAATACCAGATGGCAGAATGCCAACCACTGCCTTTATTAACGATGTATATTATAAAGCACCCCGTCACCTGGGCACACATGCGGTGTGAAGAGTAATTTGAAAACTTCTCAGAGTGGTGTCTGTTTACGAAAAGCCTTTCATAATACTCTAAGTGTGGATGAGTAGTTATCTTTCTGCATTTATTTTCTAAACTCAATTTTTATTAGAATTAAAATTGCTAAAACGCTTATTTTCAGAATATGTTTTAGGCATGAAACATCCGGTACGGATTCTTGAAAGCACGTAAGGGCTTTGTAATACATGTTTGTGGTCATTTTTCCGCCTTGTTAATGTTATGGTGACCGCTCAATTCTCAGTTGCCCAATGCACAACGAGATGATTGCGTGCCAGTCCAGAGGCGACACCGCGCCAGAAGCACCAGCGAGCGTCACACTCATCATCCCGCCTCACTAATAAAAATACACCCCTGACTGGGCCAGGTCCTGAAGGTTATAACTGTAGTAGAAAGCGAAATTTATGAGATGGAATCGTTGCTTTTAGTTTAATGGTGGCTCGAACTCATGTGTTTGTTGGAAATTAAATAATTGTAAGTTGTAAACTGGAAAGGGAGGGGAGGAATAAATTGATGATATTGGAAAATGTGTGTGTTGAAACCCCAGTGGAAGCAGTTTCAGGTATGATGTCTGTCCGGCGTGACTGTGCGTCTGAGCGCAAAGCGCCTTCAACATTCTAGGTATTCCCACCGTCGCTTCGCTCCAGTGAAAACATTTTCCTTCTTTGTGACTGAAGAGTTTCCACAAATTCACTTAATTTATAAATATCAGGCCTACTTAAAAACATACAATTTTTTGTATCTAATTGGCCTACTTCATGCTTGAACTTGACACAATATTGTAGTTATAGCATTGTTTATAAAATTTAAAAAAAAAGTTTACACACTTAGCAATTTTTTTTATAAATGGAACAGAAATATTAAAAAAAAACAGATAATTGTAAATATGTACATTTATATGAAAACAACTTTATCATACAAAATAGTATTTGCAATAATCCTGGCTTCGGATCCTTACCCGGGCATTAATTCTTGTGTTATCCTAGTACCTCAGAAAGTTAAAGCTATTTGTAAACTTTTCCATAGATAACTTTACAGTATTAATTACAAACATTAATAAGTATGATAAAACCAAATATAAAGTCCAATGGTTAAATAAAGAATTATATTTTTCCTTGGTTTTAAAAAAAATTATGCTGGAATTAAATATCAATTAAAATATAAAATAATGCACTAATGCTCCTGACAAATACTCAGGGCTGTTTTCACCAACGCCTCCTAAACACACCCCCAGCAAAGGACTGCTTACGAGTAGTGTGTAAATGGGGCTACTGGCACAGGCTTCAGGCTGTGGTGCCTGGTGCCGGTGTGCCATCTTGGATTGTGACGTCACGGCGGCCATCTTGGACTCAAAAATTCCATAACATTCCTCAAAAATTACTCAAATTGACTCAAAAATTCCTGTTTTGAGGAAAAATTTCTCGTTTTCTTCCACAAAAATTCGAAAATTAAGATTTCTAAAAACCTCAATAGTCGTTTTGCCTTAGAAACCACGAAATTCCTAAAAACGGCTTAAGCATCCATGTCTACAGCCTCCGATAGGCATTTTTTTAGGAATAAGGATATGACCGCCATCTTGGATTATGACGTCACCGTTGCAATCTCCGTTACGCCCGCCATCTTGTAAATATTTATTTATTATCCGATTATAATGAAAACAATTCAATTAATAAAATGTTAATAAAAATATCAAAAACATAAATTTACGGCACGGAGATCGGAGTCCTCGGTTCAAACCCGGTGAGAGCAAAAAAATAAAAATAACAACCAATCCTTCCTTCACTGTGGCTGCTGGCAGACCATATAACTGTGGCAGACTGACCCCCGCCACTTATGTCATAGTATATATCGTCACCTAGTATGACGTTATGACCGCCATCTTGAAAATCCGTAATGTTTCAATTAAGATATCGGGAAAACATTTAAAATTCATTAAAAAATTAATAGAATTAAATAATAAAAAATAAATAAAATATTACTTAAAAACCACTGTTGCACCTATCGTTACGGTCGTCATATTGGATTATATAAATGTTGCATGTTTCATGACGCCCGCCATCTTGCACGATGTCATCGTTACACTTTACGTTACGACCACAATATTAGGTCATATTAATATTGCATTTCGCGTTACGGCCGCCATCTTGAAAATCCGTTTAATGCTAGAAATTTGGGAAAAATTCTAAAATTCATTAAACAATTCACTCATTCAAGTAATAATTGATTCAAAACTTGGTTCTATCTCTGGTCAATACAAAAAAATATATTTATGTAAAAATACCTCAATAATGACAGGTTCGAAAATATAACACCTCAAGTTCTTTCACAAACACAATATTTATTACATAATCTATATTTTACTACAGGATCACTTGCGAAACCCAGCAATCTTATAAATATTTAGCCCTGCATAGGCGTGAATTGACTAATTCTTAGCTCCAATCGGTTAATACTAGACAGAGTCCATCCATAACTTTTACAGACATAGCCCGCCTCTTCATGACAGAGTTTCTGGATACCGTTTTTAACAGTTTGCTTCACATCGTCAGAACTGTAAATTACTGCCGCCAATGTCTTGAATGCACACTTCTTCACTTTGTCATCGAACGGATATGGCTTTCCATATAAACAGTCCAACCACAAGTTATACTTCAAAGGTCCGTTTGTTGCTACGTCATCAGTAAGCTGATTGATTATGTTCTGTCTGATATCGTCAAGAAAATTACAAATATATTTCGACTCACTAAACGTATTTAGTTAATAGCAGTCTTTCAACGTTCCACGAAATGCAGACTGCGCCACGTAGAAGCCATTATCGTTCACTTGTAATGCTCCGAACACAGTCTTGGGTTAGTTCCATGTTCAGACGTCATAGCAATCGGTTGCTACCAATCTGTTTTTTTGGTTGTACGCTTCCGTGTCTCCAATCTAAAGCGAGGATACGAAATGTCGGCAGGTAGTTCAGCATTGGGTGCACGGACTTCACCTTAAATTTTTTCGCATGATGTCGCAAACTGTCAATTCGAGTAAACCATTTAAGGCACTAATCACAGCGAAACTTCATGCGAGAAGGATTCTTCGTGCATTTGCTCCGCTCATGTCTTCGTGCATCATAGGAAAATAGAACCACGTATCACAGTAGCTGCAAGGATACCGTGGTGATGAATACGAGCCTTTCAGACCTGATCCAGGTTTTGGCGTTGCAACAGTAGTACCATTTCCAGGCATACTCTTATGCACATCGATGCATCGTTGTTGCACCGAAACGTTTACTTTCTGCCACAGAGCAGGACCTTTGCATGTATTCATGTGTGTTTACATATTATCTTTTCTGGTAAACTGCTTATGACATTTTTCACAGGCAATCATTTTACGATATAGGTTCTTGGCACATTCGCTCTTCTCGTGTCGTCGAGCATTGTTGTTGTTTCTGAAAATCTTGTCGCAGTAACAGCACCGATGTTCGTTATTTGTTGTCAAATCAGCTTCGATTGAAGTCTCCATCGATGTCGAATCGTCTCACGTCTAGGTTTCCTTCACAGCCAGCTCTGTAGTCATTAAGCTCTTTTCTGCTGGTGGTACCACATCTGATGAAGTCTCCTCCAATGTTGACGTCAGTAGTTAGGTTATGTAGGTCCGAGCACAGAGGAATGAGAATAAGGATTCAGGATTCGTGACCTTTGACCCCTGACATCACTGTTATGACCTTTGACCGATGACATCATCACCGATTTCCTGAAATTTCCCGATTTCCCCCCAAATTTCCTCAAAATTTCCCGTTTTCCCCTCCAAATTTCCCTTTTTTCTCTATAAATTTCCCCATTCCTCAAAAATTCTAACAATCCACAACTCTCCCCATAGTGGGTTGGTATCCCCCTTACCTAGCCTCCCATATCTGGATAAAGGGTTGGTATCCCCCTTACCTGCCCTCCCATATATGACATCACCACACCCCCATCTTGGAATACATCATATCCGGTCACCATCAATTCCAACCGCCATTTTGGATTCAATTTTCGCATGCTCTATTATTCCATTATTATTATGCAATCATATAGTATTACATCATATATGACCGCCATCTTGGATTACATTATTTCCATTAACCATTTTGATTTCTAGAACTTTATACTGTCTCTATTACATCGCCACTGATAAGACTTAGGGATTCGGATTTAAGATTTTCACATTAATATTATACAATCACCAATTTGTTTTATAGAAACACCCACCATTTTTAATTATGAAATCACACCTACCACCACTGGATCGAGTACCCCGCTCCTATGTTGTACTTTTCGTTACGATGACATCATACCATTTACATGCATTACACTTTTTCTTTACGGTCACATAACCACAGCCATATTGTATGACCTTGACCCCAACTGACATTTAGAACTATACCATCTTAGATTCAACCATTTTGAATTATGTAATCACACCTAACACCCCACAATCGAGCACCCTACTCCTATGTGATGATATTTTAATTATACAGTCATAGTAATTTAACCTTCTGAGGGCAGCCATATTGGATTTTGTTAATCCTCACCTTTAACCTATGACATCATGAACATCATATTGGACTACGTCGTCATCACCAACTCCAAAGCCATCACGGACTCTAGAACTTTCGATCATTTTGAATTATGACATCATGCCTATCTCGTAATCTAGTGCCCCAAACCTACATATTGCAGTTGTCGTTAAAACACCAAGCATCCGTACTTTTCATTATGATTATATCATTATATATTTCATCTTCTGTAGGCAGACATATCGTATTGTCATCACTGTAGCTCTTTCGAACGACATCTTGGACTATATCGTCTTCACTTGACCTATAACATGTGGACTATGTCCCTCAACTTGAATTTTCCACTATATTGGATTACATCATTTATGTTCACCCTCTTATATGTCGTCACCAACACAATCTTGGCATCATCACATTTCACATTACTGTAGACACCCTGAACTTCCCACCATCTTGGTGTATGTCATCACATTACTGTAGACACCCTGAACTTACCACTATCTTGGGGTATGTCATAACATAATACTTATAACACATCCACTTCACCACAATTTTAGATTATGTTATCACCCACTTTAATCTTGACCATAAACATATTGTATTATCATCTCTCTTGTATGCACCCACCATACTTGATTATATAATCATACTAACTTTCATCCTCTGCTAGAGTATGTAGATTAATTATTCGTAATGAGCATCACGTGATCATCCTAAATACTAAAATAAAAATAAAAATTATTCCTAGTATTACCATTAAACGTATCACAGCCCATATACCAAAGTCATACCATAGACTTGTGGACTGTAGCACTCTACTCAAACTAACTTACATAGCTTATGATTTCTTTACATGCTTTCATTTGCGCTTACAATTTCTTTGAGGGCTTTCATTTGCGCTTACAATTTCTTTGAGGGCTTTCATTTGCGCCTCCCAAATACTAAGATAAAAAATGCATTGCCATTAAACTTATCACAAACCTTATTACAAAGTCATACTGCAGACTTGTGCACTGTAGCACTCAAACTAACTTACATAGCTTAAGTTTTCTTTACATGCTTTCATTTGCGCTTACAATTTCTTTGAGTGCTTTCATTTGCGCTTACATTTTCTTTACGTTCTTTCATTTGCTCTTACATATCCTAACATGCTTTCACTTGCGACTACAAGTTCCTTGAGGGCTTTCCTTTACACTTATGTTTTCTTTGAGTGTTTTAAGTTTCGCTTAAGTTTACTTTACATGCATTCCTTTGCACTCACATTTTCTTTATATTGTAACTCAGTATCTCATGAAAACAATATTTATGTATGCTTATATACACATTTTTGTATTGGAAATTATTTCATTATATATAATTTTCACCATAAATAAAGCAGGATAAATTAAGGTAAAAAAAACAACATAGTATAATTTAACAATTTATTTTATTTACAACGTGTATTTTATACACAGTCTTTTACATAAAGTAAAACATCTATATTGAGTCAAAATGGCTAATTCTCAGCTCCAGACGGTCCACCGAATTCAGTGTCCAACCAGATCCTTTACCCATATATTCTTCTTCTTCCATGCAGAGTTCTTCTATACTCTGTTTAACTGACTTATCTACTTCGTCAGAATCGTAAATTGCAGCAGCCGATGTCTTGAAAGCACACTTGCGCACTCGATTCTCGTGCGGCTCCGGTTTACCATATAGACAATCCAACCATAAGTTATATTTTAAAGGTCCATGTGATGCTGTATCATCCATAATCTGTTGTATTATATTCTGCTCAATATCACTCAGAAAAGTGCAAATATCTTTTGCCTCACTAAAAGTATTTAGATAGTAATAGTCTTTCAGAACTCCTCCAAATGCAGATTGTGCCAAGTAAAATCCATTATCATTTGTCTGTAACTGACCAAGCACAGTGTTAGTTTTATGTCCAGATGACGATGCGGGTGGTTGTTGCTGCTGATCTCCTTTAATGCTGTAGCCTGTTTCTAGTTTAAATTGAGGAGTCGTGACGTTCACATGCTGTTCTACAAGCAAGCGGTCTTCACATTTGCATATCTTCAAGTGTCTTTTCAAATCATCGTTGCGAGTAAACTTACTCTGGCATTCATTACAGAAAACAATAGTGCGAGAAGGATTCTTCAGGCAATAACTCTTCTCATGACGTCTCATGTTGGAGATCGTTGAGAACATCATATTACAGTGCGGACACCGATGCTTCAATGGAGATTCTTGCTCCATGCAGGATTCCGAAGAACTAGAGGTAGATTCCATACTCTCCCCAGATGTCTTTGTAGTTAAACAAGAAAGAGAGCTCCCAAGCGATGTTCACTCTTCGGAGTCAGGATGACAACTATGCTACTAATTCCGTCCACATCCCTACATATAAAGATAACCCCTACCCCCACTACGTCACTCTTCACGTCATCAACATGTTTACTTAGGACTCATCTTACATAGGGTCTCTCTTCTACTCCAAATCATTCAACTATCCTAGAATTCTTGAAACTATCTAGATGATGCAGATTCATAACTTAACCAATGGAATCACGAGATGATTATTGGTATGGTAAACACGACTAAAATACATCTCCTCCCGCTGCCATGATATATTATTAATAAAATGCCTAGCATCCTCAAATATTAACATCTGTATAGGACTTTGCACCTCATTTAATTTCAAAACTCCCAGCCACTATATCTACGCAGAACCATAAATCATTAATTCTATTTCAAATCACAGTCTTAAGCCGGCATATTTGTGTAATATTATACGCTGTATTATTTCGTATTATTTCCATTCCCACCCAACCTACTGACATAATACTTACACACAGTGGCGGTTATTGCATTAGAGCACACTCGCACGTGAACCCCCTCGCCTCATTTAAATAGGCGCCTACTGTAATACTTAAATATCATACACTTCGATAATAAATAAATGCAACCCATTTGGTCTTATAACCATTAGCAATATTTTCCAAAACCGCCGCTATAGAGTAAGCGCAGCTTGCTGGGATCGCACGTGCGATAGTGGCTAGGTTGGCGACGGCGCGCCGCTTGGCTCGGAGCAACGTGGTGGGGGTAGCTCCCCATAAGCCAGCCTAGGAGCACAGTCCAGTCGTGCGCAACGCTATCCTGTGCGCGGCGCGACATTTCTTGTCCTGTTTCTCCCATTTTTGCTCGCTCTTCGAGGATGATGACAGCGCTGTTTGTCACGTGTTATTGTTCTACTTATGTGCGTTTAGAGCGACGTTTAAAAAGTTTGTTTTAACTACTAAGTTAAGTTACTCGTTATGGTCTTGAGTAAGTTAACAGTCTCGGACATAAAAACACTGGTGTTTCTAATTTGTCATTGGAAAAGAAAATACATCAAAAAAGAAATTTCATGTGCAAGTTTTGATTCAGTGATTGCAGACGAAACGACAGACATATAATCTTTATTTCAATTGGTTATAGTTTTTCGCTATTTGTTACCTAACGGGCAAGCAGTAGAACGATTCTGGCAGTTTGTAAATCCTCCAGGACAATATGCTGCGTCAATTGCAGAATTTATTCTCATTGTTTTGGAAAGTATTGTTGACAATCCCGAGAAATTTATATCTCAGAGTTATAATGGGGCTAGTGTAATGAGTGGACATTGCAATGGTGTTCAGGCCATTATTTAACAAAATTTTATATGTGCACATTATGTGCATTGTTATGCGCACCAGTTGAATTTAATTGTGGCACAATCTACAAGCCAAAACCATCAAGTCCGTGTATTCTTTTCCAAATTGAGTGATATAACTAACTTCTTTAGCCACTCACCACAGAGAATTGCTGTTCTTAATGGCGTTGTTGGCAGGATAATTCCTCGTGCTTCTTCTACAAGATGGAATTTTAAGAGTCGTACTGTTAACACGGTGTACGAGCACAGAAAACAACTGATTTAATGCATGGACGAAATTGAGTCGTCATGCAAGCAGTCAACAACAATCAACCAATCGGCGCATGTTAAATGATCCAGTGTTTGTATTTTGGCTGACAGTTTTTCACAATATAATGCCGCACGTAGACATTTTGTTTAATCAGCTACAAAAAAGGAGCATCGATGCCGATAAAGTCAGGACACATGTTGACAGTTTTCGACTTTTATTTGAGAAAGAAAGAGAGAATATGGATAAAGTGAGAATGCGAACTGAAATGTCGGTTCCAGAGCAGCATGCTAAAAAAAGGAAAGTGGAAGATGTTCATGTAAATAGAACTGTTGCAGCCAAGGAAGTATGTGATGTGATTACTAATCAAGTAAAGGAGAGGTTTTCTTTAACAACATATTCTTCTGCGGTATGCCTTTTTGATTCCGAAAACTTCCGGGAATATAAGCAATTTCCTGTTCATCTTCTTGAACAAACAACCAAAACGTATCCTTTCTTAGATAAGGCTCGTTTAAAAACTGAGCTAGCAGTAATTTACAAGCGACACGACTTCCGAGATATGGATGGATCAGCTAGTCTTCTGCAGTTTGTCCTTGAAAACAATTTACAGACCACGTTTACGGAAACAAACAAATTGTTTCGTATTATTTCAACTTTTCCGATGACCACAGCTGAAGCTGAACGATGTTTCTCAACCCTGATGAGGATAAAAACATTTTTAAGAAGTACAATGTGTGAAGACAGACTCAGTGCGTTAGCCATGCTTTCAATAGAAAAAGACGTTATAAACGAAATACCAAATTTTATTGTCATGGTCATTAAATTATTTTCTTCTAAAAAACATAGAAGGATCGATTTAGTTTAAAATAACTGCACTTAAGCATTTCAATTTCAATAATATTCTAAATAATATCATCACATAATGTTTTCCTATGTTGTTTAAACCACAGTTCGTAAATTGTTCAACTTAATTTTTGGCGAAAAGAATTGTTCAGCTCATTTTACAGTGAATTGTTCAGATTCGTTTCAAGTTAAGATGTATATAGTAATGCTTAAAGAATGTTCTCTCAAAGGAAAAGATTAAAAACTAAATTAAAATTATGAATACCATATGTTTATATTACTATTGTACTACTGTAATTCTATTTTAGTGCTTAAGGAAAGTAAGTTCAAAGGAAAAGTATAAACTACCGGCAATTCAAATTTTGAAAGTCAATGCTGTATTTAAATATTGTAAATGTAATGCTGTTGTAAATACAATATATCTATTTATATATAATTACCAACAAAACAATGGATAAAATGATAGACCTTATTTACAACTGGTCACATTAATAACACTCTTGCTAGCAAACTGTATCAGAATTTTGTGTACTTTACATTTTATGGTAATCATTTGTATTTATTTTAAAAAGACTTCACACTGCATAATTTAACATTTGCTATATTATCAGTGTGAGCGGCATATCCGGTGGCTATTTTGGAGGTAAAAACTTACTTTCGTCCCACAATAACTTGGAAAAAATTGTTGGTATTTATGTGATTTAAAATGCCCAAAAAGCACCATTTTACACCTTAAAATCCAATTTTTTTCCAGGGGAAGGCCCCCGGACCCGCCCCTTCAAAAGGGAAGGAGGTCGGTGATTCTTTATATAAAGAGACCAATGCTGTGAACCCCATTTTCAAAAGGCACCAGCCGACACTGTTTACACATATAGTGTTATGTAGCATTCCATCTCATTGTAGCAGTTAAAGTCGTAATCGTACATAACTAATTGTCTCCTCACTTACCATTATTCCAAAGCAACCAGAATTTAATATTATTTGTCCATCATAATCAAACTACTTAATAGATTTAATTCCATAAATATTTACCATACGCAAACATTAACTACATCATAGTAAATATACAACATAGGTCCACCCAACAATCCAAAATGAACATGTCAAAAGACAGTTTTAAATCTAAGAGCCATAATATACACTCCTATTCCTCAGCCCGCAGTACCCAACATTCATCAGCTTACAAACACTTTAAATTGAACATTTAATTATGTATTTTCTTTCACGCTTTGAATGTTTCTTGAAGTAAAGAATTTTTTTGAGTCAAGTACCACTTACAAACATAACCAGTCACATCATGCCATAGAAATATCACAGCATATACCGACTTAACCACAGGATAAATCCATACATCTTAAAAACCAACTAAATATATGTACAAAGTCCGATCTGACATTCTGGTCGAGTCATTGCATATGCATACAAATATGAGGAGGGTACACACAAGCTAAGTCATTACATACGAATACAAATAACGGGAGGAGGGACCATAGCATATGGATACAAATATGAGGAGGAGGGATGTTACCACTGGGTTGGTAACGGCGTCACCTGGTTACCTATGTTTTTTAACGGTATTTATTTGTTATGATTAATTAATCTATATTTGTTTATTTCTAGTAGATGGTAATTTTTTTTATTTTGTTCTTCCGAACTTTCCCGTGTTGGTGCGGTCTGAACGTACGGACAGTTTGTGAAGTTGGTACCAGTGTGACTGACACCTTCGTGGTTTTTCGGTGGAGTGGGGGATTGCCGAGTGAGGAGCCGACTAGCAGTGTGTGGCGAGCGCCACTGTGGGGGAGTGCTGGTCTGGACGCCGAAGTGGGCACATGGTGAAGTAACTTTCAATGAAAGGCACATAAGGACAAGAAATACAGTGGAACGCCAGTATGGGGTGTTCAAGCTCAAGCTGAGATTCCCCGTACTTGCAGTGGGCATGCGCGTTTCTGTTTATACAGTCATGGCAGTGATTGTGGCATGTTGCGTTCTCCACAACATATGTGTCGAAAACAACGAAGAACTACCTCCTCATGAAGGAGTTCCTGCTGAACTGGAACTAGCAATAGCCAATGGACAGGTGCCCATCAACATACATGAAGTTGATAATCAGTATGGAAATACCAGGGCATTTCTTGTGAACAATTATTTTAACAATTTGTAACGTGTGATTCGTAAAACAAATTTTCCTAAAACAGAAGAAATTTTTATGTGTACTTACTAACACATATATAATGTTTAAATAGTTGGATTTTAAACAAAATATTAGGTGTACAAATTTTACTTCAATCAAAATGTACTAATATTTTAAGATTTGATTTTAAATTAATATATACTAATAAATACATATATTTTTAGAGGATAACTAACAAGTTTTGACTGCATTTTTAATTTAAAAATGTTAAAAATTTGTTGAATAATAATACTGTGTAGTTAGTAAATATTTTTCTCATTACTATATTCTGTGGTGAACAAAATATGTTTCTTGTGGTGATGTCCCTTTACCAAATACACAAAAAACAGCAGAGACCAAATACAATGAATGCCAGTAGATCAATTTCAGACCTTATTTTGCGTCCTCGTGGTAATGTGTCATAATTAACACACTTTGCAGCAAAATGTGATCACCAATCTCTAATGACGCCTTAAAATTACATTTCATTACAACAGGTTGTGACAACAGTTTAATTAAGATTTGAACTTATGTCCTGCTAAATTGTTCCTTAAATACATTTATATAAGACATTCAAATCTCCTTACAATATTATGTAAGTCTGTGCTCTAGGAAAAATGTGCTTTTCTATTTTTCACGGGTTTTTGTACAAATTTATTAATACATTAAATTATGATAAGAATATTTTAGTTATCTCTAAGTACAACAAGAGTAAATATTATGTGTTTATCAGTGAAATATAAATTAAGGTAATATTAATTTGTGGGCTTTGATATGTTCTCATGACCTAAAAGGTGCTTTGCATCCTAGAAATTTTGTCACTGTAGATTGACAAAGTGGGCTAGTACATGATCCAAAAATAATTAAATGATTAAAAATGCTTTGTTTTAAAAAATCCTTTGTTTCCCCTTGCCCTACAACGTATTATGCAGATTTTGGTAAAGGATAACAATCATCCTTACAACAAATAAAGTGTAAATTTATACAATACAAAACCATCTTCATTAATGTTATAATATAAATCAGTTATTCACAAATGCAAGACTACACAGTTAAGACAAACGCTATTTCCAGACACAAATAACTTTTATAAAAATAAAATCACTAGGAATTAAAATTAACCTAGCCATACTGAAGGCCTGAGTATTCTTAAGGTGAACTTAATGTGAACTCCTTTATTATAAATACATTCGAGTATGTTCGCATACTCCACTTTTATTTAAGAACTCATATAATAAGGAAGAAATTAAAGGTTTTCCTGTTGAAAAGTCTTAAAAGAACATTTATTACAACGAATTTTGTATGTCCTAAAGGAAATAAGCTGATTTTTTATTTATTTTCATTTGCTATTAAATCTTAGTTTAAACTTAGACAAAATTACAATAGCTCCCATGCTGCGTCCTTTTCTTTGCTCGAAACAGCATCCGTCCTCTTATTTTCTATTATATTTTTATGCCTCTCAACTAGGCTCAACACCTTCATTTACTCATCAGAAGAAAAGTTTTGCGTTCTTATTCTCTCTGTTTCAGACATTTTCACACTACTTTGCAACGACCATATAGCTACTTCTTTCCGTGAAAATACACAAAAATCCAATTACCACGAACTTAATACACATTCAGATATTTGTTTACTGTTTAGTTAAAATAATTGATTGCTTTATATATGTCACGTGACAACACGTTCGAAGTACCAACCTGAAAACTATTAGTGCTTATACTTATATCCGTAAAAACCCTCGCTCTATGGCAAGCCAGTTCCTAACTAAGAAACCCCTATATAAGTGAATGTTACGATCGAGAAACCCAATTTCGTGAGAATTGACTTTAAGGAACGCCTAAACTTAAGAGTAGTGTGTAAATGAGGCTACTGGCACAGGCATCAGACTGAGGTGCCTGGTGCCGGTCCGCCATCTTGGATTGTGACGTCACGGCGGCCATCTTGGACTCAAAAATTCCTCAAATTTCCTCAAAAATGACTCCAAATGACTCAAAAATTCCTGTTTTGAGGAAAAATTTCTCGTTTTCTTCCACAAAAATTCGAAAATTAGGATTTCTAAAAACCTCAATAGTCGTTTAGCCTTAGAAACCACGAAATTCCTAAAAACGGCTTAAGCATCCATGTCTACAGCCTCCGATAAGAATTTTTTAGGAAAAAGGATATCATGACCGCCATCTTGGATTATGACGTCACCGTTGCAATTTCCGTTACGCCCGCCATCTTGTAAAACTTTATATTTATTATCAGATTTTAATAAAAAAAATTTAATTAATAAAATGTTAATAAAAATATCAAAAAATATACATTTACGGCACGGAGCTCGGAGTCCTTAGTTCGAACCCGGTGAGGGCAAAAAAATAAAAATGACGACCAATCCTTCCCTCACTGTGGCTGCTGGCAGACAGACCCCCGCCACTTATGTCAAAGTATATATCGTCAACTAGTATGACGTCATGTCCGCTATCTTGAAAATCCGTAATTTTTATGTTAGCAAATCGGGAAAAAAAATTAAAAATCATTAAAAAAATTAATAGAATTAAATAATAAAAATTTTATAACATATTACTTAAAAACCACTGTTGCACCTTTCGTTACGGTCGTCATATTGGATTTTATAAATGTTGCATGTTTCATTACGTCCGCCATCTTGTTTGAGTACGATGTCATCGTTACACTTTACGTTACGACCAACATATTGGATCCTATTAATGTTGCAATTCGCGTTACGGTCACCATCTTGAAAATCTGAAAATTTAATGCTAGAAATTTGGGAAAAATTTTAAAACTACAACATTAATAGGATCCAATATGGTGGTCGTAACGTAAAGTGTAACGATGATGTTTGGAAAACTTACAAATTCTTTTACGCATTTTAATTAATTTTCAACAGTAGAATTTCAGCTAAAGAAGAATGTACTAAGATATGTGTTTATCACATATTACTCGATTTTAGGACAAAATCTATGGGTGTTCAATAACAAATTAACTAACAAAACTAAATTACTGTGTCATTGATCATTACGGGAACTCTACGTAAGTGTATTAGTGTATAAATATCGAAGACGTTAAAAATTGGCTAAAATATTATAAATATGGGAATGTTTAAAACATTTATGTTGTTTTAATTAATTTTTATATTTTATATATCCTGAACCAGTTACAGTATCATTCCCATACGCATAACATATCATTCCTTCTGAAATTGTAAATTGTATATTGTTTAGTAAAACAGCGAATATTGAGACTTACTATTGAGGCATATTTAAATTTAAAAGCCCAAGTTTGTTGTTTGTTCTAAACTGAAGTGACGTGAGGAACTATTCTCATACTGTTTTTAGATTTCTTTGAGAATTATTATTCTAAAAAGCTTCATTGTAACCAACGGCTAACTAAATGCAGTCTGGGCTGCTACCAACAATCTCTCTGGACAAATATTTTAACAATGGAATGTACCAAACAAAGCTATTGGCAACCAATTTCTGGTCATTTTGCAAAGGCGATTCATTCGTGTTGCAGTGAGAGCGGTTAAAAAATGCGAAGAATATTGCGCGTTTGTGCGTTTGTAATAATCGATGTACTGTTTGCTGAACTCTGCACGTGCATGCCGACGCCGCAGTTTTACAGGTCAGTTAGTTAGTGACTTGTTACCGAGACACGCATAAAACATAAGCTTTCTCGAAATTGGCAGCAAAGTGAGTCAAACACGTAGCACCTAATACTGTAGTATTCTTAATTATTTTGCTTCTAATATTTCGTGTTTTGCACATTATTTTAAATAAATTCATAGTATAATCATTTATGTTTTTATAAAAAATGTAAATAAATATGTCTACAGTTAATGTTTTTCAATGAAATAAATTGCAAATATTTAAATCAATCATTACATGTATTGAAAGCCATGGAATCATGTGGTATGGCGCTTTGGATTTAACCCTTCGTATGTAACGTTCATCTTAAATCACTTTATATTTAGTATACCATTAATAAATCAATAAAAGTTTTACAAAAACCAATAAAAGTTTAGTTTTTTCAGTGTTTTGGAAAAATTACCTTTTTATTGATTTATATATGATATACTAAAAGTAAAGTGCTTCAAGATGACCATTACATAACTGTATGCCTCACGATTCTATGCTTTCAGTACCTGTTAGGACTAACACAAATGTTGACCATTAAGTTCATAAACACCATTAAGCAATGACTTTTAAGCAAGAAAATCCTTTCATAAACAATTATATATGATTAAATCATGAATTTATTTAAAATCACATGCAAACGCCACGAAATATTAGAATCCTAATTTTTTAAGACCTACCGCCTTAAGTTCGGTTCACATGAGACGTAAGCTTCGTTCGCTCAGTCACGGAGTGTCAATCGCACTCACTCAAATTTAAAAAAAACCAGCAAATCCTCCATTTATTTATTTTTATTTAAATCAGTTATTGCTTGTAATTATTTCAGTGACCCGCAGTGATTTCTACTTTTCTTGCATCGAATTTCACATGAACGAATATTGTTTCTCAGAGAAATTCACTGATTTTTCAGTTATTAGAACCTTTTAAGCAGAAAATTAACTGAAATTACTCAGTCAGTTTTAAAGTTAATTTTTTTTTAGTTAAAGCTTGTCGGCAGTGAAGTCATTTCAGATAGAAAATATATTTTTAACTTTTACAAAAGAATCCTTTGGAAACCAGGTGCCAAGAAATAGTTTAAATACGTGTTTCAAGATAATGCTGAGTATTTCTTACGAACATTGGTGCATATTTTATATTTAATTGATGTTTCGTTCATGCATTTTTTTAAAACCAGGAAAAGATAATAGAATAATCAACCAAATTGACTGATTTTGTTTTATTATGCTTATTATGCCGCTGTTAATATTGGAAAGTAACTCTAGGTACGATTTACAAATAACTTTAATTATTGGAGTTACCTGTATAACACAAAGCATAAATGCCCGGGTAATAATCCTGGCAAATGAATAATAACTGCGAACACTATTTTGAAGTGATACAGCTGTTTTAATATAAATGTACTAACTAAAAATATCCATAACTTATTGTAACTATGACTGATCTATTTACAAAAGAAATTTACAGTGTATAAACGATGATACATAACACTCCCAAACAGAACAGCAACATTGCATATTGTAAGAAACTATCCCAGCTTAGCGTCTGGAGAAATTTAGGGTAATATCTAAAAACAGAAATCAGGATGACCAGGATAGAATGTCAGCCCGCCTCCTCTGGAACTTAAGTTAGTGTCTCTAGTGTCTCTAGTGTCTCACCTATCTCCATTTTAGAGAGTAGGACTAGAGTAAAATTTAATGCTTATCAAGTACGACTGTCACGACATTTGAATCTGCTGTGAGGACAAAGTCAATAAAAATTTCACTTTTAAAAACATAGTACTGAGGAGAGTATCAGTAATATCTTGTTGTAGATTTACTATAGAACTATAGAATATTTACAATACCTTCTTAAAGAATACTAAAGGTTTAAGTGAAGAAGCAAGTTTGAATCATATTTTCTCAAATTTTGGTAGAATTTGGAGTAAAAGAATATTTATTTTGCACGTTAAACAAAGGTTTCTTAGGAAATATAAGACTTTTGATTTGCACTACTATAATAAAATATTTTGGCAACATTTCTCCATTACATTTCCTTGTGTAACGTGTTTAACGCTATTTTTTAAGTTTTCAATTGACTACTTTTAAAAGATACGTAAGACTGCTTGGGAGTACTTAAAAATCAGAAAGTAGAAGAGTTTTCAATTTTTTATTCTTCTGTAGCAGGTTCCCACTATCGGCAAAGAAGTATTTTTGAAATCTTCCCATGAACCCTTTGTTATCATAATATTATTCTGCACGATGAGATAAAAAAAAGTAAATAGAGTATCCCTGGTGGGTAGACAACCTTGCACACATTGTACAACTTCAGTCTAGTTGGTATTTTTCCGCCAGGGTGACACTTTGTTTCTTGGGGCAAAGTATAGTTAAAAGATGTAACAATTAAAACACTATTAGCATTACTGGGGGGAGGGGGGGAAATGTGACCGAGTCTTTCAATACTCGCTAGTTATGTGTAATATCTAACCTAGGTAACGATCAAATTAATGTGTTCACGTGTTGCAAATACACTTATAAAATATAGGAAAATCGGACAAAAAATTTAACGTAGGTTTTTTTAAAATAATGCGGAGCGTGATTTATATCCGAAACTTGTGTCGTCAGCTACATTATTTGGGGAATTCATTATCGGAGCAGCTACGTCGACCATCAAATCATTCAATTACCAAGGCGAAAGGTTAAATATATAATGAAACGGCCCCGATAAAAACGAAAAAGACTTGAAAAAGTACTTTATCTCCGGCTTTGGACCAGGTTCTGACAAGGAATTTTATTAAAATACTACCCAACTTGTTAAAATTCACTAAACAATTAGTACCATAAGGTTGTCATATGGCGTTGTAAACTGTTGTTCGCGCCATCGCTACAGATGGCAGCACCTGGTTAAACATATCTGTACCATGTGAATTCCGTTCCATTCCCGAAATTACTCCCACCAAATACTGTATACCGAGAGCTAAGATGTTACACGTCAAAAATTGAGTACCTTAATTTTAATTTTTTACGTTATTTAAAAGTGACAACATGTAAGTAACTAAACTGTGTGTAAATAAATAGCTGAATATTTTAAATTATGTAAATTCTCTCATATTTAAGTAAGTTCATTTCTCTCATAATAATTAAGATTTTTTTTCAATTAAATTTAATTTCATATACTTTTAAATACTACTAAACTGACTTTTTCCGACAGTTAAAGTGGAAAACAATTCGCATGATTTAAATGTAATTTTTCTATGAAATCGTATCCATAGTAATAATAATGCACGTAAACATAAAGCACACTATTCACACTCAAACACAAGCTAACTTTTGTGAGTGTTTTTTAATGTAAAATAATCTGTTAATATGTAAATATGGAAAATATAAAACAATAATGAAAAATACCTATGATGTGGATATGAGTTTTAAAAACCACACCAATATATTTGTTCTCAAAAATGTAAAATGATGCACTTTTTTCCTATGTAAAAAGTTTGTAGTTGACAACTTCAATTATAAAGCACATATCATCAGTGTCGTATTACCTGTGCATACATATATACACACCATATTATCTATAAGTCACAAAAAAAAACGAAATAAAAGTCATGGAAAACGGCATCTTGTGTTTATGAATTGCAGGTAGACTCAATAACGCCAATGGATGCGCAATTACGTGCACAAAAGTTTTCAGCGAGTTGCATATCGCCAGGCGGTCTCAGGGAAACGCATCCTACCATTAGAGACGCCTGTTACTCGAGCGAAAATGATATACTTCTTTAGAATGCGACAATATGAGTTAATTAACAAAATTTATTATATTATAAACATGCTCATTGTTATATTTATCGGAGGAAAAATTGTCCTAAGTTATCAAGTACATACGGTATTAATAATATTTATGTTTAATACATTTATATAAAAAGAAATAAAATGATTAGTACCCAGATGTAATTTTAAAAAAATGTGTTGTCTGTAAAGTCGGTTTACGGATGATAGTTTAACATGACGTCATTACAAAACATTGATGAAATAATTGCATACTTTATAAATAAAATTGAATCATTTTTATTTTAATAATAAAAGAATAAATACTTCAAATTATACTAGTAATCAGATTTATAAAATCCAAGATTAATTAACATTTATTGCCGAAATTTTTGTTGTAATAAGCAATTAAAACCACATTAACATTGCACTTCACTTTATAAACAGTCGACGAAACAGTTCACGTGTAGATGTAAGTTGTGTGCTGCCGCTGTCTTTCTTCTCCTCGGACGCATAGGCCAATCGAGTGGAAGAGAGATAGATGCGGCGCAAGCGTACAATGAGCGTAACGGGACACAGCGTAACGGGCCAATATGTGTACCGGGACAATGAGTCATCCTTTTTCGTGAGTGCAGCCGGCTATCATCGATTAATTAGACGTTGCCACGTTAAAAAATTTAAAACTATTTGGCAGAAATATTTCTTGTCAAAATACAGGTAATTCATTTAACAACTTTGATAACGATCATGTAGGATATAAAATACGCACACTGTTTAATATAATACTAGGAATTAAAACGCTTGCACCAATTAATAGTTAGGTGTATATCTTCATAGAAATATTATTGACGTTTTTCTTGGAAAGCGTTACACTGTGCCCCCGATTATAATAATGACCTCGCTGTTATT
Organism: Bacillus rossius redtenbacheri; assembly: GCF_032445375.1. NCBI lineage: Eukaryota > Metazoa > Arthropoda > Insecta > Phasmatodea > Bacillidae > Bacillus > Bacillus rossius. Next base: position 53,201,680 of record NC_086334.1, on the reverse strand, counting down.
AAGGTTTAAAACTCAATACAAAATAAAAAGAAGGGTTCCGCAATGCTAGCATTTTAATGGTCGTGTTTGTTTGCTGTTAACTTACCATATTGGCATGTAACTAGGACGAATAAGTCACCAAGTTGAGAAAACTAAATTGTTTAGTATAGCATGTTTTTTTATTTTTCTCCTTAAATTGTGCCTAACCCTGCTACTAAGATATTTATTATTAACAGTATTAGGAATTCATAATTTTACAATTATATTTTGCATTTTTTTGACGTGACAACGTGTAATAAATCGATGAACACCGGCTGCACGCACGAAACAGTGTCCCATCACGCACATTGTTCCGTTACACTGTGTCCCGTTACGCACATTGTTCCGTTAAGCTGTGTCCCGTTACGCGCATTGTACGCTTGCGCCGCATCTATCTCTCTTCCATTCGACTGTTTATAAAGTGAAGTGAAAAGTTAATGTGATTTTCATTGCTTATTACAACAACAATTTCGGCAATAAATGTTAGTTATTCTTGTATTTTAAAAACCTGATTAGGAGTATAATTTAAAGTATTTCTTCTTTTATTATTAATATAAAAATGATTCAATTTTATTCATAAAGTATGCAATCATTTCATCAATGTCTTGTTATGACGTTGTCACGTTAAACTATCGTCCGTAAACCGACTTTACAGACAACCAATTTTTTATTTATGACACTGAACTACTTTGAAATGTATTGTAACAAATATTAATAGAAACATAAGTATAAAATTAATGATGTAATTCAGTAATAAACAAGATAAATTTTAATTGACAATGAAAATCATTAAATGTGTTAAATATTTGTTTAATAAATTTTAACTATTTGTTAACTAATGTTAACATTTATAATATATAATGCAAATAAATTATACATACGGGAACAAACTCAATTATATAAATACATTTTAACTGACCGTTAAAAAGTTAATGAATATAAATTCGCGGGTGCGCTGGAAAAAGGGGATATGTCAAAATTACTTAAATTAAGATATTAAACATTTAAAGTTCTTCCAAGTATGCAAGATCAGAAATTAATCATTCCAGAAGTTCAGTGCCATAGAATAACACACGAGGGCGCTAGACTTAAACCATTTGGACCAATTTATAGAGCTTGTTCTCCTTTATTTCATACCATAAAAAACCTATTTTTTGCCAATATTTGACTTATCCCCTTATTCCCGCGCACCCGCGAATTATAATACTAATATTAACAACGAATAAATGATTTTAGTTATTATGACCAGTATTCAATATCACTAAATTTCTGAATGTGACTCATGCGTAGTTCCACAACTGCCTCTAGAATTCGCTACCAGATTAGCTAGATTTATATGAAAAATCTGCTATAAAAAACTAAAAGACTTGAAAAAATTTATAACCCTCTTTTAGACCTGATTTTTGACCAGTAATCTTATTAAAATACCTCACACCTTGTTAAAATTCATTAAAGATAATACCTTAAAGGTTTTCGCACAAGTTAGGTGACTATGAATTATTAGGTGTTAAAAGATAGTTTCGCTACGGGAATTGAAAAAGTTTTATTTTTCTTACTTATGCGAATACATGGAAGTTCATTTCTCCACAAACGTAATTAATGTAATATTACTTTAAGTAAATATTAGAGGATTTAGGTCTACATAATATGCAATAATCAATACAATGGACTGAGCTATGAATTTAATAATATTATAGCAATTCAATGAACAATAAAATTTATTTATTGACTATATATTTTCTTAAAGTACAATTTGTATAATCCAGTTATTTTGTAATTTTTTCCCCAGCTGAGATTTGAACATCGTATTCATGTTTGTAAGCCGCGCTGCACTATAACTACCGTTCTATAACTCCTGCGAGGTGAGAATATATTATGATAGTAATAATCGTAGTATTCTTATTTTTTAACTTGAAATAACTCTTTACTATGACTATGTTAGTTTAACTAATATATTCCAGGGTAGTTTCATTATCATAAAGTTCCATTTGGCACATAATGTGTTTGGTAGGTATGTCCCCTAATTACTATTAAAGAGAATATTAATGGATTAAGTTCATAAACGTAGGTACGCTAGTTCTGTGAAAATTTCATTGTATGGTGCGCGCGCATCGTAAAAATTCACTCATCATTTTTACATAACTCGCCTAAAGAAGTATAACTTCAAAAATTACATACTTCATGCCTCTACTTAATCAATTGACTTTACATTACATACAATACAAGGTTCTAAAAGTGTGTAATATTAATTTTCAATTATTGTAAAACGTGCATATAATTTTTAAACAACGGACATCATATATAACATATTACAGATATATTAATTAAACATTTATGAAATAACTGGGTTCGTCATTCGTTTTTCTCTCACTGTTCGGAACGTTAATGAATTGCTGCTTATGTAAGAGAATCCAACGAAAATGTCTAAAAAGAAGCAGATAAAAAAAAATTACATCGGTCCTAGTACCTAAAGAACATTGGAATTTAGAGTACAGACTGCAGTTCAGCAAACCCATGAAATTATTTTCACCAGAGACTATTCTGATCGCTTGCCAAATATCTCTTCTTGGAGTGTTTGTGTGTCTCCTTCGACTGATTCGTCGGCTAAATGTTAAGCCAAGCCTAGAAACGCGCGGAAGTTTTGTAGGTAGAGATCTGCAAAATCATAGATATCTTTTCGTGTCAGGCTATACTTCACAAACGTGTGCATAATCAAGTCGATGTTGTCTTCATCGTCTTCAACCATCTCTCCGGGTCAAACATGGTTGAGTGGTTGTATGGTAATTCCTGTCAAATAATGCGCGATGCATTTACGAAGGCCATTCAAGTGTAGAAACTGTTAAAGTATAGACTGTTGCACCTGATAAATTTAATCCTACGGGTCCTTCTTCACAGGGCAGCGTGGTGGTCAAATAACCCCGAAATGGTTCAATGTTAAGGGGAATGTATGTGTATCAGTGGGGCGGGATGATAAGTGCGACGCTAGCTGATATTTCTAGTGTGGTATAGCCTCTAAGCATAAGGCTCTGAACTGGCGTGCAGTCTCCTCGTCGTCACAGAAAACGGTGAAATTTGAGCGGTCACCGTTACATTATACGGTGGAGAAATTAATATAAAGGTATATTGCAAATCCTTTAAGTACTTTTAAGAATCTTGTTTTACACCTAAAAATTATTCCGAAAACATGCCTTTTTGCAATTTTCACTATTCTAAAAACACAGTTTATAAAGTTAATCCGAAATCAAAAAGTACGTTTCGGCTTTCAGCTAATTCTTAAATAATTTTCGTAAACATACCAAATTCAGACATCTTGAGTAGTTTTGAAACCGCGTGGATTTTTCTGAAGCTCTGCACACGGTATGTGCACCTGGGCAGACGGCGCCTTAAAGTGATAGCGTATCCCGGTATTATTTTTGCCAATTCAATTTTTTTTTGTAAATTAAACAGAAAAATTCATGAAAAATCACAGATATTTTTAAAGTTACATGAAAACAACTGTATCACTTCAAGATAGTGTTCGCTGTAATACTGGGTTCGGATTCTTTCCCGGGCACTACTGCTCTGTGTTGTCCCAGTCCCCCATTAGTTAAAGTTATTTGTAAACTTTTCCCTTAATTGCTTTACAGAATTAACTGCGCATGTTGATAAGCATATGAAAATCAAATTATCCCCATTTTTGAATACTTAGTATTATCTCGAAAAATAATCAAACCATATGTCGTACAAAAAAGGCAGTATCTTTCTTGCAGTATTACAAGCTATTTCTTGACAACTGGTTGCCAAAGGAATCATTTGTGAAAGTACAGGGGAATATATTTTTTCTCTGTGTGTGGTTTCCCACCGCGCCCGAACTACGGAAATGCCTCGCCCCTGAGGTCGGAAGCATTGTTTCAGCGGGAGTCCGGTGGTGGAGCACCCTGGCGCTGCCAGCCCGCGGGTCAGCGGGGGAGCGGGGGTGAGTACTGAGCTGCTGGCCCCGGGATGTCCTGTGCACACTGCCCGGACACTGGTGAGCGACCCCGGCCGGCTGGTGGTGCGACGAGCGGACCTCGAGCCCAAGGTCGTCCCGGCGCGGGCGGACCAGGGCAGCACAACCGTCCACGTGCACCGGACACCAGTTCCGTGAGGCAGCTGACGTGTCGCGTCAGCTCTGTCAGTGTGATCAACATCGAAGGAACATCCGTGCTCGACATCGCGGCCGGCGTGTTCTCCTAGTTTTGAGCGCTGCGCAGATTTTAAAAACATTTCTGAACTTTTACAATATATTCCTTAAGAAACCAGTTCACAAGTAAGATGTCGTGAATGTAGATGGAATAATGTTTTGTTTATTTCTAACCATGGAAAAGAATATCTAATGTTCCACAATTGTAATATTTCCATGCGCGCAGTTAATACTGGAAAGCTATTCAGAGATCGGTTTAAAATACCTCTAGCAAATGAAGGTACTGCGACAACACAAGGCATAAATTCCCGGGTAAGAATACGAACCCAGTATTACTACGAACACTATTTGGCAGTGATAGAGCTATTTCCGTGTAAATGTATAATATTTACGGATATCTGTATTTTTAACATTAATATTTATTTTTTCGTTTGCAAAAAGAATGTGCAGTGCAAGTCATATTTGGATGCCATGTTATATTACATGGGTCAATAAGTCTGGAGTAAAGCATATGAATAAATAGCACTTGAAGAAATAAAGGTTTAGTATCTGAAGGGAACTTGCGTTAGCAAATGAACGATTTGATATTTATAAATAAAATAAGACAACCAAATAATTAAATGAAACTACACAAACGAGATTTGTCACTCAGTTTCCGTGTCAGAGCCGCGTGCTGTTTCCCCCCCGGACATGAGTCACAGAGACTGAGCTAACCCGCCTGCGCTCGTACTCGCCATTTGCCAACAGCACTGTCAATGTAGACCGATGTGAACCGAACACACACTTTTAATGTGTATCTTAGCTCTCGGTATACTGTATTTACTAGGAGTAATTACTTGAATCGGAAGTCGCATGGAACGGATATGTGTAACCACGTTGCTGACATTTGTGGCGAATAACGGGAACCAAATTTAACAAAGCAAAAAAGAAACTTTATAGTGTTAACTGTTTAAAGAATTTTAACAAAATGGGCCTTTTATTATGGTAATAAAATTCGTTGTCGAAAATCAGCTTGAGTTTAGTAATTTTTTAAATTTTTTTTCGCATCTATCGGAGCCGTTTCTTTGTATAGGTTAACATTTCGCTCTGCAAATCGCATAATTCGGTTGTCCACGTAGCTGCTCTAGCAACGAATTCTAGCGGCGTGTGCGGAAACTACGCTTGATTCGCTTCCAGAATTTAAAAAAAAAAATAATATTCGTATGTTTATTACGCTTAACAATATTAAGAAGATTTGCACGTTAAACTTCGTGTGCGAGTTTCATATCATAAGTGTATTTTAAACACAAGAACACGTGATTTTTCTCGTTACTAAGATTAGATGTTATACATCTCTGGCGAGTACTGAAAGACTCGCTCACAATTTTTTGTTAAATATCATTTAAATGTCAGAAAAATCATACCCACTAGTAATGAAATAACAAACAAATACTGCATTAAAATTCAGATGTACAAAGCACTATGAGTTGCAGGAAGCAAAATTTCTTGATTGTACGACAGCACCAGTCAATGACGAACCTTTACGCCACATGCTCCTGGATTCAAATTGTTAAATTGATAGAACTTTCAGTACAGAAATGTTATATCCTTTCGTGGTTAGAAGCAGAATTATTGTTTTATGTACTAAAACTAGTAACCTGCATGTGTTGATTATTTATTGGCTTGGAATGGGGCTGCGAACTGTTGATAAAAATTAAATAAATAATGACTAGAATGGAAAAATTAATAATATTTTAACAGACATTTTACGTGAATATTATTTAAATTATAATCAAAAAATTTGCACGTGATAAAAGCATGCCTCGCCTCTCGCTGAGATATTATTCGTTCCAAACCCGGCTTGTTTGGAGAAGGAATTTTCACAATTTGGAGGAGTTTCACACCAAGGCCAGATGCTGCTCCACGATCTCCATTTCTCACCTACAGAGATTAAAAAAAGGCTGTACTTTTACAAAAGGTTCCTTTGGGAACCAGTTCCAATAAATGTTTTTTTAATTGCTATGGGTATTTTTTTCATGTATGAAATAAGTTTTTCAGATAATTCTAAATATTTCTCTCGAAAATCGGCACATAATTGTATATTTATTTGATTTTTTATTGTAGCATAATTTTTAAACCATAGTACAGACAACCGATTATTCAATAATTATACTTTGTTTTGTTTTGTTACGCTTCTTTATGTGCGCAGTTAAAACTGGAAACACAGTCAGTAAAGTCAATAAAGTTCAGTTTAAATTTGAAAAATTAAATAAATTAATTTACAGAATAATAAAGATATGACATAATTTGCACTAAATATTATAAGATTCTTAATTTTAAATATTTAGTATTGATTATTTTTTAAATATTTTAAAGGAAAAAAAATATTGTATGGAGTCCCTCCGCATGGAAGAAGTGAAACTTAGTAATGTGGAAATGAAAATAGGAAGGGGTAGAAATTTATCTTTAGTGAAATCATATTGCATCAAATCAAACTAAAATAAATCATGAAAGCCTTCAACGATAAAAGCTGTTTATTTAATTAAGCGGACGGGTTCGCCCCAAGGAGAAAATTGACGCGACGAGACCTCGTGGATATAGAGAAATGACACACACTCACTATTTATGTGTCTATGAAACATGATTTTTTTCTGCAATTTAAATTGTAGTATACAAAAAGGGTATTGAAAATTGAAACAAATATGGCGACACTACAAACTGTCAGGAGCTTTATTTTTTTCTTTCTCTCTACTTAGTTCCTTACAATAGCGCGTTCGAGTGCCACACATTCACTCTCGCTCTGTCTCTTTCTATTCCCCCTCCCCAGGAGCGTTAAACGTTTAACGCAACCTTGTTGGAAGTCACATTAGAAATATAACTTCAATAAAATTATGTGTAAATTTTTGTAAGAAATATTCAGTATTATCTAGAAAAAAATGTATTTCATGTATGCAAAAATAACCATAGTCATGTGGTGAACAAGGTTGCAATATATTATTTGTAGTATTCAAAACTATTTCTTGGCAACTGGTTTCCAAAAGAATATTTTGCAATAGTCCAGAAAAGTTTTTTCCTTATGTACTTAAGTTACTTTAATTCACACATTGGTGTGAGAAACAACACCAGCAGTTCACACCGGCAATATTTCCCACTACGTTCACAAGGTCATTAAGACCTGAGTCAGTGGTGTTGATGAAGCGTGTATCGTGTTGCAGATGGTCTACGTGCTGGTCGGTTTGGTCAGCCTCCCTCTGCTGGTCACCGTGCTGTGGTTGCTGCGCCAGTTGTGGCGCATGCTGGCCTCCTGCGCCGGCCGGGGCTGCCCCACCAGTCGGCCCGACCACGGCCTGGAGGAGGTCGTGATCATACCCGCCGACCACCAGTTGCACTGCTCAGTTCCTCATCTGAAGGAACAGGGCGTGCCGTCTTCTAGCAGTGCCCTGCTGCGTGATGGGCCACTAGCATCTTCCCAACAACAACAACAGTTTTCACCCGTTTCTCCGATGGAAGAGATGTTGCTTGCGTCGACTCGTGAACAGATGCAGAGTGCATCAACACCTCAGCTGCACGACTGCTCACTTGCCTCTTCTCGCGAGCAGATGATGTCCACTTCTGCTCCTCTGGACGAAAAGGCGGTGCTGATGTCCATCCATGACCAGCTGCACCTGGAAAATAGGGAACTGGTGACCTGCCACCACCATATGCTCTTGTATTCAACGGCTCCACAGGTGGATTACGTTAAGGGGTTATTCGCTGATTACCAGTCTCCTATCCGTCACGTAGAAGAGACGGAAGTAGAGGCCACATGCGACCAGGATCAAGCGGTGCTTTCACCTCCGATGCAGGATTTGGAAGCGTTTTCCATCCCTGATGCCTTCGCTCCTGCCGATGCCGACAGTGACAACCCACAGTATCCCCAGGAGTCAGGGGTGAGTATAATAATAACTATAATTATCACGAGGGTGAAACCAATGGCAAGGTACGCATTCTCAATGACTTACGAGTGAATAATAATAGTTTTAACAAACTAAAATATACGCCCTTATATGAAATGCAACAAAAAAAGAAAATAAACATTAATAAATTTGAGTTAAGAATAGTGTAAATAATAAAAAAATGTATTTTATTGCAAAAAAACATGGGGTGCATGGTGTAATTAGTTATAAATATATTATTGACAGATATGCGTAGAATAATTATCATTTGATAATATCTTGAACAGCACCCCACGCTTGTTTTGCAATAAATAAGATTTTTTTTTTCTTATTTACACTATTCTTAACTCAAATTTAATAAAATTTATTTTCTATTTTTTTGTGGGATTTTCTATAAAAGAGTAAATTTTATTTTTTATACTATTAAATTTTTTTTTAGTTGGATTTTCTATAAAAGCATCTTTTTAAGTTTTTTCAACTATTATTTATTTTTCATTTTTTAGTTACTTTTCTTTATTACATCAATTTACTTTTATAGTGAGTTTGAGTAAATATTGGCTGTTTTTAAAATATATATTCGATATAGTGTGTTGAAGAACTATAGTACACAATATTTTCAATATCCTAATATGAAAATCGTAGATTTTTAAATAAAATCGGGAAGTCATTCATGTATAATTCTAAGTCGGTAACTTATCCGAGAAATGAGCAATTTGGGCGCCTGCTGCCTCCCTTGGATGAGATAGCTGGTTCTCAGGTTTCCTCTCCAAAAATTTCATCTTATTCAAAGTCGGTAACTTATCCGAGAAATAGGTGATCGGCACGCCTGGTAGTTTCCCTTCTTCGTCTTGGCGCAAAGACACTATACCAGTAAGGAAAAAAAATCGCTAACCCTGATTATCCTAGTAAGGATAACAGGTTCAAAATATATAACTGTCATCGGTCCTTGATAAGTACGCCAAGTTTCAAGTTAATCCGACGTTTTGAAGGAGGACAAAATCATGTTCAATGTTTCCATTACATACTAACATACATACCTATGAAGCTAATAAAAGCTTATTAAAAAAGAACCAACAGGTGCCTGACATCCCTGGATGTAGAATGGAATGATTTATGTCCTTGGGACGCTGTGCTTGGAGAACATTAAGAAGATATTGTCGGCTAACGACAATGTGCCCCACATTTGCACTTTCGATGAACCTAGATCCGAATCCTCTAAACTGAAAGAAAAGTTTTTAAACTTAAATAAAATATTCGTGGCGAGGTGTCTCAGGAGACTTTTACCCTGATGATGAGAGCTGAAATATCAAACGAAATGTTGGTGAACAATGTAGCTAAAGCCTATGAAATAATTATATTTTTTTGTTGTAATTTTAGAAGGGAATATATACTTGACCCAACAAACGGTTTCGTAAACTCGACTGTTTATATCAAACAAATTTTTTTTTGTCAGTGAGAGTACTTGAAATATCTGATCGCTACACTTCTATATTCCCGAAGTGAGTTTGGTGTAACGAGGAACACAGCCAGATATACCAACCAGGAATATTTTTAGCAAAGCATGGGATCTGAAGATGATGGTACCACTAGTTTATCACCAACGAAATCCACGTCAGACCTCCAAGGATCAAATTTGGGAGCTCTATTATGTTGTCATCCAGGTCTCACTATCCTTAGCCTTTCATACCCTGGTTTTAGATCCAAAGTTAGTCAGATAACCGCGCACGGATGCGAAGATCACTAATTATCGTTTGCCGCAAGGCGCCAAACGGAGCTGCGTTATTTCTTTTTTGTGAGTAGAGAAAGTGGTAGGGCCTATTCAACATATTAGTTTTACTGCGTGATTGAGATCAGAATACTGGTTCATGTTAACAAAGTTTCTTTTTTGATTAACTAGTATTTATAGTCTTCCTGCTGATGACTGGGCCAATGAAAATCAGTACCTCTACAATTAAAAGTTGTATTTACTTTATTATTTCGTTTATTTTGGTTCTTCTCTCGTCAACAAAGAGGTCATTGCAAACAGACAAACACAATGCAAGTCAGGGAAGCAGGGGAAAGTAATCGGCATTGGCCTATAGTAAAAAAAACAATTCTAGGATTTGTTTCGAGTGACTTCAGGAAAACTTTGTAAAACCTAAATCAGAATTTATGTTTTAGTATTCAAACCCGATTCCTCCAGAAAGCGAGTCTATTATTTTACGTAAGTTCCACTATCCTCTGTACTACTTTTGATAGAACTTTACGCATTTGAAAATTAAGGCATTCTGTTAAAAATTATTCCAACCCGGGGATTAAGAAGAAGCTACAGAAATTTTGTCAAATTACTTGGCCCGTAAGATTTCTGTAAAATTTAGCTATCTTTAATCATTTTCGCGATAAATCATACTAACTCATCACTTGCAAGCCGTATCAGGTGACATTGTTTTGCTTATGCTTGTCACGCTGAAGTATTTCTAGTCAGGTAAATTTCACGCACTAATACGTAGCTTAAATGGTATTCATTATGGTTCACTCAGCTTATTTTCCGGATGTAAAGCCAATTATTATTATTTGCTTGTGATAATGCTTGAAATGACATGACTATAAAAGCAATGGTTCGAATGTTATTTAACGTTTTAATATGCTTTGTTTACCAAGTCAAGACACTACTGGGTCCAGTGCTGTAGCTTGTTTTGACGGGAAGAATCTAAACCAAGTGATAATTAGAAGAATATATATGTTTTAGGCATTAAGTTAAATTATATCCCTATTTAGTTTGTTATTACACACATCAATGTTATTTAATTCAAGTTTTAACAGGAAAATAGTGATTTTCGCCAACTGGATAAATTCATTAGCGTTTAAGTTGATTCACACTAAAATGTTCACAAATCTGAGGATTTAAATTACTGCTAGCTTTTATTTATTTTTGAAGCACTCCCCGGACCATTCTCGTGACTCACGAATCAGTTATCGGTTTTTCTCAACTAAGTAAGGTCCATAATAATGTATGATGACAGTAACAGTTTTGTATTCATATTGCAACTTATGTATGTGTGTTTCAGAAAACCAGCTTTATGAAATCAACCTTATCAGCAGTTATGACAGCCAGCATCTCTGGCCTTAGGTTACTGCAAAGGACGTGGTTAGTTTTGGCTTCTATTACGCCCTATTGGCTCCACGGCATCACTCATCACCGAAACATCCAGCTTACTTATCTGAGAGAAGTGGGGGAGGTGTTTAATGGTTACCCTCCCGAACACCGACAAAAATCGCCATTTTCTCCGAGGGAAGAGGCCTTTGAATTTTATTCTCTTGAACAACTGGTAGTAGACACATCGTTTCCGAGGAAAAATGTATGTGAGACCTATCCCCCCGAGCAGCTGCAAGAGTCACCATCATCGCCAAGGGAAGAGGCCTTTGAAAATTATCCTTCTGAACAGCTGCAAGATTCACCATCATCTTTGAAGGAAGAGGTCTACGAGACTTATCATCTTGAAGAGCTGCAAGCATCAACATCATCTTCAAGGGAAAGGGCTGTTGATGCTTATCCTTCCGAGCAGCTGCAAAACTCACCTTTATCTTTGAGTGAAGATGTCTATGAGACATATCCTCCCGAGATGCATGAAGCACCATTATCCCCGTGGGAAGAGACTTTTGACACCTATCCTCCCGAGCTCATGCAAGATTCGCGATCACATTTGAGGGAAGAGGTCTACGAGACTTATCCTCTTGAACAGCTGCAAGCATCAACATCATCTTCAAGGGAAAGGGCTGTTGATGCTTATCCTTCCGAGCAGCTGCAATACTCACCTTTATCTTTGAGTGAAGATGTCTATGAGACATATCCTCCCGAGATGCATGAAGCACCATTATCCCCATGGGAAGAGACTTTTGACACCTATCCTCCCGAGCTCATGCAAGATTCGCGATCACATTTGAGGGAAGATGTCTACGAGACTTATCCTCTTGAACAGCTGCAAGCATCAACATCATCTTCAAGGGAAAGGGCTGTTGATGCTTATCCTTCCGAGCAGCTGCAATACTCACCTTTATCTTTGAGTGAAGATGTCTATGAGACATATCCTCCCGAGCTGCATGAAGCACCATTATCCCCATGGGAAGAGACTTTTGACACCTATCCTCCCGAGCTCATGCAAGATTCGCGATCACATTTGAGGGAAGAGGTCTACGAGACTTATCCTCTTGAACAGCTGCAAGCATCAACATCATCTTCAAGGGAAAGGGGTCTTGATGCTTATCCTCCCGAGCAGCTGCAAGAGTTTCATACACCTTTGAAGGAAGAGGTCTATGAAACATATCCTCCAGAACAGCTGCATGAGTCACCATCATCTCTGCAGGAAGAGGCCTCTGTATACCTACATGTATCGACATTGTCTCCGAAGAAAGAGGTCTTTGAGACTTATTCTCTTAAACAGCTGCAAGCATCAACATCATCTTCAAGGGAAGGGGCCTTTGATGCTTATCCTCCCGAGCAGCTACAAGAGTTTCCATCACCTTTGAAGGAAGAGGTCTATGAAACATATCCTCCGGAACAGCTGCATGAGTCACCATCATCTCTGCAGGAAGAGCCCTTTGAGAAGTATCCTTCTGAATACCTACATGTATCGACATTGCCTGCGAAGAAAGAGGTCGTTGAGACTTATTCTCTTGAACCGCTGCAATCATCAACATCATTTCCGAGGGAAGATGTGAATGAGACTCATCCTTCCGAACAGCTGCAAGTGGTATCTCCACACAAGAAAAACAAGAGTTCTGGTCCCCTTATCTACTATTAGCTTCAACTACCACCGTTTCCTCCACAACAAGTTCCTTTGAAAGAAGTGCTGTATGAAACGTTTCCTCCTTTGAAAGCTGATATTGACACTACCCCTTCAGAATAAAGAGTCATTTTTGCGATAAACCAATGACCGTGTTTCTATCACCCCTTAAAGACGAATGATTGTAGACCATTTCCTAGACCAAATGCACATGTAATCATATTGCCCAAGGGTGAGTGGTAATGGTACCACTGACACATATACTTTCCCAAGAAGTAAATTGAGGTCACAGTAGCCATTCGTCAACTGAATGGTTACCGTGAGCCTTAGAACATCAGCGTACAATGTACAACGATTCAAAAGGAACATTACGACAGCTTCGATGCCAAACCGATTGATCTAAATATTCCGTAGAACTAAATTGCCGCTGTGATCTATTAGTCAAAAAAGGGACTAGGGCAAACCAAAAAGGATAATTTCTTCGTGATCACTACTCTAAATGTTCTACTTATCTTACAAATAATAATCATTAATTTTCTTTAGCAAACATCAAACATGCGCATCCTGGTTAACATTCAGATAATGCCAAAGAGTGGATCTTTACGCCACCCATTCATTTTGTTAGAGACATCCTTGGCCTGATAAATGACTTGAAAGAGGCATTATTTAAAAATATATTCTGGCTTTATAGATTTCCGTTTATTATACAGTGGTCACATATGTGTAGCTAAAACCAGGATATTTAAATTTGAGATCATTCACAAAATTCATTTCCAAATAAGAAGCTGCTTTAAACTACTGAATATCAGTGAAATTCCACTTATTTATAGTAAATGAATTTACCTAATTTTCTGTTTTTAACAGTTTATTAAGAGTCCACTTTTACTTTTAAAAGCGTGAAATAAATCTAAATAAAAAATACCATTGTAAAAGAACCTAAGCTTTTTGTCCGAAACTAGGTCACATCAAAGTTCTTTATGAATTATTCGTGCATTTGATTTAGAATTATAAATAGCGTGGAAACCCATTTGCTAAAGAACATAAAAGAAAGATCAACCAAAAATATATGCTAACTAGCTCATTAGGATATTGCTTATATCGCCGTTGTGATTTAAATGTTTAACATGACGAAAAGAATTATGTTTCTTATAACGTGAAGTGCTTGAAACACGTTAGTAATGTAAAATCAGCCGAGAAAAAAAAAATCAACAGTTTATTTTCTACGAGCCATACCAGTACCCCAGAATAAACAATTGGTAACAGAAGCGACAGAGTGGATTTAATCCCGAACTCGCACAAAGTTTGTTTACTTTTCGGTCGCCATCTTCTCGGGGCGCGTTTTGCCAATGCCGGGATAGCAGTTTAGTCGGATTTGAATTAAGTACTGTATTAATTAGTGATTGCGAGTGAATTCAGGCATTGTAAATGATTTAAGCGTGTACTTGCAATTATGTATTTTTGAGTTTATTTTATTTGTGCGTGTTTTTTTTATATTCAACGGTATACATGACGTAAGTCAATGTGGAGTTCGCGAAATGTTTTGCAATTTTTTCCCGTTTATTTTAAGGGATTGTAATGACAGTTGTAAAACATAAGAGGAAATAAATACTTACGTACTTACTATTTACTGTGAATCAGAATATCCCAACAATATTAAGCAATGTTTCGAATTTTCTAAACCTGTGTATGGTAGGACACGGCATTTTTAAAATTTGAGTTTCAAAAGCACATAACTTCCTTAAGGCACAAAGTGCTGTGTGTATTTCCTATTTATTTATCCACAAGGAACTACCTTCCTTATATTTTAAGTCCAATTTATATAGCCTATACTCTGTAATATTAAATCTATAATTATTGAATTTTTTCCAATATTATTATTATTGAGATAATGAATTGCTGTAAAGTCCTCAATGGTGTTCAATACCAAAAATACATTTACTCTTGTATTTTAAGTGTAGTAACAAGATTTGTGTGACAGGTTAGCCTACTCCAGATAAACTTTCCAACTGCCTGCATGGTAGATTACTAGAACAGGTCACTAGAATGCTTCCAGCAAACCTTGTACAGAACATATCATGAAATGGTGTCTTTGTGGCTAGGAACGATTACAAACTATTAATTACTGGTATATATTTCTACTGCATTATTTATAGTAATTGACAGGAAATTATGTAGGCTTCACATTTGCGTACACTTATTAACATTATGCAAGGTTTTTTTTTTGTTTTTGGTGTTTTGTTTTGTTTTTACGTCTGATATCTTTGTACAAACGTGTACACACAGAAGATCTGACAAGATGGACAAAATAAGCTGAACAAAATGTCATAATGATATGTTGTCCTCCCATTAAGAGCTAAAATTTACAGACGTGAAAGTTTCTTCAGTTAGTGTCAATAAGAAAATGGTTAAGTTAACTTAAATGTTAAATTAATTTGTGTTATGAGATTCCACTTAGTTAACAAGCAAAAAAACGTAGGTAGCTTTTTAGGCCTACATTAAAAAAAGATATGAAATACATTTACAAAGTTTATTATATTATAAATATGTAAATACATGTTTGCTTACATGTTTGCTACGTGTTAATTACATAACGTAGGGGCCAATTAAAAGCAACGACATAAAGGAATTCACTCTCAACAATATTACATTAGGCCTACAGGAAAATAAATCACACGTATGTAAAGTGTGGCATTTGTAATATAAATGGCATATTAAATTATAGGCAAAAATCACACTACATTTTAATTGCTGTAGTCTTATGTGCATTGAGGCAAAAAAAAAAAAAGAGACATCGAGACACTTTGCATGGCAGCAAGCACAGAAAGTTACACAAATATCACGCATTCTTTCCAGCAAACGAAATGACGGACAAGAAGACACCTACTGGCTTTCAATCATTATTTAATAACATGTGGCTAAGTTTCACCAAAAATTATGCATTATTTCTGAAATAATTTTGTTCGGTACCTACTGCACAATTCCCTGAATCACGGAACACAAGGCTAGAATGCGCACGAACTAGCTTATTTATTCCAATACAAAAGAATAATGTTGAATGGAATCACGCATGGATACTCGTACTATGAATTCAAACATATTTGTGAAATTACGACGAATTATTGTATTTACTACCACACAACCTATTAATTAAATCATAAACCCCTTACTTTCAATAGGAAAACATCGTTTATTTACATTCGTATACGCCCCGAGAGCAACTGGCCAATCAGAGTGTTAGTACGCACAAACCAAGGATAAAGCCACATCGTGTCGCTTCTGTTACCAATTGTTTATTCTGTGCCAGTACCACGGTTGTGATTTAAGTGGAATGCTATTTCACCAGTTTTTGAATGGAACATAACAGTTCGTTTAGGTTAGGAGATCACACTGAAAATTTGTTCCTGAAAATGTTTCTGACTTCAGACACAAAAAAAAGTATACTTAAGGGTCCAAAAAAAACT
Source organism: Bacillus rossius redtenbacheri (assembly GCF_032445375.1). Classification (NCBI taxonomy): domain Eukaryota; kingdom Metazoa; phylum Arthropoda; class Insecta; order Phasmatodea; family Bacillidae; genus Bacillus; species Bacillus rossius. The sequence continues at coordinate 53,185,362 of NC_086334.1, read as the reverse complement.
GCTGCTATATTCAAAGAAATGGCATCGGGAACCAATAAACGGCAATTTCTCAAAAAACAGTAAGAATTTAGAAACGCTTTTTGCAGGGTAAATATATGAATTTCTTTAGAGTTCAAAAGAATTATTTTCGAAATGTTATTTTATTGACAGAAAAGGTAAGAATATTAATATATATTTGAATATAGACTCCACATACTTTTTTTTGTTGAACTTTGTACATGCATGTGACGTTTTTAATAATATTAATTGTAATCAAAAATAAAGGATCATATCTCTTGGTAAATTCACCTATATTTGAATCGATTAGCCCTGGTTTTCTTTCGTTTTTTTAAGTATACTTTAATTAGTTCTTCAAGTATTAAGTATATTTTTACAGGTATGCATCCATTAAACTATTGATGTTGCTTTACTTATCCTCCGTCTTTCACATCGCTAGTGATTTTAGCAATTTTTTTTTTTTTTTTTTTTTTCAAATCTTTCTGATGGTGTTCTTGCCAAGTTGGCAAGTATATTGTGTCGGCTGCGGTCGGCTACGGTTAAGTTAAGTGGTCTCTCAGAGCTTTACCGGCAAGCCCTAGGATACCCAATCTGAAACAGGTGGACTCGTTAGCAGCATTAATCTGCTCCGGCACAAGCCTGGAGTGTAGTAAAGGTTTGGATAGGAACCTGGTCGGATTATGGGCTTTCTGTGGGCACCATTCGGTATATCCGGTGGGGGTTTACAGAAACCTATAGACTCGGATAGGCACCTATGGTTCCTCGCTGGGGGACCTGCCAGTGAGGAAGCCACTAGTTTGCTGAACGGCATCGGAGAGTTAATGCCGATGTTGGTATAGGTGACTTCAGCCTCTCGACATTGCCTCCATCGACGCCTCTGGGCTGCGATGAAACAGCGTATCTGTTTCCGTCGCCATTTGGGGCCACGCCTTGCTCCGTCGCATTCATCCCCTCTCGGGGAGTACATGCCGGCCCTCAAGAGTTCAGGAACTCGCGCGTTATAAATCAAGTGAAGCGAAAGCATTGAACTAGGTGCCCGTGCTGTTTGCTCTGAGGCACCGGAGCTAAGGGAGTGTATGAGTGGCTGGCCCCACGGGACTAGTTTCCGAGGTATATCATGCATCGTAGACTGTGGCAGTTACCGTATTAGTTTACGGACTAACAGACTATACAAGACCGCAGGTACTTAAAATGTTTAGGCAATAGTACAAGGTGATCCGTCCTGATTTATGAAACTCCGTTAAGGTTTTCTGTACCAGCCGAGGTCACAGGGTGAGGACGTGCACCAGCAGATGGTCGTTCTGACCGCTTAGAGCTCGTCCAGATGGATCCCTACCCTGTTGAAAACCGGACGCAGTGAGCAGCGAAACAGCTCTGGTACTAGCCTGGAAAGCTAGAAGAGGTATAAATAGATTACTGCCAGATTACAGGCTCTCTGAGTTTTGTGAGGGGTCCAAGATGTGATAGACTTGGATAATTAACTTGTGATATTCATAGGGTGGTGTTATTCCTCGGGATATGTAGCCTCGGTCACTCGTTGTAACTTCTCCTAATTATTTCCATGTTACGACGAAATGGCATATCCATTTTCCGATGGCTCTAATGTTGGGTGGATTCTGCCTTCACAGGAGTATATTCCAGTTAAATCCAGCATGTAAAACAATTGCAGCATTTTGTTGAATAATCTGCTCATCTGAGTATTGAGACCCTAGGGTTAAGGACACAATCAATTATTTGGTTAACTGAGTTAGCTAGGGGTTGCTTGGTGATGACGATGTTGTAATGAGTTGCCTCAGCCACTCGTTATATCCGGGGCTCTAACAGCTTACCCGATTGTGATTATAAGGAGTTTATCTCCTTCAGTATAGCGGTTGAATTATCACCCGCATTCTCTTCTGTTCTGGATGAGGGTGGATCAGAGAAGGTGTGGCCAGCTTTTGATGGGTATAATGGATAATACAATGGGTTGGTGCTGGCTGTAGGATTGGTCAGCCGAAGGTTCAGCTCCCTCCCCTCATATAAACACCATGTTGGGGGTCCTCTTGATGTAAAGGATGGATGTTCCCAGCGCCTGACTGATGGCGCCAGTACTGAGTCTCTTAAAAAGTGCTGGACTGTTAAACAACTGTTGTTGCCCAGTTATACCCGGTGGAGCACACACTGGGGTCCAGTTATGTTAATATCGGCAAGCGGAGATAGCCGAATAACATGCTCATGTGAGTGGGTGAGTTGGGAGTGAGCCTGAATCATGGCGATAATATGCTTGCCGCTTGCAGTGTCGGATCCTTTGCTAGCACTAGTATCCGTTGCAGACTCCAACATACTCACAGAAAGGATGCATGGGTGCGAACATATAGCATCTCCGCGCCAAGGCAACTCACTCAGTACCTCAGCTTGGTACCAAGAATGTTTACCAAAGTAAGCTCTGCTGGGGATTCCTCGGAAAGAGATATCTGGAGTGGTGTAAAAGGCGTCTCTACTGACAATGGCCAAAGGTTCGAAAACTTTAACTGGGCCCTCAAGCTGTTGGGTCCCAAAAGACTTGGCTCAATGTGCAAAACTAATCGCAATTGCTAGTCTGTGCACACATTGATGTAAAATCTGGGGCGCTGAAGCCAGTGGGGTATCCGAGGGGCTGGTTCTACGGGACCAGTTTTCAGGCATCCCCTGTGTCTTGGACCGGGACAGTCACCGCACTACCTCAAGGGCTAACTGACCATATAGGCCTGCAAGAACATGAAAAATACAGGCGGTAGTTGGGGGTGACCCTTGTTAATGCTGGGATTCCCCGCTGGTGAGGAAGATATAAAATTACTGTTAAGAGTAGAGTTCAAAATTCAAATTTATTATTGTGCCGAAAAATTACTATTGGCAGCACAATTCACACTCAAAATCGCTTAGAGCACAGCCAAAGGGGCCCCCACTCCAGTGAAGAAAGCCCGAAGTGAGCAGCGAAACAGCTCCATTACTAGACTGGAAGCTAGCAGAGATTGGTTAAACCTCGGCCAAATCATAGGCTCTCTGGGTTATCTTAAGGGTCCCAGAGATGTGATAGCTTTGGCTAAGTGCCTTATGATACTCTCGGGATGGGATTCTCTGAGCCAACCACAGGTTATACTAAGGATTAAGATGTTTGGGTGGCAGTGATGCTGATTGGTTGTCTCAGCATTTCATTGTAGCTCTTTCACAAACACCTCCAAGTCACGATTAAATTGGGTATCCATTCCCTATGGCTATAGAAGCCTGGGTTTGAGGTGATCCCGCCCTTCTCAGAGAGTAGTTACCATATAATGTAGTAGGTTAAATCAAGGTGCAGTAGTAATGTTTAGTGCCCGTAACATTTCTCGACATACAACTGTCTCTACCAGGGGTGCTCACAAAGGTTCCTCCTTGAATTTTTCCGGGGAAAGGGAGAGAAGGGAGAGGCTTCTCCAAAGAAAAAAGATGATAAAACAATCTGTGATTTGCATTATTATTTAGCAACGTACTATAATGCAAACTGATATCTATGCACTTTAATAACTTATACCATTAGTTATTTGGCTATTTAACAAGATCTAATTAGCCAACAATAAACTCGAAAAAATTGTGACCCATGCATAAGCAAATAAGACGAAAGATTCAATGCAACAATATCCAAACTCAATAAATAACGCCATCCCAAATATATACGAAAATTTGGAGTCCACCTTGGTGCCAGAAAAAAAACCGAGTTCTCCAACAATAACTTTTAAAATTAATTATAAATTCATCGGTATATGACTTACGTAATGAATAATGTCACTCAAAGTTTTCATCAGTTTAATTTTTTATTTTTCTGGTCTACTTACCAGTGTTACCTAAAGGCCTAAGCCACGATTCCACGCAAAATTTATTATTTGTGGGTACACGCGGATTAAAATATTGTAGCATTGGCATTTACTCACAAATGCAATGTTATCACTTACAAAGAAAATTACAAAACTCGAACTACGAAAGTCAATTTTCGGACCTTTTTTTCCGTACATCCTGAAAGTGAAGCCTCCCATTGGACAGAAGGAAAGAAAGCATGGCAGGCCGCCCTGGTTGTTACCGTCAGCTCCGGCGCACTGGAACACACGCTGCTAGCCCTGAGGGGATCCCTGGGATTAGCTGCCCATCCTGACATCGCAGACGAATGGCCCATAAGCTATATTGTTGTCATAGCAGAACTAAACAGGCTTCGTGATACGAATAATTTTACTGGTCAGCGAACGAAGAGAATACCAGATGGCAGAATGCCAACCACTGCCTTTATTAACGATGTATATTATAAAGCACCCCGTCACCTGGGCACACATGTGGTGTGAAGAGCAATTTGAAAACTTCTCAGAGTGGTATCTGTTTACGAAAAGCCTTTCATAATACTCTAAGGGTGGATGAGTAGTTCTCTTTCTGCATTTATTTTCTAAACTTAATTTTTATTAGAATTTAAATTGCTAAAACGCTTATTCTCAGAATATGTTTTAGGCATGAAACATCCGGTACGGATTCTTGAAAGCACGTAAGGGCTTTGTAATACATGTTTGTGGTCATTTTTCCGCCTTGTTAATGTTATGGTGACCGCTCAATTCTCAGTTGCACAATGCACAACGAGATGATTGCGCGCCAGTCCAGAGGCGACACCGCGCTTGAAGCACCGGCGAGCGTCACACGCATCATCCAGCCTCACTAATAAAAATACACCCCTGACTGGGCCAGGTCCTGAAGGTTATAACTGTAGTAGAAAGCGAAATTTATGAGATGGAATCGTTGCTTTTAGTTTAATGGTGGCTCGAACTCATGTGTTAGTTGGAAATTAAATAATTGTAAGTTGTAAACCGGAAAGGGAGGGGAGGAATAAATTGATGATATTGGAAAATGTGTGTGTTGAAACCCCAGTGGAAGCAGTTTCAGGCATGATGTCTGTCCGGCGTGACTGTGCGCCTGAGCGCAAAGCGCCTTCAACATTCTAGGTATTCCCACCGTCGCTTCGCTCCAGTGAAAACGTTTTCCTTCTTGGTGACTGAAGAGTTTCCACAAATTCACTTAATTTATAAATATCAGGCCTACTTAAAAACATACAATTTTTTGTATCTATTTGGCCTACTTCATGCATGAACTTGACACAATATTGTAGTTATAACATTGTTTAGAAAATTTTAAAAAAAAGTTTACACACTTAGCAAATTTTTTTATAAATGGAACAGAAATATTAAAAAAACAGATAATTGTAAATATATACATTTATATGAAAACAACATTATCATACAAAATAGTATTTGCAATAATCCTGGCTTCGGATCCTTACCCGGGCATTAATTCTTGTGTTATCCTAGTACCTCCGAAAGTTAAAGCTATTTGTAATTTGTTCCATAGATAACTTTACAGTTTTAAGTACAAACATTAATAAGTTTGATAAAACCAAATATAAAGTCCAATGGTTAAATATAGAATTATATTTTTCCGTGGTTTTAAAAAAATTTTGCTGGAATTAAATATCAATTAAAATATAAAATAATGCACCAATGCTCCTGACAAATACCCAGGGCTGTTTTCACCAACGCCTTCTAAACACACCCCCAGCAAAGGACTGCTTAAGAGTAGTGTGTAAATGGGGCTACTGACACAGGCTTCAGGCTGTGGTGCCTGGTGCCGGTGTGTCATCTTGGATTGTGACGTCACGGCGGCCATCTTGGACTCTAAAATTCCATTAAATTCCTTAAAAATTACTCAAAATGACTCAAAAATTCCTGTTTTGAGAAAAATTTCTCGTTTTCTTCCACAAAAATTCGAAAATTAGGATTTCTAAAAACCTCAATAGTCGTTTTGCCTTATAAACCCCGAAATTCCTAAAAACGGCTTAAGCATCCATGTCTACATGTTTTCGAGGGCCCGAAGGCCAACGCACCCGCCTACCACCCCTCCCAAATCTGCGCCCTTTAAGGGTAGATTGGGAGTCTGCTTACTGATCTGAAGAATACAGAGCTCTTTTCCACTGAAACTTCCAGATCCAGGAAAACATGTCCCCTCCACCACTACATACATAGTGGCTTCTTAGGGACCTGTAGACCAAAATCCCCACATGGAGCTACATGCAGGTAAGGGTTCAAGACAGGTGCTTCCACAGTCCAGCGAGCCCCACAGTCACCGGACATGCTTAGCAGACTGCTACCCATTAGTCATCCAGGTCTTTCCAGTGCTACAGCCAACTTTTGGTCTCATCGGCAGACTGTTCGCCAGTAGTTTGACCAGACCATCACGCTTCAGAGTGCAGCCACGAGGTGTCCTCGTCGCCTCGGAAAACCCTCCGACCCGCCGTACCTCGGCCCGGCGGGTTTACAGCCGATTAAGGCCCGGATGCAACTGCACCCCTCTGGCGACGGCCGCCATCAACCCCAGCTGGAAAATGGCAGTCACAGTGCACGGGCAGGAAGCACCTGGGGGTTACCTCAGTACATCCACCGACTACAAGGCTAAAGGGGATACCTCGCCGTGCAGTTTACAGCCCGTTTTTAGGCCCGGTCGCCCGACACCGCAACTACCATACCCAGTCGAACTCCATTTCCATGGGGCCTAATCCATTCACTATGGGGCCCTTTGGGACCGATGCACCGAGGCTTGGCCGGTTAACCCCCCGGAAAGGTTTCTATCGCATCTGCTGTTGCCCGCAGATTCAGCCCTTTCACCATTTCCGGTCTCATACATACTATGTGGCAGAGTTAGGCCCGGCAGCGCCCTCTTCAGTAAAGAGGTGCTTTGACCAGAGGTCGGGGTGATCCATGTCTACAGCCTCCGATAGGCATTTTTTTAGGAATAAGGATATGACCGCCATCTTGGATTATGACGTCACCGCTGCAATCTCCGTTACGCCCGCCATCTTGTAAATATTTATTTATTATCCGATTATAATGAAAAAAATTCAATTAATAAAATGTTAATAAACATATCAAAAAAAAACATAAATTTACCGCACGGAGATCGGAGTCCTCGGTTCGAACCCGGTGAGAGCAAAAAAATAAAAATAACAACCAATCCTTCCTTCACTGTGGCTGCTGGCAGACCATATAACTGTGGCAGACTGACCCCCGCCACTTATTTCATAGTATATATCGTCACCTAGTATGACGTTATGACCGCCATCTTGAAAATCCGTAATGTTTAAGTTAAGAAATCGGGAAAACATTTAAAATTCATTAAAAAATTAATAGAATTAAATAATAAAAAATAAATAAAATATTACTTAAAAACCACTGTTGCACCTATCGTTACGGTCGTCATATTGGATTATATAAATGTTGCATGTTTCATGACGCCCGCCATCTTGCACGATGTCATCGTTACACTTTATGTTACGACCACAATATTAGGTCATATTAATATTGCAATTCGAGTTACGGCCGCCATCTTGAAAATCCGTTTAATGCTAGAAATTTGGGAAAAATTCTAAAATTCATTAAACAATTCACTCATTCAAGTAATAATTGATTCAAAACTTGGTTCTATCTTTGGTCAATACAAAAAAAAAATATATTTATGTAAAAATACCTCAATAATGAAAGGTTCGAAAATATAACACCTCAAGTTCTTTCACAAACATAATATTTATTACATAATCTATATTTTACTACAGGATCACTTGCGAAACCCAGCAGTCTTATAAATATTTAGCCCTGCATAGGCGTGAATTGACTAATTCTTAGCTCCAATCGGTTAATACTAGACAGAGTCCATCCATAACCTTTACAGACATAGCCCGCCTCTTCTTGACAAAGTTTCTGGATACCGTTTTTAACAGTTTGCTTCACATCGTCAGAACTGTATATTACTGCCGCCAATGTCTTAAATGCACACTTCTTCACTTTGTCATCGAACGGATATGGCTTTCCATATAAACAGTCCAACCACAAGTTATACTTCAAAGGTTCGTTTGTTGCTACGTCAAGAAAATTACAAATATCTTTCGACTCACTAAACGTATTTAGTTAATAGCAGTCTTTCAACGTTCCACGAAATGGAGACTGCGCCACGTAGAAGCCATTATCGTTCACTTGTAATCATAGGCGTACCTACAGGGGGGGCCAGGTGGGCCATGGCCCCCCCTAATGTAATCACTCAGATCGGCATTTTCTCTAATGCGTTCGTTAATATTCGTATATTCCTGGCACTGTGACACTCAAACTGTTTTTCAGTGTTGCAGCGTGCTAATTAACAATATTTTTAACATTTTATCGTTTTGGAAATACAGCCGCCTTAGTTTATTTAAAACACGAGGTCCCTTAAAATGGCCAAGCAAAAAAAAAATTTTAAGAGGTTTGTTAAAGTTCTGTTGTCTGAATTGCTGTGTTTGCATTTACTAAAAAGAAGTTCATTTCAAGGTAGATCTGGACCAAGCTATTGGAAAATTCGAGGGGGGAAAATGTGTAAGTACCCTTTAAACATTTATCTATGGGGAAAAAAAAACAACATATTTTCAAGATTGTTAAAATTATATGGTTATAAATATTAACTTGTAAACATATCTCATTGATACTGCACAAAAAAATATACACGGCAATGAGTGAATGTATTTAGGCTATTTAACATTCTAAATTGAGCTTCTGATTTAAAAATTTAGCAGGGCCCCCCCTAATGGAAATGTCTGGGCACGCCTATGCTTGTAATGCTTGGTATTGGCTTGGTACATTAACTACAGGACAACTGACACAAATTTGCAGATCGCGATCTAGCATTAAAAAAAATACATCTAATATAACCAATCCTTAACAACTACCAATTACGCTTAATTTTACAAACATTTAAGAAAACTTAGATTTTCCCTAACAACTCCGTTAAAAGTAATCATGGATAACGTAGTTGTCTATAAATGTTTCTTGGCACATCCCTAATTCTCTTCGTCAAATCGGTCTCTAGTTGTGGCGCTATAATCCGTGCCTAACATCCCGCACCACAGCATAAAAAAAATGTCCAAGTCTCACTTGCAGTAAATGTAGTTTTCTCGCACGGCCCAACATAATAAAGAAATAGAGTATAGTTCACGGCGTTAAAGATTTCTGATGCTATTAGGGTCTGAGTTTGTGATCACTATAGTCGCTCTGCTTTTCGTTCCATTGAAAACTCAACCCGATGTCTGGTTGTTAATATCAAGTGCGTCGAGGCTTACTTTCAGTCCATGCAGCGTGCTGGATGACAGCCCCGGGCTGGGCACTGCTCGAAGCATTGGTGAATGGAATACTGGCTTCCATTTTGCTGGAGTCCAACTCGCTTGCTCCCGCAAGCCGAAGTGTACTCCACCAGCCGCCAGCCACGTCTCCTCTGCCAGCGCGCCGCAGTAGTTCGCTCGTTCACGCCTCCCCATGACGTCACACCGCTTCGCGCGCGCCGCGGTGTTGGCTCGTGGAAACACAAACGCAGATCCGCAAATGTCCGTAATGTTCTTTTGTTTTTTACCATACTTCAAGGCGAGTTGGAGACAAGTGCCCAACTAACTATAATATCATATAATATAATCTAAACCAAATCAATTTAAAAGACGTTAATAATAAAGACGTTCAAACTACAAATTAATTATAAAAGTGAAACTAATGGAGGCGTAGTAAACGCCTCACTCTATTATTCCATTATTATTATGCAATCATATAGTATTACATCATATATGACCACCATCTTGGATTACATCATTTCCATTAACCATTTTGATTTCTAGAACTTTATACTGTCTCTATTACATCGCCACTGATAAGACTTAGGGATTCGGATTTAAGATTTTCACATTAATATTATACAATCACCAATTTGTTTTATAGAAACACCCACCATTTTTAATTATGAAATCACACCTACCACCACTGGATCGAGTACCCCGCTCCTATGTTGTACTTTTCGTTACGATGACATCATACCATTTACATGCATTACACTTTTTCTTTACGGTCACATAACCACAGCCATATTGTATGACCTTGACCCCAACTGACATTTAGAATTATACCATCTTAGATTCAACCATTTTGAATTATGTAATCACACCTAACACCCCACAATCGAGCACCCTACTCCTATGTGTTGATATTTTAATTATACAGTCATAGTAATTTAACCTTCTGTTGGCAGCCATATTGGATTTTTTTAATCCTCACCTTTAACCTATGACATCATGAACATCGTATTGGACTACGTCGTCATCACCAACTCCAAAGCCATCATGGACTCTAGGACTTTCGATCATTTTGAATTATGACATCACGCCTATCTCGTAATCTAGTGCCCCACTCCTACATATTGCAGTTGTCGTTAAGACACCAAGCACCCGTACTTTTCATTATGATTATATCATTATATATTTCATCTTCTGTAGGCAGACATACCGTATTGTTATCACTGTAGCTCTTTCGAACGACATCTTGGACTATATCGTCTTCACTTGACCTATAACATGTGGACTATGTCCCTCAACTTGAATTTTCCACTATATTGGATTACATCATTTATGTTCACCCTCTTATATGTCGTCACCAACACAATCTTGGCATCATCACATTTCACATTACTGTAGACACCCTGAACTTCCCACCATCTTGGTGTATGTCATCACATTACTGTAGACACCCTGAACTTACCACTATCTTGGGGTAAGTCATAACATATTACTTATAACACATCCACTTCACCACAATTTTAGATTATGTTATCACCCACTTTAATCTTGACCATAAACATATTGTATTATCATCTCTCTTGTATGCACCCACCATACTTGATTATATAATCATACTAACTTTCATCCTCTGCTAGAGTATGTAGATTAATTATTCGTAATGAGCATCACGTGATCATCCTAAATACTAAAAAAAAAATAAAAAGTATTCCTAGTATTACCATTAAACTTATCACAGCCCATATACCAAAGTCATACCATAGACTTGTGCACTGTAGCACTCTACTCAAACTGACTTACATAGCTTATGATTTCTTTACATGCTTTCATTTGCGCTTACAATTTCTTTGAGGTCTTTCATTTGCGCTTACAATTTCTTTGAGGGCTTTCATTTGCGCCTCCCAAATACTAAGATAAAAAATGCATTGCCATTAAACTTATCACGAACCTTATTACAAAGTCATACTGCAGACTTGTGCACTGTAGCACTCAAACTGACTTACATAGCTTAAGTTTTCTTTACATGCATTCCTTTGTGCTCACATTTTCTTTATATTGTAACTCAGTATCTCATGAAAACAATATTTATGTATGCTTATATACAAATTTTTGTTTTGGAAATTATTTCATTATATATAATTTTCACCATAAATAAAGCAGGATAAATTAAGGGAAATAAAAAAACATAGTATAATTTAACAATTTATTTTATTTACAACGTTTATTATATACACAGTCTTTTACATAAAGTAAAACATCTATATTGAGTCAAAATGGCTAATTCTCAGCTCCAGACGGTCCACCGAATTCAGTGTCCAACCAGATCCTTTACCCATATATTCTTCTTCTTCCATGCAGAGTTCTTCTATACTCTGTTTAACTGACTTATCTACTTCTTCAGAATCGTAAATTGCAGCAGCTGATGTCTTGAAAGCACACTTGCTCACTCGATTCTCGCGAGGCTCCGGTTTACCATATAGACAATCCAACCATAAGTTATATTTTAAAGGCCCATGTGATGCTGTATCATCCATAATCTGTTGTATTATATTCTGCTCAATATCACTTAGAAAAGTGCAAATATCTTTTGCCTCACTAAAAGTATTTAGATAGTAATAGTCTTTCAGAACTCCTCCAAATGCAGATTGTGCCAAGTAAAATCCATTATCATTTGTCTGTAACTGACCAAGCACAGTGTTAGTTTTATGTCCAGATGACGATGCGGGTGGTTGTTGCTGCTGATCTCCTTTAATGCTGTAGCCTGTTTCTAGTTTAAATTGAGGAGTCGTGACATTCACATGCTGTTCTACAAGCAAGCGGTCTTCACATTTGCATATCTTCAAGTGTCTTTTCAAATCATCGTTGCAAGTAAACTTATTCTGGCATTCATTACAGAAAACAATAGTGCGAGAAGGATTCTTCAGGCAATAACTCTTCTCATGACGTCTCATGTTGGAGATCGTTGAGAACATCATATTACAGTGCGGACACCGATGCTTCAATGGAGATTCTTGCTCCATGCAGGATTCCGAAGAACTAGAGGTAGATTCCATACTCTCCCCAGATGTCTTTGTAGTTAAACAAGAAAGAGAGCTCCTAAGCGATGTTCACTCTTCAGAGTCAGGATGACAACTAAGCTACTAATTCCGTCCACATCCCTACATATAAAGATAACCCCTACCCCCACTACGTCACTCTTCACGTCATCAACATGTTTACTTAGGACTCATCTTACATAGGGTCTCTCTTCTACTCCAAATCATTCAACTATCCTAGAATTCTTGAAACTATCTAGATGATGCAGATTCATAACTTAACCAATGGAATCACGAGATGATTATTGGTATGGTAAACACGACTAAAATACATCTCCTCCCGCTGCCATGATATATTATTAATAAAATGCCTAGCATCCTCAAATATTAACATCTGTATAGGACTTTGCACCTCATTTAATTTCAAAACTCCCAGCCACTATATCTACGCGGAACCATAAATCATTAATACTGTTTCAAATCACAGTCTTAAGCCGGCATATTTGTGTAATATTATACGCTGTATTATTTCGTATTATTTCCATTCTCACCCAACCTACTGACATAATACTTACACACAGTGGCAGTTATTGCATTAGAGCACACTCGCACGTGAACCCCCTCGCCTCATTTAAATAGGCGCCTACTGTAATACTTAAATATCATACACATCGAATAATAAATAAATGCAACCCATTTGGTCTTATAACCATTAGCAATATTTTCCAAAACCGCCGCTATAGAGTAAGCGCAGCTTGCTGGGATCGCACGTGCGATGGTGGCTAGGTGGGCGAATGCGCGCCGCTTGGCTCGGAGCGACGTGGTGGGGGTAGCTCCCCATAAGCCAGCCTAGGAGCACAGTCCAGTCGTGCGCAACGCTATCCTGTGCGAGGCGCGACATTTCTTGTCCTGTTTCTCCCATTTTTGCTCGCTCTTCGAGGATGATGACGGCGCTGTTTGTCACGTGTTATTGTTCTACTTATGTGCGTTTAGAGCGACGTTTAAAAAGTTTGTTTTAACTACTAAGTTAAGTTACTCGTTATGGTCTTGAGTAAGTTAACAGTCTCGGACATAAAAACATTGGTGTTTCTAATTTGTCATTGGAAAAGAAAATACATCAAAAAAGAAATTTCATGTGCACGTTTTGTTTCAGTGATTGCAGACGAAACGACAGACATATCATCTTTATTTCAATTGGTTATAGTTTTTCGCTATTTGTTACCTAACGGGCAAGCAGTAGAACGATTCTGGTAGTTTGTAAATCCTCCAGGACATGATGCTGCGTCAATTGCAGAATTTATTCTCATTGTTTTGGAAAGTATTGTTGACAAACCCGAGAAATTTATATCTCAGAGTTATAATGGGGCTAGTGTAATGAGTGGACATTGCAATGGTGTTCAGGCCATTATTCAACAAAATTATATATGTGCACATTATGTGCATTGTTATGCGCACTAGTTGATATTTAATTGTGGCACAATCTACAAGCCAAAACCATCAGGTCCGTGTATTCTTTTCCAATTTGAGTGATATAACTAACTTCTTTAGCCACTCAAACCACAGAGAATTGCTGTTCTTAATGGCGTTGTTGGCAGGATAATTCCTCGTGCTTCTTCTACAAGATGGAATTTTAAGAGTCGTACTGTTAACACGGTGTACGAGTACAGAAAACAACTGATTGAATGCATGAACGAAATTGAGTCGTCATGCAAGCAGTCAACAACAATCAACCAGTAGGGAGCTATTCGGCGCATGTTGAATGATCCAGTGTTTGTATTTTGGCTGACAGTTTTTCACAATATAATGCCGCACGTAGACATTTTGTTTAATCAGCTACAAAAAAGGAGCATCGATGCCGATAAAGTCAGGAAACATGTTGACAGTTTTCGACTTTTATTTGAGAAAGAAAGAGAGAATATGGATAAAGTGAGAATGCGAACTGAAATGTTGGTTCCAGAGCAGCATGCTAAAAAAGGAAAGTGGAAGATGTTCATGTAAATAGAACTGTTGCAGCCAAGGAAGTATGTAATGTGATTACTAATCAAGTAAAGGAGAGGTTTTCTTTAACAACATATTATTCTGCGGTATGCCTTTTTGATTCCGAAAACTTCCGGGAATATAAGAAATTTCCTATTCATCTTCTTGAACAAACAACCAAAACGTATCCTTTCTTAGATAAGGCTCGTTTGAAAACTGAGCTAGCAGTAATTTACAAGCGACACGACTTCCGAGATATGGATGGATCAGCTAGTCTTCTGCAGTTTGTCCTTGAAAACAATTTACAGACCACGTTTACGGAAACAAACAAATTGTTACTTATTATTTCAACTTTTCCGATGACCACAGCTGATATTGAACGATGTTTCTCAACCCTGATGAGGATAAAAACATTTTTAAGAAGTACAATGTGTGAAGACAGACTCAGTGCGTTAGCCATGCTTTCAATAGAAAAAGACATGATAAACAAAATACCAAATTTTATTGTCATGGTCATTAAATTATTTTCTTCTAAAAAACATAGAAGGATCGATTTAGTTTAAAATAACTGCACTTAAGCATTTCAATTTCAATAATATTCTAAATAATATCATCACATAATGTTTTCCTATGCTGTTTAAACAAGAGTTCGTAAATTGTTCAACTTAATTTTTGGCGAAAAGAATTGTTCAGCTCATTTTACAGTGAATTGTTCAGATTCGTTTCAAGTTAAGATGTATATAGTAATGCTTAAAGAATGTTCTCTCAAAGGAAAAGATTAAAAACTAAATTAAAATTGTGAATACCATATGTTTATATTACTATTGTACTACTGTAATTCTATTTTAGTGCTTAAGGAAAGTAAGTTCAAAGGAAAAGTATAAACTACCGGTAATTCAAATTTTGTAAGTCAATGCTGTATTTAAATATTGTAAATGTAATGCTGTTGTAAATACAATATATCTATTTATATATAATTACCAACAAAACACTGGATAAAATGATAGACCTTATTTACAACTGGTCACATTAAAAAAACTCTTGCTAGCAAACTGTATCAGAATTTTGTGAACTTTACATTTTATGGTAATCATTTGTATTTATTTTAAAAAGACTTCACACTGCATAATTTAACATTTGCTATATTATCAGTGTGAGCGGCATATCCGGTGGCTATTTTGGAGGTAAAAACTTACTTTCGTCCCACAATAACTTGGAAAAAATTGTTGGTATTTATGTGATTTAAAATGCCCAAAAAGCACCATTTTACACCTTAAAATCCAATTTTTTCCAGGGGAAGGCCCCCGGACCCGCCCCTTCAAAAGGGAGGGAGGTCGGTGATTATTTATATAAAGAGACCAATGCTGTGAACCCCATTTTCAAAAGGCACCAGCCGCCACTGTTTACACATATAGTGTTATGTAACATTCCATCTCATTGTAGCAGTTAAAGTCGTAATCGTACATAAATAATTGTCTCCTTACTTACCATTATTCAAAAGCAACCAGAATTTAATATTATCAGTCCATCATCATCAAACTACTTAATAGATATAATTCCATAAATATTTACCATACGCAAACATTAACTACATCATAGTAAATATACAACATAGGTCCACCCAACAATCCAAAATGAACATGTCAAAAGACAGTTTTAAATCTAAGAGCCATAATATACAACCCTATTCCTCAGCCCGCAGTACCCAACATTCATCAGCTTACAAACACTTTAAATTGAACATTTAATTATGTATTTTCTTTCACGCTTTGAATGTTTCTTGAAGTAAAGAATTTTTTTGAGTCAAATACCACTTACAGACATAACCAGTCACATCATGCCATAGAAATATCACAGCATATACCGACTTAACCACAGGATAAATCCATACATCTTAAAAACCAACTAAATATATGTACAAAGTCCGATCTGACATTCTGGTCGAGTCATTGCATATGCATACAAATATGAGGAGGGTACACACAAGCTAAGTCATTACATACGAATACAAATATGAGGAGAAGGGACCATAGCATATGGATACAAATATGAGGAGGAGGGATGTTACCACTGGGTTGGTAACGGCGTCACCTGGTTACCTATGTTTTTTTAACGGTATTTATTTGTAATGATTAATTAATCTATATTTGTTTATTTCTAGTAGATGGTAATTTTTTTTATTTTGTTCTTCCGAACTTTCCCGTGTTGGTGCGGTCTGAACGTACGGACAGTTTGTGAAGTTGGTACCAGTGTGACTGACACCTTCGTGGTTTTTCGGTGGAGTGGGGGATTGCCGAGTGAGGAGCCGACTAGCAGTGTGTGGCGAGCGCCACTGTGGGGGAGTGCTGGACTGGACGCCGAAGTGGGCACATGGTGAAGTAACTTTCAATGAAAGGCACATAAGGACAAGAAATACAGTGGAACGCCAGTATGGGGTGTTCAAGCTCAAGCTGAGATTCCCCGTACTTGCAGTGGGCATGCGCGTTTCTGTTTATACAGTCATGGCAGTGATTGTGGCATGTTGCGTTCTCCACAACATATGTGTCGAAAACAATGAAGAACTACCTCCTCATGAAGGAGTTCCTGCTGAACTGGAACTAGAAATAGCCAATGGACAGGTGCCCATCAACACACATGAAGTTGATAATCAGTATGGAAATACCAGGGCATATCTTGTGAACAATTATTTTAACAATTTGTAACGTGTGATTTGTAAAAGTAATTTTACCTAAAACAGAAGAAATTTTTATGTGTACTTACTAACACATATATAATGTTTAAATAGTTGGATTTTAAACAAAATATTAGGTGTACAAATTTTACTTCAATCAAAATGTACTAATATTATAAGATTTGAATTTAAATTATTATATACTAATATATACATATATTTTCAGAGGATAACTAACAAGTTTTGACTGCATTTTTAATTTAAAAATGTTAAAAAATTGTTGAATAATAATAATACTGTGTAGTTAGTAAATATTTTTCTCATTACTATATTCTGTGGTGAACAAAATTTGTTTCTTGTGGTGATGTCCCTTTACCAAATACACAAAAAACAGCAGAGACCAAATACAATGAATGCCAGTAGATCAATTTCAGACCTTATTTTGCCTCCTCGTGGTAATGTGTCATAATTAACACACCTTGCAACAAAATGTGATCACCAATCTCTAATGATGCCTTTAAATTACATTTCATTACAACAGGTTGTGAGAACAGTTTAATTAAATTTGAACTAATGTCCTGCTAAATTGTTCCTTAAATACATTTATATAAGACATTCTAATCTCCTTACAAAATTATGTAAGTCTGTGCTCTAGGAAAAGTGTGCTTTTCTATTTTTCACGGTTTTTTGTACAAATTTATTAATACATTAAATTATGATAAGAATATTTTAGTAATCTCTAAGTACAACAAGAGTAAATATTATGTGTTTATCAGTGAAATATACATTAAGGTAATATTAATTTGTGGGCTTTGATATGTTCTCATGACCTAAAAGGTTCTTTGCATCCTAGAAATTTTGTCACTGTAGATTGACAAAGTGGGCTAGTACATGATTCAAAAATAATTAAATGATTAAAAATGCTTTGTTTTAAAAAATCCTTTGTTTTCCCTTGCTCTACAACGTATTATGCAGATTTTGGTAAAGGATAACAATCATCCTTACAACAAATAAAGTGTAAATTTATACAATACAAAACCATCTTCATTAATGTTATAATATAAATCAGTTATTCACAAATGCAAGACTACACAGTTAAGACAAACGCTATTTCCAGACACAAATAACTTTTATAAAAAAAATATTTCTAGGAATTAAAATTAACCTAGCCATACTGAAGGCCTGAGTATTCTTAAGGTGAACTTAATGTGAACTCCTTTATTATAAATACATTCGAGTATGTTCGCATACTCCACTTTTATTTAAGAACTCATATAATAAGGAAGAAATTAAAGGTTTTTCTGTTGAAAAGTCTTAAAAGAACATTTATTACAACGAATTTTGTATGTCCTAAAGGAATTAAGCTGATTTTTTATTTATTTTCATTTTCTATTAAAACTTAGTTTAAACTTAGACAAAATTACAATAGCTCCCATGCTGCGTCCTTTTCTTTGCTCGAAACAGCATCCGTCCTCTTATTTTTTATTATATTTTTATGCCTCTCAACTAGGCTCAACACCTTCATTTACTCATCAGAAGAAAAGTTTTGCATTCTTATACTCTCTGTTTCAGACATTTTCACACTACTTTGCAACGACCATATAGCTACTACTTTCTGTGAAAATACACAAAAATCCAATTACCGCGAACTTAATACACATTCAGATATTTGTTTACTGTTTAGTAAAAATAATTATTTGCCTTATATATGTCACGTGACAACACGTTCGAAGTACCAACCTGAAAACTATTAGTGCTTATATCTGTAAAAACCCTCGCTCTATGGCAAGCCAGTCCCTAACTAAGAAATCCCTACATAAGTGAATGTTACGATGGAGAAACCCAATTTCGTGAGAATTGACTTTAAGGAACGCCTAAACTTAAGAGTAGTGTGTAAATGAGGCTACTGGCACAGGCATCAGGCTGTGGTGCCTGGTGCCGGTCCGCCATCTTGAATTGTGACGTCACGGCGGCCATCTTGGATGTTTGTGACCTTGACCCTTGACCTTGACCTTGACCCAGACGGTCATTTTGGATCCGCCATCTTGGATCTGCCATCTTGGATGACGTAATTGTGTTTTCTCGAAAATTCCGGTGATGTGTTTTCCGCCATTCTGAATGATGACGTCACCGTTGCAATATTCGTTACGCCCGCCATCTTTAACTTTTTTATTTATTATCCGATTTTAATTAATTTTTTTTTAAATTTATAAAAAAATTCAAATGATAAAAATTTAATAAAAAATACTTAAAAAACAAACATATACGACACGGAGTTCGGAGTCCTCGGTTCGAACCCGGTGAGGGCAAAAAAATAAAAATGACGACCGATCCTTCCCCCGTGGTGGGTGCTGGCAGACTGACCCCCACCACTTGTACCAATGCATATACGAACTTACACCCCCCCCTTCCCCCCTCTCCTAAAAAATTATTTTTTTCGCACACGACGATCCACCCCTCCCCCACCCCCCTTTTTTAAATTATTATTTTTCATCGTAATAGCCACCCTCCATCACTACTCTAGTTTTTTTACCTCCCTCCCTCACTTTACCGTCATTCCCACCCCTACCCTCCTCCTCACCCCTATTCTACCTTTTAAAGTATAAATACCGGTCGCAGGACCCGGGGTCCTTCAGTTTTTGCCTCAGTTCCTCCTCCTCCGCTGACGCCGAGTACTTACTTCGTGCCGCGGAGACGTCCGTCGACGCCGAGTACTTACATCGTGTCGCGAGACGGATTTTTGTTTTTTCACGTAATAAATATAATCATGGTTTCGCTTGCCGAAATGCATGAATTCATTGCTGAAATAATCACGGGATATGAAGGGATGTCGTTCGATCAAATTCGTCAATCGCTAACTGCAACCATCTTAAGTACTCTTGAAGCATTTCCCGGAAGCGAGGAATTCATTCTGTATCTACACCACCGCATCCTGTGTACGGTGGAGGCGGTCATAGAGCTCCAGCAGCAGCAGCAGCAGCAAGACGCACAAGACTCCGGCATTGAAGAGTGAGGCACCATCGTCGCGGCATCCTCGTAACAAAACCAGCAACCGCAACATGTCGACGACGGAGGCGGCGGCGGGTGACCGCGTCGACGAGGGTCATCGTCAGAGCCCATCGATGTCGCCATCGTCCGACACGTTTTGGACATCTTTCGCAGAGGGGCCGTGGCAGCCGCACGTCCCAAACGAGGACGTCTCAGCCGTCGTGTCGCGACAGCTGCCCCGGAGATCGTCAACGTGGTTCGCCCAGAGGACATCTTCTATCAGGTACCCAGACTTTGTCGACCACGTCGGCGACGTCGTCGTCGACGACGAATACAGTTGTGGCCGTCAGGGCCACATTTAACCTTGTAATTAAATTTTGCTTTATTGAGGTTACTGGCTTTTAGTTTTATATAGTTTTATTTTACGTATTTTTACGGTTTCATTTTTTATTTGATGTTAATTCTTCTCTTTATATAATGGTTGTGACTGTTAATATTTTATTTTAAGCTAAGCCTTTTATTTTGTAACTATGGATTGGTAGTTACGTGATATCGATTGTGTTTCGCATGATTTCCACTTGGTGCGCTCCCGGCGGTTTGGCGATGACGTCACTGACGCGGCCGGCCGGGAGTGGGAGGTATCAGCTGGAAGCAACGAGCATACAATCATTCTGGAAGCGAGGACTATTGGCGGGACTCGTGTGGAGCACGCAGCATGTGACGGCGCGGGCTGAAGAGCCGGGCGGCAGCGGGCGGCTATGGGCAGGGTCAGCATGGACTCACCACGCAGGGCGACAGGGCAAGGGATTGCCCGGTGATAGACACTTTGAACAAGGTAAAAAGAGGCGGCCGCATTGAATTTTTCCCTCGTGGTGATAAACTAACTGTTGCGAAGATCATAATTTGAACTTTTCTAGTTTGGACGGAACTTTTGCACCCTTTTTGTGAGAAGAGGCCCATGTTTTTAATGTCACACATTGGTGATGTGATGACGTGTTTTTGTTAACGGTCGCCCGTTTGCCCGTTTTGTGGGACACGAAAGTTTGTTTTTAAAATAACTCGGCGTTTTGGAAAATTGTAGCGACGTTTTGAGACATTGGCATAATTAGCGTATTTTCAATTGGACTTTATTAACGCTAATGACTTTCTGCAGTATTATAGAGTGTATGCAAGGGAGTTTAGCCGCACGCACGGACTGATGTTAGTGCGTAATTTATTCATTTTTATGGAACAGTATGTCGGCGAGGCATTAGACTCTCTAGTTTATTGAGGAAGGTCAGCGAGCCGGCGGACGTCTAGAATGTTAACATAGTGGCAAGCTTGTAGTGACAAATTATTTCAAGGAAGAGAACAAATATTGAGAGCTGAGAAATACGTTTAATTCATGTTTTGTATTAGAACTTTTTATGTAGGATTTTATATAGAATTTTATATAGATTTATATATTTTTTTTATAATTGGTATTAAGGTAGGCCATCTTTGGGTTAACTTTTTTTGTGGCCACACCTCACGCCCTTCGCTGTGATCATTGAATTATTAGTAAGGCCATTTTTAATATATATATATATATATATATGTTGTAATCGTTATTTATATTTTTATAATATTTAATCGGTAATGATTATTTTTGAGAATGGATTAAGAGACTGCCCTTATTATCGCCTTTTTTTTGTTACCAAACGTGTATTGTTATATTGTTATAGTATATGTTATTTTTTGAAAATTATTATTTTTTAATAGTAATTGCCCAAAATCTTGCCTTTATTTGGAATTATGTTTGCTCTGCTTTGTCTAAAGTTTTTGGCCTGACCCCTGGGCATTGGTATGGGGAATTTTTTATGGTGTAGCCTTTCATACCTTTTCATAATTTATGGAATTTCCCTTCGCGCCCAGAGTGAGTCGGGGACGCAATCCTTCTTCCAAGTTAGGAGGAAGAAGGGTTACACGATGACGAAGATGTCACCACGTGGTGCTGGGACCTCTGTCCGGACCCACGCCCTCACGAGACTGAAAAGTGTGCCCTGTTCGACATCGGTCAAGAAAACTATTCTTTCGTACGATCAGGACAGCAGTGCGTTCAATATCAAATGTTTTATCACGGTTCCACTACCGACGTGTTCGCCACGAACATTACGTATTTTGAATCGTGTCGTGACGACATGCACTTTAGGCTTGAATGGGATTCCAAGGATCCCTTCGGTACCGTGAAACCTATAATTGCATATGACTGTACGAACCCAAATTGTGTAATCAAACTATGCCATCCGCAAGCGTATTTTCCGTGTTCGATTGATGAACTAAAGACATCGAAAATCGGTAACCGTAAATATCGCTACAGTGAACAGTGCGGTGGACTAAAACATTGTAGGTACATGTACCACGATGATTTAGGTTATTGTTCAAAGTTTGAGACACCTTGCTGCCGTGAACTGTGTCCCGTGGCCAGATCAAAACTATTGTGTGACGCTAACTTTAACGCAGCAATGCATATTCATAGGCAATGCAAAAATCAACCATCATATACTTTATAAATATTATTTTGATGTTGTATAGTTGATGCAGTGTATCTTTTTAATCAAAA
Source organism: Bacillus rossius redtenbacheri (assembly GCF_032445375.1). NCBI lineage: Eukaryota > Metazoa > Arthropoda > Insecta > Phasmatodea > Bacillidae > Bacillus > Bacillus rossius. The sequence continues at coordinate 53,162,959 of NC_086334.1, read as the reverse complement.
CGTGAACGAAAAAAAAAAATAGTCATGCTCTTTATAATTACTATTATTTTGTTTTTTGTATCTTTGTAAAAAACCTTGTAATCAAGAAATTCTTTTATAAATGTATATCTACAAAACGAAATTAAAATTCTTATAATGTTTTTGATGTTAAAGTATGTATTAAAAAAACTTGTTAAACAAATGAATATAAAAAAAACAAATCTACGTCTAAACGGCACGAAGAAGGTACTCGGAAGGGGGGAGGGGGAATTGGGGCAAAAAACTAATGTATGAGTGATGTATATATATGTATTTATGAAAATGCAGAGGAAAAAAAATAAAAAAAATTGAATGTTTGTGTTTTATCATAATAATAAATCCCCCAAGTCACTATACACACACACACAACGTTTTTAAAAAATACATATTATTTATAACTCCTTATGTCTATACGTGGAAAAAAAAAATATCAGTTCATCATTATACTTGAAAAAAACATAGCAGTTCACATTTATACTTGGAAATTTATAACAGTACATCTTTAACTTTGAAAAAAAAAATTAATTCCTTTCATCTTTATACTTGGAAAAAAATTATACATCTTTATACTTGTAAAAAAATTAATTATTTTCATCTTTATACTTGTAAAGAAAATTAATTCTTTATTACTTATACCTGTAAGGAAAATTAAAAGTTATTCTTTATAAAATAATTTTGTAATATATTGTTAGCACATGGCGACCAGCACACGTGTCCTTGAAGGGACATCAGGTCTGTGCCCTCAGCGCCGTGTCCCACGCTCCAGCAACCGACATGGAGGGGGAAGATGCACCTGCATGGACCAGAAGGAGAGGAGGGTATATTTTTGCAAAGTAAGATTTCCACCACCTCCACGCTGCCACCACCGCTGCGGCCAGGGGACGCCAGGCCCCTACCACCGCCACGGGCGCTGTGGAGGGGGTAAAAGTCGCCTCACTGCCCCGTCGACCGCGTAACGGAGCGGTCGCGCTTCTTGCACGCTCCCCGCATGACGCATATATACACGTACAGAAATAAAAAAAAATACAATTTATTACATACAAAGATTTATTTACACACAAAATATGTTTTACACACACACAAGTATTTATTTAAAAAAAAACTCATTGTTTTAAAATATCCTTTTCATCAATCCACGAGTCAAACTCTGGTCCATGATGCAACCATCGTATTAAGGCCTTACCCTTCTTACGCCGTAACACTTTTTCAACGAGAAAAGTAACTGGAAATTTAGTTTTCATAATCTCTTCTCCATAAAACGCCCCAGTTATAAGTTTTCCTTTCAGATCCTCGAGAAAATAAGTACGTGGATACGTATTTTTTATTCTACATACACAAAATAATTCTCCAGTCCAATTCCCCTTGTAAGGCCTGTGAAAAATTCCGCGATTTTTCGAAATCCGCACAATGTCGCCGATATTCGCTTTTTTCTTTCGCGAATCAAGTATATTCGTCTTGGAGTACACAGTTCGAAGCAGTCGATTGTCCTTTACGTCCTTCGGCTTGAGTTTCGTTGTAGAATGCACAGTAGAATTGTATTCTCGTACTAGTTTAGGAACTAAACTCAGCCACTTGTAATTACCGTTCGCTGTAAAATTCCTATACAGTTTATTCTTCATCGTACGAATCACACGTTCCGCCATTGATGCTTTGACACCGCTAAACGTAGAATAATGCGTAATGTCAAACTTTTTTTGAATGATGCATTGTAGAATTCTTTCCCGTCGTCCGTCTGCAGTAACGAAGGTCTTCGTTTATGTTTCAAAATATTCGCCATGGCACTCGTAACTTCCACAGCGGTTTTCCGTTTTAAGGGTCTAGCCCACAGGAACTTTGAATAGGTGTCTATGACTATGAGAATGTACCTGTAGCCCTTGTTCACACGCGAATATTCGCACATTTCGAGCAGATCAGACTGCCAATTGTCGTCCAATCCTTTGATTTTGATTTTTCGACGTGAATAATTACGTCTTGCGGGTTTATGCAACTCGCCCGCAATTGCAAACTTTAACATGATCACTATTCAATATATCCCGCTTCCCGTAATTCCTCAAGTATAAAAGTGATTTCGTTGGTGTGCGAATTATTTCCCACACTCTGAGATGCCTGTAGCAGTCTAAGATGATCAACCAACTCGTTCGGTTCGTCCCAATATACATAGTCCAATTTTCTACCAGTGTCGAGTTTATAAAGTCCGGCCCCTTCGATGTCTAAGAAAAGACTAGCTATCAAAGGATATTTCTCATGTTCATAATCTTTGAAACGACCCGTTTTCGGGTCATTTTTTGCGTAAACGGCGTTGGAAGCATCTAGCAATCTTCTATATTTTCGCAAATCCACCTCTGAATATCGCCGCGGTTTTTTACGAAACGAAAGTTCGCATAATCCACGAGTAAGTTTTATCACCTCTTTTCCATATTCAATATTATCGCCGGACACGAAATGAACCTCCTTCGAACCAAGGACCCATTTACTACCTCGTTTATGCACACCATACGTTGCGTCGCTGTTTCGAGGCACAGAGGAAGCCAGGTACTCGCTAGCGAGAGGACCGACTTCGAAACCTTTTTTTATTTCGAGGTTTCTTCCTAAGAGTTCGACCGACACGAACTTCGTCTTCGCTAGTAGATACGTTGGAATCGTCTGTTAATTTTGGACTTCGCTTTCGTTTGCCCGCGAACGTAGTTGACGGCTCTTCTTTTACTTCGATTTTAGTCGGTTTCTCGTTTTCGACGTCCCCTCGCCTGGCTATGAAGCTATCGAGACGGGCACTCAAGGGCTTCAATTTTTCCTCTCTTCGAACCTCGTCGCTTAATCTGTGTTGCTTGGCGAGCAAGTACTTTGTTCGTATGGCCTCGATGACATCGTGCAGTTGCTTAGCCAAATCGGTGTTAACATCCATAATTTTTTTTCTTATTTCGAAGCACCTTTAGACACCAGACGTGAATTAAGTTTTGACAGAAGAGACTTTAGGTCGTCGCGTCTTTGTGCATTCGAAACTTCGATCATGTCGCGAATTCGAGAATCCGAAGCTTCCACGCGCTGGTCTATGGCTACGAGGTACACTATTATTTCGTTCTTTGCGCGTTTTATTTCTTGGCCGAGTAGCGAAATGTATTTACGTATTTCAGCATCGTGTTTCACGGTGCATAGTTCGGTACGCGGAGCTCGACTGCTATGTCCAAATTTAGAAATGCTATGATTCATGTTTGACGATAAACTGATCGAAACCCTGCCTGTACCTGCCCTTATATAGAGGCCAGTCCTTTACAATGACTAGGAATCCGTGTTCGTCTTTCCAACATAAGGAACACATGTCTTTGAATTCCTGAAACGACATGTCGGTGTTTACGTGATCGTCGTAAGCGTGGCGTAAATTAAGTTCGTCCATGCGAAACAAAACTATAACATTCGCATTATCACGCAGCAAATGTTTGGGTATTCTACCGTACGTCTGACACAGGTATACGCAGTCCACCTTGGCGTGTCTGCCCATGGAAAAGTACTCTTGTATTATGCCTTGTTTCTCACAAGCCACATCATCAAACACAAACACGGAATTAGGCTTTGCTTCGTCGGTAGACACCACATCGGAATTATCGCTAAACGGAAAATACTCCAGACCAACCACTGAGCGTAGAACAGCGGCCAAGCGCTGGTACTTTGGCTGTTGCAACGACTTGGAATACAAGTAAACGTTCTCGAACCGAAGACCGTTTGGCTCCTCCAGTAAACTCAGTAAAACGCACGTTTTACCGCAGTTTGACGGTCCTGCTATGATGCAACGTACGGTGGACGGTAATAATATACCATGTCGTGATTCACGACCGATAGTTTCATCGTCCTGCGTAATGCACACGGGCAAACAAACATCTTGCTTGACTACCTCCATCGTACTGACGAAAATTCTATAAGAGCAATCGTATTTATTGATTTTAGGTCAGTTGCATGTAATGTCTCGAAGAGGCAGGAACAAACAACACATCGGCGCGGGACTCGTAAACTCGCTGATAAACAATCTACCATTCGAGCTACACATTCTCGGCTACAGATTTTGCGGCCCCGGCACGAAACTAGCGAAAAGATTAGCTCGCGGTGACGTGGGAATTAATTCTCTCGACGAAAAGTGCAAGCAGCACGATATTGCATATTCATTAAGCAAGGATCTGGAATCTAGGCACAGAGCAGATCAGATATTGGCACAGGAAGCCGAGGAAATAAGCAAATCGCCGGACGCGGGACTAGGAGAGAAAATCGCAGCCTGGGGCGTATCTAAAATCATGAAGGCAAAGACGAAATTAGGAATGGGTGCTCGTCGCCGGACCAGGTCTCGCAAGACCAAGAAGCGCAAGATACAAAGAACCAATAAGAAAAAGGGCGGTGTTTTACCGCTGCTGGTGCCCGCTATAGGTGCACTAGGCGGGATCGCAGCAGTCGCGGTAAATATTGCTAGAGCAGTCAACACTAGCAAGAACCAGCGAAAGCAGTTGGAGGAAGCACGTAGACATAATTCAAGCATGGAAGCCATTGCCATCGGTAAAAAAAATGGCGCAGACTTACGGCCTCACAAGACAGGCCGAGGCATGAAAAAAAATCGTGTAAAGAGAAAATCCTAAGTTCCCTACCGAAACGACCGCTCACCAACGTAGATTTAATAAAGTACGCACGCAAACTTAAAATACCAAATTTCCGCGGCTTGTTTATGCGAAACACTTTGCCCAGCAAGCCAAAAATGCACGAACGCGCCATAATTAATTTAGACACGTCGGCGGGTCGCGGCACGCACTGGGTGGCCTATGTAAAGACGGGGAAAAAAGCCACTTACTACGACAGTTTCGGTAATTTACGCCCTCCGCCCGAACTTAGGCGGTACCTGGGCGGGACCACTACGATGTTTTACAATTACGAAACGGAACAGAGGCCTAATCAAACAAATTGCGGACACTTGTGCCTGAGATTTCTGACCAAATATGAACTATGAAAAACAAGTATATTTTTTCTTATATAAAATAAACGTACAGTAGCGAAAATCAATCAGTCATGTCCGTAACACTCATATTGACAGGTCGTAGCTCGCAGCTACGAGCCACATTCTACCCGCCGCTGGACTTGAACGGAGAATGGAGCATCGGACTCGTAGATTTTCAAACTTATAATGCCATACCTAATATCGACGAGGAAAACTGCAAAATGTGCTTCTTGAAAAGTGATGGAACATCAGCTCGGGAAGTTGCCATACCTACCGGCGCATACGAGTTGAGCGATATTACAAATTACATCAAGCAAGCCCTGTCTCCAAACACAATTTTCGAATTGCGAGATAATCCAAACACGCTTCAGTGCGAACTTTACTGCAGTGAAAATGTCGACTTTACGAAACATGGCACCATAGGTACCATGCTCGGATTCTAACCGAAAATATACGCAGCCAAGACCTTGCACGTCTCCACGCGTCCTGTAAATATCATGTCGACAAACGTAATATGCATAAACTGTAATTTGACAAGTGGAACGTACCTCAACGGAAGACTAACCAACATGCTACACGAGTTTTCGCCAACGGTTCCGCCCGGATATAAACTGGTCGAAGTACCGCAAAGTATCATTTACGCCCCTGTGCTCGCCAAAACAGTACACGAAGTGGTAGTGGACATTGTCGATCAAAACGATAAACTAGTAAATTTTAGAAACGAAGAAATTACACTACATCTGCACTTGAAGCGATGGGACTGATTTTCAAGGCCTATAAATCAAATAAGCGACACGAACCCAGGACCAGTATGTTGCGAGGCCGCGGCGCGTTAACACATCTTAACGTTAAGTATCTCCGCAGTTTAGGCTACAAAGTTCACAAGCATGGAAGATTGTTTAAGCGTGTCAGAAAGAGCTCAGTTTAGTGACGATGTAAATAAATTTGAATATCACTGCTACGCACCCTACCTCCAAGGGCCGTATATGCCCGGTAGAGAAATACGCATCCCGGTACAGAAACAAGACGTTTATACTCTACCCTGCCAGTTGTTTATTCGTATAAGAGGCACGCTGACAAAGGCGGACGGATCACATCCCACAACTGCATACTTCGGACGAAACGGAATATTGCATTTATTCGAACGAGTTATTTTCGAATTGAATAATAATGCGATCGACGAATCGTGGGACCTGGGCATTACTGCCACAATGAAAAATTACCTGTCTCTAACACCGAACGACCTGAGCGCGACCAAAATCGCAGGTTTTGGAATGGAACCCGATTTCAAAATTCCCATCTACGAATCTGGAAAATTCGAAGTTAGCATACCGCTTTCGATGCTTCTCGGCTTCGCGGAGGATTACAAGAAAATATTAATTCAAGCCCGCCAAGAACTCGTGTTAATTCTAGCGACAACGCACCTGAATGCCGTCGTGGGAGCACCCGGAAACGACCCCCAGCCGGTCGCAGTAACCGTCACGAGCACCGAGTGGTTTGTTCCGCACATAACCGTCAGCACGAAGGAAAGAGTCAGACTTTTAAGTTACGTCAAAAAGGACAAGACGGTCGAAATTGCGTTCAGGAGCTGGAATCTCGTAACGTGCCCCTTACTGACTCAGAATAGACGCAATCACTGGGTCGTCAAGAAGTCGAGCAGTACAGAAAAACCGAGATATATAATATTAGATTTTCAGACAGACAGACAAATGAACCTCAAGACCGACAGATCGGTGTTTGACCACTGTTTTATGGAAAATGTTAAATTATTTTTAAACAGCGAAAGTTACCCGTACGTGGACATGAACATTGATTTTGAATATGGCGGTATTTCCTTGCCGTATCACATGTACACGCAGTTCCAATCTTCGTACCACGGACGAGAATCGCACCCGATTCTGAGTCCAGACACATACAAATCATTGGCTCCGCTAATCGTATTTGACGTGAGCAAAGAAGACGAATCGATTCGCAGTTCTATGATTGATTGTTGATTGGAAATTTCCACGAAAGATGATGTACCGCCACTCACAACGGCGTTCTGTCTAATCCTACACGACAGAGTAATTAATTACGATGCGTTTTCAGGCCTCGTGAAAATATTGAACTAGATAAAAAAACATATAAATACGTCTGCATGTATCATTACATCATCAGTTGGTTTCAGAATGTACTGCAACCTGCAGGGTTTCCAGAGCCAAAACGGCTTTGTTCTCAAGGAAATTGCCGTCACTCACGACGGCCGGACTCGAACCCGCAGCTTCCGACCCCCGTATCCTTGGAAACTACTAGACGAAAAAAGTAAACGGTCGAACGAATGGCTATGTAAATATTATCACGGACTAGAGTGGAACGAAGGAAAAATTCCGTACCACCAAGTGAAAAACACACTTCAAGATTTACTACTGCAAAATCCGCGTGGTATAATATACGTTGCCGGACCTGAACAGAATAAATGGCTACGAGAACTGTGTGACGACGAAGCAGCTGAAATTGTGGATATACAGACCGACTACAGCTGTCCTTCCCTGCGCAAACTCTGTTCAATGTACGAAGCTAAGCATCCAAACGACAAGTTTGAACGTGTCTGTGCCTGCACAAACTCGCAGCTAATGCAGAAATGGCACGCGCAGCAGGAATAAATTTTTTTTAATATTGGCAAACCCGATTTTTTTTTGTCAAATAGTGGCACACCTGTATTTTATTTTTTTACTATAAATAGCTCGAAAATCGAGCTCTATCAATCAGTTGACGTTCGGACACGATGACGCCATTCCAGCCGGAAACCGAGTACCTGAGCGCTAAACCAGACTACAGCTGTATTGAATACAGTTTCCTGGATGAAGAAGAAAATTTACGCACATATACGGAAGTATGTTACGGTGGAGTATTACATTTCCTAATGGCACATTCGCCACGCAGTTATGAGCCATCCCAACAACAAATAAACTGTTGCGGGGAGGAAAAGTGCGTCGTGTTTAACCTCAGACCAACAACCGTTCTTCCATGCACCAAGGAAGAAATTCTCGGTACAACTCTACACGCATCCGACTGCACGCCAGAAGACTGTAGAGCATAGGCGTACCCAGGGGGGGTGTTTTGGGGGTTCAAACCCCCCCCCCCCCCCCCCCCCCCGAAATGAGGCAAGAAAATTATGAACACTCATGTCATTCGAGCTCAATTTCTAAAAACAGAGCAACGAGAGAAATAACGTCACCAAGCAGCCCATTTGGTAAGTAAACGTAAACAAATTTGAATTGCAGTGGTTGGTTCTTAATAGGTCAGTCTAAATTCTCAAATCGCGGTGATTGGTCTATGGAATAATCAGTTCAACTCTACTTTGATTATGTTTTATATTTGCTTAGTAGAATTGGGCATTGAGTAACAGTAGTGATTGCGACCTAATTTAATACAAAACTCTATAAAACTATTAAAACGTTTGGGGGGGGGGGGGGGGATGGGACGTTTTTTTGGCCGTTTTGTCAAGTCAGGTACTTTCATTTAAATACTGTACATCTGTACGTATAACACGAAGAAAAAAAGTTAGATTATCGCAAGGTGCGTAATTTTAAACGACTGTTACAAACATTGAAAAGCTTAAATGTAAATTTCTCGCCTCAGATGAAAGGGACCTCGTTGAGTGCAACGTGGTGTGAAGTTGTGTTTGAGTCAGTAGCTTAATGGCCTCAACTCAATGTTTTTAGCGAATATTGTAATAGAACAATATAATTTAACATGAATATACTAGCCGCCCGACTCAGCTTCGCACGGCTATACTAATGGGGGAAAAATGAGACTAAATATCCCATTTACAGTAATAATAAATGAAATAAAATGCAATTAATTTCAACAAAAATGTATTACAATGCTTTGTATTGTACCGGAGAGAAAACGAGTAGCACCGATGGTTTCCCGATAAGTACAACTGATGTACCCGTACTTCGCTACAGCAGTCTACAGGCAGAACACTTGCGCCGCTCATTATACATGCCCCTCCTTGTGGGTACGCCACTGCCGCACCTCGAATGGAAAAAAAATCAAAGCAATGCTTGTTGCCATGGAGACGCAGAAGGCATAAACAATGCACAATCCCGCTGTCCCACTGTTGCCCGGGCTTAACCACCCTTGGGAGTTGATTTTCGGAAAACGTCATTCTGCATAACATGAGGAACATTACTGTCAAGTTCAAATCTGTAGGATATAAAATTGAAAAAAGGGCAATTTTTGCTATTTAAAGTCCCCGTAAAATTTCAAAGGTGATGAGGACTGCACTAATAGTGAATTAGTTGTTGCCATAGAAACGAATGAAGCATCAACAAAGCAACAGCCATTGCCATGGTGATTTTCTACCATAAACTGGAATTTTGATATTTTACACCCCCAAAACTCCCTTTGGGAGCTGATTTTCGGAAAATCATATCTTAGTGAGTATTTACATACATCACAAAATGAGTAACTATGCTAAGTTTCAATCGGTTGAAAGATTTCAAGTCAATCGTAATGAGTCAGTCAGTGGTATTTCGCAGAAATAAATTTTTAAATTTAAATAATTGTACATTAAATAATAATTAAATCTATACAGAAATATGCCTCAAATTGAAAAAAATCGATAAAGCGATGCCCGTTGCCATGAAGACGCAGAAGGCATAAACAATGAAAAATCTCGTCATGGAGATGGAGTACCCACTGTTGCCAGTGCTGAAACACCCTTGGGAGCCGATTTCCAGAAAACGCTGTCATTAATCAAAATAAAATGTAGCCTATATATTAAGTTGGACAAACATCGTGACACGAGATTTTTATATATAAAGATTTAATTCTGTTTTGCTACACTTGAATTGTAAAGCCTGAATTACAATAGCCCGTCACATCCATCCGTCAGCCACCAAGCGATATACAACTTCACTTCACTTCACTTCACTTCACTTCACTTGACTGCTTGGATTTTGGACTTGAGCGGTATCCGTTTAGCCAGAAATATCAATTTAATTATTCTTTTTCATTATCTTTTATCGCAAGTGTATATTTTGAATAAGTCTCAGTTTTACTCCCATGCCTTACCCGGGACTCGAACCCAGAACCTCTCCCACCATAAGCCAGTGTGCATCCGACTACGCTACGGAGGTCGGCTGGCGATTTACAACACTCCGCTTGTCCGTCATAATATTTCTCCACGTCAATGCTGACAACTGTTGAGAAAACTTAACAATTTGGGGGAAAAAATGATCATATGTAATTATATTACTTAAACAATTATGTAAAGTAAGTAGGTGCTTGAAACTCATTTAACTCGGAGTGTTTTTTTTTCGGTATATATTTTCACATTTCCAGAGTTACTATACGTAATTATAATACTTCCGTGACTTAGACCATTTTTGTTTCAAAAAAGAGCTTTCGAAATGTGTCTAAACGTAAGCTAAGAAATTATTTTGGAATCAGCTAAACAAAATTTAATACATTTTAATATAATATTTTATATGCAAACACCTAGAAGACATAAGGAGGTTATAGTTTCATCCGTTCACCCGTCAAAAGTATAAAGTTACCAAGCTTTAGACGGACGAGTGGATGACATTTTTCAGTCCATCTTATTGGGTGCAAGTCACGTAATTGTAATTCCGGCCTTAGTCGCTAACACCCTTACAATCAAATTATACAGTAATTATTCTATTGTCATGCCGTCAACTTATTAGGAATAAGTTTGTAAAGTGCGTACGTAAATTCGTTAAGCTAACTAATTATTTATATATATATCTTTTTGGGGGGTTTTGTAGGTATTTTAATATTGTAATGTGACTTTACTTAAGTTAATTGAAAGAAAAATTATGTACAAATTACATATCAACAATTGCCCAGGTGAAAAAAATTAAATGTGAGACTATTCTATTTATTTACTCAAGAAATAATTAATTTTTGGTGTTTGTGCAGTTTTTCCTAAAAATCTGGAAGAACACCCCCCGAAAAAAATTCCTGGGTAAGCCTATGCTGTAGAGGTATCGACCCCGGCACCCTGGGCTGCAGTGAGCAGTCCAAACTAGAGGTTTCGAAGCGCAGCGACCTGTCCAAACTCGTCGCTTCGAAGCGCAGCGACATGTCCAGACCTGAACTCAAGACTAGGACTCGACGTCGACCCTCTCCCAGACTGGAACCAGCAACTCGTCGCCGCAGCATCAAGAAACATGGATTAAGCGTCGATACGCCGCAGATCTTCAGTGATAATGCTACGGACTTTTACAAATTTGATTCTGTAAAAACCATTCGTAGCGCCCTGTGTTCTGTTCTCTCTGTCTTGTTAGATGTTTTGAAGTAATAAAAAAAAATGTAAAACTATTGTAATGACTTTTTATTTATTTCTCCTTCCGTTTAAAAAATAATAATTTGGGACTGCAAAGGTAATCATAAAACTAAAAACAAATGATATTTTTCAGTAAATTATTTAAATATGACACTGTTGAAAAAAAATCGTATAAATTAACGTAATTATATATATTTTTCAATAACTTAATTTTTTTTTTCCTTTGGAGCAAAGTGAGTATCGTAGTGAATCTTCCAGCTGCCAGGAGCTGATTGAATCTGATTGGCTAGTGGATATTCCCACCGTGCAGTCGACAGTAGGCGGGGATTGTCAACCTCCCTCCCGATTTCCCCTACATCCCTCCCAATTTTTCCCTTGTCCCCCTCCCGTAAATTTCAAATCGCACTAACCATTGCACGCAAATCCCTTCCCACTTTTCCCCTCAATCCTCCCCCCTCGACCCCTCCCCCATTTACAAAAATCTCGCCGACATAGCAGCGGCTCCCACGCATCCTGATTGGCTTGAGCCTGTGACCAAGGGGGGAATTTGCCTATAAATTGCCGTGTGAGACGTCGGGGGCTTCACTTTTGGTCTTGCCGCCGTCACCGTATGAACGTGTTCGAGCTTCGTTGCGACTCCTTCCGTTTCTACAACTCCAGCAGCTTGGTAAGTACAACTTCTCCGTAAATTTTAACTTTGTTAATTTTGACGTAAATTTTAACTTTGAAATTTTTTCGTAAATTTTAACTTTGAAATTTTTCCGAACGTTTTCAACTTTGAAATTTTTCCGAACATTTTTCAACTTTGAAATTTTTTCCGAACGTTTTCAACTTTGAAATTTTTCGGAACATTTTTCAACTTTGAAATTTTTTTGAACTGTAATTTTTTTATTTTTACATTACGGTCTCGCGTGTGTGTACGCCTTCGCTACGTCCTTCACTCAGTCAGCAAGCCTAACAGCTGGCCACTGGGTGAAGGCCGCTGCTGAGCCAGCTAGTACGTGACGTGGTGATAACACCCGAGCGAGCGCGCACGGCTGACGCGACGCCCGCCGGCTCCCCGGCCAGCCGGCCAGCAGAGAGAGAGAGTAGAAACAATAATAATAAAAAAGAAGCAAGGCGTACGCACGAGAAGTAGTAACCGTCCGTTTTCCAACATTTTTTTTAAGAAATTTGTGAGTGTGTTTATTTTTTTTTCACGTCTAAGATCGGTACTGTTTAGATGATGTGTGCGAGTGGAACTGTTTTAGATGTTACGTCTGCGTTTGGTTCAGTATTAATTTTTTACGGTTGTGATTATTACAATTTTTTTTCTAGTCGAAATTATTAGTGCCATCAGTTGCAGTATATTTCATCTTGAAATAATATTTTTTCCCCTAGCATACATGTTAGTTATTATTATCCATGCATGAACGACTTAGCTCGAAACAAGATGGATGCCGTGCACACCCGTGTCCTACCGACGGGCAGCGCGCGCAGAGCGTGCCCTCCATGCTCCAGCCCCCACCCGTGGTGCGCACAGCGTCCCCTCCCTCCTCCTGGACGGACTGCCCCCCCTCCCCCCCATACACGGCGCGTGAGGACCCTACCGACCCCCCGCGCTCCCTGGCCGTCCCGTGCACGGAGCGATGTTTCTGCCGCGCCGTGCAGCTTACATCTGGCTAGTTACCGCGCACCGCCGCATGGAGCGCTCAAGTCGTCCTGCCTGCCCCCTCGCCTGGCCCAAAAAAAAAATAACAGATGCACGCGCACTTGCTGTTAATAATCAAATAGAAAAAAAATATTTTGTTTCAAAAATAAAAATTGAAAAAAAATTTATACTTAATAAAATACAGAATTTCTTATCACAACTAAATACAGAAATATATTTTCACATAAATAAAAAAAAGGAGTACATTTACGTAAAAAATATTGTGTGTTGCAGGTATTCAGTGCTTCTCCTTGCGTCGAGCTACTCCCCAGTGTGATCCGCTTGGAGAACGCCTGTCTGCCCTCTGGAGTCCTGCACCGTTCTTCTTCGATTCCGGTCAGTACATAAAACATAAAATATTGACATCAGTGTCTTTGCGCTGTCTTGAAAAAAAAAAATTCGAGTGCTAAGCCAGGTGGTCTCTTTCTGTGTTACAGGTTACAGTGTGCTGTACGACGTTCCAGCCCTCCTCGTTGTGCGTGCGTGCAGTACACACAGAGTCGTTCCTGTTTTCGTCTGGTAAGTTTTATTTAATTTTTTTCATGCGTGTGTAGTTGTTTCTGTGTGCGTATAACCGTCTTTATGCAAGTGTATTTTGTTTCTGTGTGTGTGTAGGTGTGTGTGTGTGTGTGTGTACACACACACACACAAATATATTGCTGCCTCCTGCCTTTTATACTAGTTTCCCCCCTCCCACCCTCAAATGTGTTTCGTAAAGCAAAATAAAGTGGGCATGTGGTAATTTACAAGTTTAAAGAAAATAATATTTATATAACTGTTACTAAATGAAAAATCATATCAAAATTATCTTTAGAATGAAGTCCTCAATCCTGATAATTTATGAGTTATGAGGATCTCCTTAAAAACCATATAGTGAAACATCATTAACATACAACACTCCTTCAGACAAATAATGACTGCATACAGTTTATTTTACTTAAGTAGAACTGCACATTAACAAAATGCTTTATTAATATAAGTACATATATGTTTGGATAACATAATATACTAGGTTACAATCACAGTAACTTTTCAATAGTTTGGTTAGTTTACCTATTATTAAAACAAAACATCAATTAATTATACAGTAACTTTGGTTTTATACATATTAATGAAGTTTCACTACATGTACCTATTCCAAGGGTGTGCAGTCTGCTAACATTAACACAAGTAATAATTAGTAGGGCCGTGTATTTTTCACAAAAAAGATTTTCAGACCAGCTGTGTGTAGCTTTATCTGTGGTTCGTGGTTGGCTGGGTCTGTAACAGGTGCATGTCTACTGTCCGCACACCAATCATGGCCATTCAGTGCGGAAGAAAAGGCGTCCTGAATGGCCTGGCCAAAAAGGGCAATGACTTCTGGAGATGGCCGCAAATTACAAGGGAACAATCACTAGTGCAAGAATATCTTATTGCAGTCTAATAAGCAATAAGATTTTTTCGTAAAAAAATACATGTCCTTAGTAATTTTGTATGTGAAGCAACACCAGGTAACATAACTTTAAGTTGTAACATAGCTTTAAGTTGTGTCAGGAATTTAGTAAAAATATCTGCTACGAAAACATCAAATCATTTTCAATCATTTATTATGAAAAACTGACAGTGTACTGCAACATTTAGGTCACCAGTTCTCAACTTCACACATCAAAACACCTCTCACATTTTATCACTTAAGTCATCATTTATCAATCTATTTAGCCAAAATGAGTTTAGTGAGTGACATGTATACCATACCACAAGACTAGACATCTACATTTAACTCTGTAACACATTACACACCGACACAATGTTCAAAAAAATTATTATATTTTGTTCATAAATTTTTTTTTAAAGAAGTTCAGCCAAAACAAACATTAAAATTCCTTATTAAAAACAAAACAAAAAAATCAAACATGACATCATAAAATTTTTTTTTTCTTTACGTTTACAAAAAGTCAGGTCTTAAAGGGGAGTGTAAATTAACGATGGCCAGACTGCAGATGTTTGTTCAACACTGTTCAACGAACAATAAATGTACACCATCTTGCCTAGACTGTTCAATAGCATACTAGGACCTACTTTACGAGAATGGATGATCATGATAACAAACAGCAACAAAAAATATTATAATAAAAGATTGCTCTTACGAAATAAATGAAAAACATTCAATACCATGTATCAGGTATCACACATTCAGTCCTGAATAATGTCCAGAGTACAAAATGGAAACCTATCTAAACAAGAAATGAATCTTACTTCCTCCTGAACTATATCAAAACTCTCGAGGGTCCCACACAGTGAGAGGTATAATAGTAATAAAATTACCAAAATGGGACCACAGTCTTAAGACTTTTCTGCAGGACTGTAGAAATTCTCAAAATGCATTGGGATGATAAAAGGACACAAAAATGACATTTAAATGCAATAAAATTACTAAAAAAAAAAAAAACTCTGTATGTCTACTTTGAAGAAAACTTACCTGCTAAGAATAAATATCTTTGTCAATAATTGAAGTAGTGCAGATGAACAAAATAAAATATTATAGCTGAAAATTACAGGTGATCAAGTTTCATCTGCATATAAAATCATACACATTTTACTCTTTGCTTTTCACTGTATACCATTTGTTATGGAAGATTTTCTTTTTATTTCAACGTACAAAACCATTTTGGATAGTTACTAAGGGTCTGCAAATATTTAAAAAATATTCAATATTCGCGAAGTGACATTGGATATGACATTTCAAATAAAATAGTTTTATTTTTTAATAATCATTACCAACTCATTTACAAAAAATTTAATGAAAAGAGTGCAACATGTATGAAGTCGAAATGATTTATTAATAAATTTATATTTGTATTTTGCAACATAGTACATATGTACATGCGTCTTAAATAGAACAACATAGGTAGGTGTTATAATGATTCAAATAATCTCTTTTTAAGATTATAATATGTTAGTCTAGCAAACCCATTTTCAACTTAAAATTTTACTGGGTCAAAATCCATTGCCAGGTTTTTTAGCCTCTTACATTTTTCACCACTCTATTATGGTTCTGGTTCCAAAAGTAATGCTTTTTTTTATTTCATTTTACTGCGTTTTGTATTAACTTTTCACAGATGCTTGTGATGTATGAAAAACAAATTCATTGTATGTTAAAAATTGATTCAAACTATATTCAATATTCATGAATTATTTAATATTAAATTTGAATTTTTAAAAATATATATAAAAATATTTGCAGAAGCCTAGTAATTACATAAATATGTGCTTAAAGTTACTGCATGAAGGAAGAATCAATCATAAAATGTAGAGTTCACATTCTGTGAGTCTGGCTTCCACCTCCGGAGGTTATTCTCGATGTATAAGGACATACATACCCAGACATGCCAAGACAGCATACTAGAAACAAAGAAGAAGAAAATTAGTTCAAATATAACTTATGACAATTTTGCATGCACTACAAAGAATTTACATTAACCAATCTTAAAAAAAATAACTCACAAGTGAAACAATAAATCAAATGATATGTAAGTGATAAGTAATACACAAGGCAGATGTTCAAGTTATATATGTAATTGTTCTGTGATATTTGCAAAAGCCTACAAACCTACAGAAACATTAACTTACATCTTACTTGCAATACAAGATGTTTTCAGATCACAGCTAAATGAGGTTGAAGGTAAGGAACTTAAATATTATTCAAAATTTTACACTCTAAAAATTTTATTTTTAAAACATTTATAATTTATAGATATATAAGTATAAGTAGGGACCCTGAAAAATGGTAAATAAAAACTACCAATAGCGGTGCAAAAAAACTAGTGAAAGCGGTGTAACAACCCCTGGTAAGAGCGGTGTAAAAAAACCAGCAGAAGCGGTGTAAAAAGTCAAAATTTTTAATAAAGCGGTAAATAAAATTTGTTTCACTTAACACGTAGTACATTTATGTAACGGGGGGGGGGGGGGGGGGGGGGGGAGGAGGAGAGAATACAGGAAAAGTGAAAATAACTTAACTGTTAAATTTTAACTTTCATTATGAGATAATATTGAAAACATCTTGCTTTTTTAAACACTTGAACATTTACACATTTAAAATTGTAATATTAATATAAACCCTTGTTGGGAAGTTGCAAAATTTGCACATCAATATTTGATTCTTTGCATCAAATACATAAAATCCGTCAGTAGCAAATTGATACAATTTTCGGCATGATTTAAACGCTTGTAACACGTTTAGATATGGCGAATTGCAATTGTATAACTGTTGTTTAAATTACATGCTTCATTCGAGTGCAAAGTACTAGCTAAATTACTGTTTCAGATAAATGTATGAATATATAAATTCAAGAGTAACACTTAAATCCACTTATCAATCTAAAAAAATATATAAAAAGTGTGTATTCAACAATAAGCAGCATCAAAACAAACAAGCCCGGAGTTTCTGAGCCAAAGATAAATGTTTCTCCGAACGTCTCAGAGAAGACGAGATAAAGTGTGTAAGTTTTCTTCACAATACATCAAGGACGTCATTTTGTATGGAAGGACGCCATGTTGGTAAAATTATTGTTTTTTTTTTTTTTTTGTAAATTACCGTAATTCGGTATTGACTTCAGATATATTGTGAATGTTCTAGAAAATTAAGACTTTTTTTCCGTATAAATGGGGTTTGAAAGAAAAAAGTAAAGATTCACAGCGAAAAATTAAAAAATTCAACATGGCGTCGCAATGATAAAGTGTTTATGTACTTTCTTTTCTATGGCTTGTTATGGCCGTTAGGAAACCCGTTGGCCAACGAAAGAAAACAAAACAGTTGTGTTATTGTTAGGTTAATAAACGTAATAAACCCGTTTCTTGAACCCGAAGGCGTTAAAATATGAAGTTACTTATATTATCAAATTATAAAGTGAAAAAATTATTTGCCTAGGCGTCGTTCTGTAAAATATTTTCGTGTAGTGTGGAGTTTTATCTTTGACTTGTAAACATATTCTTGCGCAAATCTTAAAAATAGTGATTTTAAATGGACTATTTCGTGCAAAATTTCGTGAAATAGAGGAATTTAGCCCTATTTCGCGCAAAGCGAGAAAAATGGCAAATTTCGTGAAATTTCGCGTAATTTCGCGACGCATAAACGGTTTGTAAGACAATAAAAATAACATAAATTGTTGGTATGTTGACCCTATATGCTTGTATAAAAATTTCGTGAATAAACCATTCGCGAAATAAAAGGGTCCCTAAGTATAAGCATACATATATATGTATACTCATATATGTATACTCATATATATTTTTATATTAAATATATTTATTAAAAATTTATATTAAAAATGAAAAAAAAATTATTTATTTAACTAATTTGAAATTGGCAATAAGGACTGCATTACTTTAATCAAATAGCATTTTAGAATGTCACGCTACTGAATATTAATTTATTAATTTTGAAATGTACAAAAGATTCTTAGTGAGCTTAAACTATGAAAAATTATGGATAAATAAAATATTTTGCTTAAATGTGTTTGGTGTTTACTTTTCACAAAACTTCAATTACAGTCAAACCTCTCTGAAACGACCCCTCACGGTTCCCAGGAAAAGGGTCGTAATAGAGGGAGGGTCGTAATAGATTTTTTCCTAAATTTTCAGTTCATTTCAAACCCAAGCCCCCCCCCCCCTCCCACCCCCCTTTCCAAAAACCGCTACTCGCTAACCAGCCGTACAATGGCAGGATTCTGTCACTCACAATGCTAGACGGCTTTGCTTTAAACCCACTTCAACCTTCATAAGTTCGTCGCCCTACAGGCCACCTCTAAAGAAAATATGTGTTAGTTTACATGTATGTTTTCTGCTTTCCGTAGTTAAATACACTAGAACCCCGATGTCACGAACCCCGGATTTAACGAAGCAGTGATTTTATGAATACATTCTCGGGAACCATCAAAAAATTGGACATTTTGACCAAAATGTGAAAATCAAAAAAAAAATTAA
The DNA here is from genome assembly GCF_032445375.1 of Bacillus rossius redtenbacheri. Classification (NCBI taxonomy): domain Eukaryota; kingdom Metazoa; phylum Arthropoda; class Insecta; order Phasmatodea; family Bacillidae; genus Bacillus; species Bacillus rossius. The sequence continues at coordinate 53,144,026 of NC_086334.1, read as the reverse complement.
AAAAAAAAAAAATTGACAGATCATTAAAATCTGTTAATTTTAACACACAACGTATTTTTGTGTCGGCTTTAATACTTCCAATAATGTTCGTGTAAGAATAACAGAAAAATAATGGGACATTTCCTTTAAAAATATGGCAGCTGTAGGTTCTGCAACGCGAGTGGGTGCAATGCGTGGTCGCTTCGTTATAGCTCGCGCGAGAGGTGAGACTTGGAATGTTAGAAGAAAGATAAATGCGAGGGAGACAGACGGCAGCCAGTGTGTTTCCTGCATGGGCAGTAAGTGGCGTAGCCTTTTTTTTTAATGCTGGGTGAAGCGACCTTTTTCTATCAACCCACAGGAAAAGATAATTGCTTGAGCTGTCAAAACAAACATCGCTGTGGCAGTTAAAACAAGTCGAGGCGGGCGTGTATCCAGTCGGTCGCTGTGTATTGTCAACCGATAGTAATCAAAATTAAGAGAAATCCAGCAGGTAGCTTTCTTTGCCTTAACTGCGTACCACACTAGACACTCACAAAAAGCTAAACGTAAACACGTTGCTACAAAAACCTTTATCTGCACCCTGCCGGCAAAGGGACAAGGGATGTGGAATGGGGGTTTTTAAGCGCTGACAGTGGTCGTAAACACGTCGCCACAAAAACCTTTATCTGCTCCCTGCCGCAAAGGACGTGGAATGGGGGTTGTTAAGCGCTGACAGAGGTCGACAGGAAATGGTATCTATTTTTAGATATGCGCTGCCTACGACAGTACAGTACTCGGCAAGAGAAACGCAGTAACACACTACTCACCACAAGAAACTTATTTTCTGTCAGATTTTCTTCGGATTTTCGGCAATTTTTCACGGTTCCTCGAAATCGGGTTGTAATAGAGAGGTGGTCGCAATAAATGGGGTCACAACAAAAAGGTTTTACTGTAAATACCAGTAGGATAGTATTCATACTGTTACGAATGCAGACAGGACCGCGACACGCCCCACGTTTCGAGCTGGCTGGCAGCCCTACCAGACCACCGTCACATGCCATGACTAGAGCCAAGATTTTATGGTGTTATGAAAAAGGACTTTTCGTCATTAAGAATTGTGGATTTCGTCTTTATCGTCATAAAAAATTAAAACACATGTAATAACATGTACACACCTAGCAGAGCTGCCTTGATCAAATGCTTCAATAATTCGTGGTTAGAGACTTAAAATATGCACATTAAACAATACTATGTTGAGAGTACATAAAAAATTAACAACTAAAATATTCAGTATTCTTATGCAGGTAAGTACTGTTCCCGAGTTCAGGAGAGAGTCTAAATTAATTAAAATAGAAACTAAAGTTAAACTTTTGTTCTATAAATGCAATATAATTAAGCTCAGGAAAAAGCCACCATTGTCAGCAGTTCAGCATTCTCTGGTTTTAGAGATCTTCTTCTGTCACTTACAACTACAGAATACTTAGAAAAAGATCTTTCTGAGTCCACATTCGTTGCAGGTATCCATAGTAACTTTAAAGCAGCAGCTGCAAATTCAGGATAATCCGCTTTCATTTTACATAGTATGTCCACCATGTCTATGTAGTTCACATGCGGTTTCTTCTGCTCTTGGGAAACCAGGTTTTGGAGTGTTATGTAGCCTGTCGCTACAGAAGTCTTCTGCACCTTGCAAAGGAAAGGTAGGTTCCCAATATGTTTCTGGAATTCTTTTTCCTCCACACGAATGTTTCCTACATTTTGAGGATTCATTAGAGCGCTGATTCCCAGAAATAGTTGACGAGATGGATCAGTGTTCACCAGATCAATCAGTTTTATAAGACTGAGTTTAGCTGTGTTCTTGAACTGCTCTTTAAGGGCTGCAGAGTTGACAGTTTTCATTTCAGCCAAAATGTCTTCAACATTTTCAGGAAATATTCCCTTAGCCAAGACATCAAGAGTAGTTTGCAGTTTACTCAATTTTGTGCACAACTGATGAGCAGTAGGATACTTTGTTCCTTCAAGAAAATTAATTAGCTCTACAAAGGTGTTACAGTTTTGAGCCACAAATGTAAGAGTGGCCTCAAGACATTGTAACTCTTCCTTCTGGAGACCCTTGATATATTTAACACCAGAGTTATCTTCGCTAAGCTGCTCAAAGAATTCCACAATGTCGTGCAGATGGAGTGCGAGGTATGATACAGATTCAAACCACGTGTTCCAACGTGTAACAACTGGCATGGGGAATAACTTGACCAGAGCCTTGTTTTCTCCATGTTTCTGGAGAAGAAATTGAAGGTATGCATGCCTCCTCTTTCTGGTGTTAAGAAAGGCCATCTTTACCTTACAAACGAAGAGGTTCAGTTCTTCCAAGTTGTTTTGCCAGATCTGCACAACAATGTTTACTTTATGGGCCCAACATTGTATGTGGTACATGTGGTCACCAAAAACACCTTCAAGGGTGCCAGCAGATTTTGTCATGTACCTGGCACTATCCGTAACATACGCAATTATGTTTTCTTCCTTGACTTCATATTTGGAGCATACATCAATCACTGCCCGAGAACAACAAACAGCATTTGCTGCATCAAGGACACAAGAAGCCCCTAAGATAACATCTTGTTCAGCACCTGGTTTCAGAATTTTAAACAAGATGTTGAAAACACAATTATTACTCTTATCAGTGGTTTCATCTGCGAGTAGGACCACATCTTGCCCCAAGAGCTGCTGCTTGATTTCCACTTCTTTTTTCTCTCTAAGTAGGGGAATGTACTTTTCCCTCATCCAATCCGCTGTTGGAAGATCACCAGCACCACTTACATTCTTCTGCATCCATGCAGTCAGCTTGCTGTTGTCAAGTTTCTCAAGAGGAATACCTGCAGCTACAAAGGCTTCAACAGTTTCGAGAACAAAATCTTCCTTTTGTTTTTTTGCGCATATTTGCGCCACTCCTGCTTCTGGGATAGAAAGCTGTCGTTTCAAAGTGCATGGGGATCGTTTAGCTTTTACATGTTTGTCGCTAATTATGTGCTTGTTTACCGTGTCCTTACGTTCATGCTCCAAACGACAATTACAATATTTACAGAAAAGTATTTTTCCGTCACTGACATATAATCCCTCATTCTTAAACTCGTCAGCACGTGATGCCGCAGTAGCTTTATTTTTCGGCATGATTAAGAAATTTAGCTTTCATTTATGCACGTCATTTGTAAACAAAGCCCGGAGGTACCAAAAACTAGTATTTACTGAAGTTGTAGCGAAAAAATAAACCGCGGGAAGCCTACTTTTTACAGGCGAGAGAGCCATATACTCAACCCGAAGTAAAAGGTTAGGTTATGTCAGGTCAGTGAAATAAATGTTTTTATTTATTTTCCGGGAGGGTTGGGTAGGTAAGCGTTATTTAAAATATTTAATGACCGTAAAACAAATAAATCCTTGCAATATGGTGCTTTTTCATTAGCGATCGGAAAACATCGATTATGTTACGATTTTGGCTCTCTCGCCTGTGAAGTGTGAAATGAAAATGAAGGCTTCACGGTAAACTGCTTATTCAACAAGCTCACAAAATTGCGTTACAGTGAAATTTCATTAAATATCAAGTGATCATTAAATATCAATGTTCGCTTTTATTTTATTTTCATACGTATTTATTTAATGAATGCAGTTTTTGTTCACGTGTATTTTTCAAAGGACACAGCAAACAAGGCGCTGAGATTTTTCACGTTGTTGTGTTTGTTAACTTGTTAATTTTAGTTTACGATCGTCAGTTGTTAATATTGCGTGATCTCCAGTGGCTAGATGCGTTTAAAAACCCTAACCTAACTCCGATAACGATCTTTTTTTTGTTCGTGAAATCGTCAATTTTTGTGATATCTTGTAATTTTTTAAGATGAATAATTAACGCATTAAATAACCACTACACTGCAGTTGGATGACGACCATTTCTTCTACAAACAGATACGGAATTTTTGTCAATCAACCAATAATCGGTAGTTAACGATTTAAATCAATATTGAGGTGTTTATTTGTGGTTAGAAAACATTTCGCATTTTTCGCGGTTTGGGATGAATTTCGCGTGAAAATTTGCGATTTCGCATAAAACCATATAATCTTGGCTCTAGCCATGACACATGGTGTTCACTGACGTAAGGCATGCACGCCTGGCCGGATTACAAGGGTCGTCGCTACCCTCTCCACTACCTACACATCATCATTCCAAAGGCCGCCGCGTGAAGTGACGTGAGCAAGTGATGCCTTTCTCAACTGTTCGGGCGTCAGGTCGGCCTGGGATGACACGACTCGTCACAGCTGCTCTCGTCGGTTAGAGAAGGACGCCAGAGTACTTAAATAGCGACGCCAGCCTCCGCGGGAGTTCTTTCCAGCAAAGGGAAGCGTGATATCGATGAAGAGGGTGAAAGAGAGAAGACACCCCCCCCACCCCCTCAGAGTGGCATGACATGGAGTTCGACTGGATCGTGAGAGTGCGGTGACTGAGTGGCGCAAGATAAGGGGTGAACCACTGTTGAGCCTAAAATATTTTTAAGTGCAAGTGATTGGTGATCAGACATTTTTAAGTACAATTATTTATTAGTAATGTAAATATCAGTAATTAATAAAGCTGTAATAAAACTTAATTGAGCTATCCGTTACGTACCCAGTTTTCCCCACATTATTTTTAACAGTACTGTTAATGTTCCTAACCTAACCACTAATTAAAACTATATGTATTAAAACACCCTTGTAGAGAATGATTGGAAAAAAAAGTCAGAAAATTAAAAAAAAAAAAGTAATTAATAATTTTTTTTTTGAAAAAAGACTTTTTCTTCAGAATTACAAAAAAGAATTAGTTTTAATTCATAGGTTGAACACAAATTTTAAGGGAATAAAATGTAAAAATACAATTTTTATACTACATTTTTGATAAAACAAACATTTTCTACACAATTTTTTTTTCCATAAATTTATGCTTAAATACCTAGATTTTGCACCGTGTTTGCCTTATTTTAAAATAGTTTTTGTTATTTTATTGACAGTTTTCTAGGGTGTCTACGATTCGGTAATCTTAAAGGATTATTTTATGAATCCCGATTTTAAAAAAAAATTTGGTTTCGCCTCATTCCCAACTTTAATACATTCAATTGAAAGTGACAGTAAATGGCGAAGGGACGGACCTTGAACTTGGGGTACTCGTTCATGTAGATGGTGACCATGCCGACATAGGGCAGGAAGCCCCGAGCCCGCCCCACCACGTCCCTCTTGGTGAGCCACAGCTGGCCGGGGGCGTACAGTCCTCGGTCGTCCACGCTGTTGTTGTCCCCCTTGGTCAGGAACTTCACCGTGCCGTTGTTCCTGCACGGAAAACATCGCAGGAGCACGCTTTACCCCGCAGCACACTACACTGAACTGCAACATGCAAGTAAAGACAAAACAGAACACTCATCACACCAGCACGCCAAAAAGATAATTCTTCCTCGTCTTATTACAAAAATAAAAACAGAACTTTTAAAAATTCTTCTACTTTAGAAAATCTTCAATCCCCACGAGAAAAAACAGCTTATTTAACTATTCAAGATCAACAAATTAACATAGATAATATAAATAATAATTCAAGTAAACATAGTTCGTCCTATTTTCCAGACCAAGCAAATTGATCGTTCACTTTATTCATATATTGCAATACTGTTAAGTTCACCCAGAATCACTACAAACCTAGTCCATTTGTTTTAAAGTTGATTTAATTTGAGGTTGTCTTCATCTATATACTGTACTTTATGGTGGTTATTTTATTTATAGTTATATATATCATTTTTTTATTATTCATATGTACATATAATTTTTTATAGTTTTTTAAGTTAAAATTATAAATGTATTTGTATTCTTGTCATAATTTAGGGAAAGCTGTAAAAAATTAAAAACAATTGTTGTTATGAACTTTTTTTACATTTAAGTTTTTACACATATGTTGTCACATGTATTGTCACTGTACGTATATTTTTAATTATGTTTGTTTTAAAAGTTTTTTTTTTTTTTTGTAATTGTATGTTACTTATGATATTGTATGTTTTACATATTTGATTTTTGAGTCACTCTCTCAATGGCCTTCAGCTGTTGGATGGCATATAAAACATAACCAAATAAATAAAAATATAAATAATTTTAAAATTTCTGAAAATTTCTTATATAATTCTGAATGTTTCGTCATAATTTACACTCCAACACAGTTGTGACAGATAGCTAGTTTTGTCCTAAATGCAGTTTCTGGTTGGCCAACTGTGGATGTGCCTACCTGCTGTGGTTTCTCCTCAGTAGAGCTTGCCTACTTTGGTGCTGACGACAGTGTGTGTTCAGGTACTTGTAGTGACCATTTTTGTTTCTGTTTTGGTTTTGTTTTACTTTTGTATTGTTTTTTATTTTCTGTTTTGTTTCTGTCTGTATGTGTCATGCTCACTGCTAAATCCCTAGGCTGTGGACATGTTACAAAGAAAAAAATTAAACTCAGGTATCGTAAGAAGGAAAAAGAGTTGAGCTGTGGCTATCATCAAGGTGACTGTTGCATATGCGAGGGCAACCCCGCGCTTTGAAGAGATTGCAGGTGTCGAGAAGATTCCGGTCGTCAAAAGTTTTACGGTTCAGAATATTATCTAAAATTGTCAGAGCTAAGTTTTGCCAATTTTTGTGAGCTCAGAAAGAGGGAGTCTGCCTGATATGTATTTAACTGACCTTCCACAGTTCGTCATTCACCTCACCGAAGTTTCCGGGGCTGATGCCATCAACTACACTACTCGTAGGCCCAGCAGCAGATACTGTAAAGACATCTCTAATCTACTCAGCTCCCACTTCTCAACGAGACTACTGTCATAGTGCTTCAGCCATCATCTTATTTTTCACCGCGAGTTCCTCACTTGTTTCTAGCATTAATCTTATTTTTCACCGTGAGTTCCTCACTTGTTTCTATCATTAATTTGCATGTTACCAGGACATACGTAGTGGTCCCGAGGGTATATTTCAAAACTGTTCTACTGAATAGGCATTGTGTATATTAAATATTAGTTAGTATTTCAGCTTTTGGAAATTAAAAAAAAACAACTGAGAATGGCAAATTTAATTTCAAGACATTTTCTACCAGACATCTCAATAGTCGTTGGCCAAGCCAAAATGTAAGACAAGATGGAAACTGCGTTTAGAATTAATTGTTAGTTTTTAATAATTAAAATAATGAAGATTATCCTTAATATCTAATTTAATGAATTCAAATCATTTCATTTTTGATAATTTTCCTAGTAAACTTTTATCATTTAGACTTTTAGACAATTATGTGCTGATTCAATAGCATAGTTAGATGTGATTATGTATGGAAATCCACTAGTGTGTTAATTTTGTGCTTTCTTTGTTCATAATCTAACACTTCACAAACATAGATTATCAAATATTTACATTTTCGCTACCAACATTTTTATTAACTTACATCTTAATACCTAGCATCATAAAAAGTGGCTTGTTGATGCTGTTGGGAGGCTGAGATTGTAGTTTTTTCATTAAGTTGTTTTGATAAGTTCAAATGTGCACCAAGAGACTTGCCTAACAAGGTTTATGCGTGTGCAAGGCAAAGTGATTGGTTTAACCCTGCCTGTCTCAATGCACACTCAGGCTTATTACTGGATAAAATAATCATCTTAGTTTAAGCTGGTTTTCTTTCTAATAAGCAGGCTACATACATGCTATGATACAGTTTTCGATAAATTTATATTTTGCCCTGTTTAAATTAATGCTGGTATTCAGTCAAAGAGTAAATATGTTCCTAACTATAGTGACTGTGACTACCATTTTGGTAATACTAAAGTCAGTTCTATATAATGCTTCATAAATGCTACAAGCCAAAATATAAATGCTGCAAGCAGGAATCAGCGAATCACAACTGTGAAAGTTATTTCAGTACTCACTTTTCATGCAGCTTGAGAACTCTGTGGACAATCGGGATGTCACGACCTTCGACCTTGAAGACCACGATCTCTCCCACCCTCACAGGCTCCTCCTTGTAGTTGGTGAGGAACAGCAGGTCTCCTCTGTGGAACGCTGGCTCCATGCTGCCGCTGCTCAGGCAAGCAAAGCAACAGCGTTAAGGGCCCCGCCCACCCGGTGTGCAGAGCTTCACAAGAAACCACACAATCTGATAACTTCCCCACATATCCGAGTGGGGTCTGTTCACGCAAAGCATTTGAGAATACCCTTAGGGCAGATGAGTAGTTCTGTTTCCGTACAGATTCTCGAAAGCATTCGTGGGACTTGCATGACACATTTATCTTTATTTCTCTGCCATACAATTTTTTGGTTCTAGCTCAAATTTCACGGTTGCCCTGTGCACGACGAGATGAATGCGTGCCGGTCCAGAGGCGATACCGCGCTAGAAGCACCAGCGACTGTCACTCTCATCATCCCGCCTCACCATCACAGACACACCCCTGACTAGGCGGGCCCCTTAACTTGCTTGTTTCCACCTACTTTATGTGACAACATGCTGAGAGTGGTTCACAGATAGTATAGCTGCAGTCGGCCTTGTCCCCAGGGTTACGGTGGCAGAAAACTAACTTTCAGCGGTGTGAGTAAACACCAAAGGGCTAAAGCTCAGAAAGTAATAATCAGTCAGAGAAGAAAATTTAATTTTGCTGCCTGCAGCAACTACCATTTAGGAAACACTACAATCAGTTTACAGCATGCTCTGTTGTTTTGGCTACTTTCTGGGGAAAGGGAAATACAGGTTGTCTCCAAATACCTGGTAAACGAATTTCAGAATTTTTTCGGAAACTTTTTGTAATAATTTTTACAGTTTGCATGTAATAAGCAAAATTATAAATAATTTTATTTATTTATTTGTAACATGCCTACCAATGGTTTGGGAACTTTTAAGGTGGGCATGACATACAAAAAGGTACAAAGGACATTGTAGTCCCTACGGGCATGCAAGCACCAGACCCACGTAGGCACCACCTGCAAGGAGAGAACTCGGGTAGGAACTACCAGCACATAGCCAACTGACACTAGCAGCACTGCATACTTGCAGGGACTACAACACACACAACAAACACAAAGAACCATAAAATTCAAAATAATACCACAAAACAACCGGCACATAGATACAAATATAAAAAAAACAATAATAATATGAAATCAATAAAAAAAAGGAAAAATAAAATCAACAAGATTAGAAACATTTTTTTCATGACAATTTGGTTTATTTATATAACAAAAAGGAGGTAAGTTATAATAATTTAAAAAGAAAAAAGAATTCATTAATTATGTACACTAGCACATAACCTTTCCATGCCCACTTTGCTGTCAAAAAAATTTTCATATTTATCTAATTGTTAATCAATCTGTATATGATATCATTAGTATTGTTAGGTATAACAGTACAGAGTAATACCTGTGAATTACTGTTAAATTGAGGAACTTTAAGCTCAGAATTATCTAAGAAATAATTTTAGCTTATTTTGGAACTAAAGCAGTTGCGGACAATGAGCGGATCTAATAGATTTCTGCGTTCAATTAAGGGTGGTAGAAAAGATCTTGAGACATGCTTTTGATTTATAATTTTAATTAATCTAGACTGAATGTTTTCGAGTTTATCATAGTCAGAAGGGATTATGTCGGTCCAAATTACGGAACCATAATCTAATTTTCCTAACTAACGAATAGTAGAATGTAGTAATGAGTCAGTTTCAGATGTGTAGCAAGTAATGAATTCAATCAAGGCTAGGGTTCTATGTGAGCTAGATACCGAAGAGTTAATATGATGATGGAAATATAATTTAAAGTCAAGTGTAATGCCTCAGTCTTTTACATATAAAGTTTTTGCTTAGTTATATTATCAAGCTTGTAGTCACACCGACTAGGAAATAGTTTCTTTGTGCAAGATATAACTTTTGTTCTTTTCTTTATTGAGTGTCATCAATTTAGCATTGCACCAATTAGAGATTTCAGAAATGTCATACCTGGAATAGATGACAATCATTTTCAGAAGTGATCTTTCTAAAGATTTTAAGATTGCCAGGAAATAACAGACCTGAAGAGTAATAATAAAGGTGATCGAGTACCTCCTTGAGGAACACCAGAGGGAGCTTGGTGTGAAGAAGAGATAAAGTTATAATTGAAATAAACCAACATTTATCTTTAAGGTAGCTAGAGAGCCAACCTACATATTTATCACACACACACCAAATCTTGTTAGCTTCTGAAGTATTATTCAGTGGTTCACAGTTAGGGTTACCAGACGTCCGGCAAAAGGAGGACATGTCCTCCTTTTTATGTATTTTTTTGCGTCCGGCCGGATTTTCCTTAATGCTCCAAAATGTCCGGCTTTTTTATAAAGTGAGATAATTCCTGCAGTTACACTCTGAGTAAAGCGCGCGCTGTCCGCAGAGTCATCCCACTAGTAAGTAGTTCTATGACAGCTTGACAGGTAGCAGCACATGCAGAAGCACGTGTTTTTAATATGCTGTATATGCGTAGTTTGTTTGATTCTTTATACTGAAACTGTATTAAATGCCAAAACATTGTAAAATATCGTTCTCCATTGTAATTAATTCATGGCTTTTTAAGAAAATATATTGTCCTCCTTTTTAGTGAAATGTCCTCCTTTTTCAAGGTGAATGTCCTCCTTTTTTGTTATCAGTGTCTGGTAACCCTATTCACAGTATCAAATGCCTTGACGAGTTCAAAGTAGAATCAACTTGACCCTTCAGTGTATATAAGATTTATAAAAGTAAATAAATTTATGGTAGTTGACATCCTAAATATAAAACCATGTTGATTGTCAGATAATCTACTTTTAAGGTTGAAATTCAGTTGCCTAAACACAATGTTTTCAAATTTTATTTTTGCAAAACCACTAAGTAAAGATGCAGGCCTATAATAGGTAACTTGTAGTTTACTGCCTTTTTTTTAGGAATCAGAATAACCTTAGCAATTTTCCACTTCTGGGGTAAGACTTCTGTTTTTAAACTAGTATTAGTAGTATAACAGAGGCATGATTATGAAAGAACATCCTTTCAACGTGAAATTGGGTATTCCGTCCTGTACACTTGGTAGGTTTAAGGGATTTAATGCCCCATCGTACTACGCTCTCAGAAATGAAAAATACTGGAATTGAATCTAAAGTGGCATTCACAGTAACATTGGGAGGCATGACATTCGGCAATACATAAACACTAGAATAATATTAGGTAAAATAATTTGAAATCAAAACAGGACCTTCTGAAAAAAACCTCTTTGATATTTAAGATGAATTTTGTTTATAACCAATCTTCATTACGTTGACATATTGCCAAAAAATTTTGAGGTCTTCTATATGTCATTGTTTATCTTGATTTTGTCTCTTTTGATAAGTTTAACTCTTTGACGGTAATAGGAAAAATGTATGTAATACAGCATATTGTTATCTCTTTTAAATAATTTAAGACAGTTTTTTTTTTTTTTTCAAGGCTTGAATGAGGTCCTTGAAAAACCCATGGGAGAATTTGGACACTCAGACAGTCGACAATGGGATTAAGTATTTAAATTATCACATAAACACTTTGTTAATTCATCAGCCAAGAGGTTTACATCTATTTTCTTATAGAATTCCAACCAGTTGTGATCCTTTATGGCGTTAGATAAACCTAAATAATAGCCGCTTTTATAATTTCTATAGGTGAAGGGGTCATTATTTGTGGTTGAATAAATATCCCAAGATTATTTTAATATTGAGAGTAGGGTGTAGCAGATATTTTTAACTAAAGCATATTAAGCTTTTCAGACCACACATTCAGATAGATTAGTGAAACACAAATCAAGTAGAGAATTGAGAGGTTGGTATTATTGAACTGACTTAGGTTCATACCGAAGGCAAAATTCAGTAGGGATTGAGCCTTGGACTTAATATAGCTGTGGTATGTGTGTTGGTTGTAGAATCACTCCACGCCTGGTACATTTTAAAATATCATCTTCATAATTAGTAAATTTGTCTTCAAGTGCTTCAAAATACATTTCACATGTGTTTGGAGTTGTTTGAGGCCACGAGCAGAAGTGACATATAACAACACACATGAAATATACATATATTAGAATACCACACAACATCCAATCCACTAACTTGCATATGATAAAAGTACCTTAAAACAACGACGATAGGGCTCTCGCTTCCTGTGACCACCATCAGACCCTTCCATATCATCAGTGCCGAGGACACAATCATGCCAAAACTCAGAACCTGGTACAGGAACTGCAATCAACAGGAAACAAAGTAAGTTATAATTAGAGAATGAAAATAGGTTGTTAGTTACAGGCCAACAGCAAGTAGGTAAGTTAAAAAAAATTTATGTTATAGGTGTCCAAATTATAGGTTTTGAACCCAAAGTTCTTTTTAAAACAGTACAAATGTATTAATTTTTCCTCTTAGAATACAAAATATGTAGTAGATTACTAAAAATCAGGTGTAATATTTGTGTTACATAAACCTTTTTTTTTTTTAACTCACTCAATACTGAGCACTGAGGCAGTCGATAGATAACACATGACCCACACCAAGACAACTTTGATAAGGTGACAATGAAAACTTTTAAAATATATTTTGCCCCTATCACTTGTAAAGTTAGATGTTACTTCTTGGAAGACCTAAAACTATTCCTTCTGCTAACAGACTGTTCCTACTATGTTCCTACTGAATTTACAAATCTGAAATACACTGGTCTAGAATAAGTAACCTCTTGTGTTTAACAAAAACTTGTGAATTATGAATTATCTGTGCCAGTAGGGTACATCTGACATCAATTCCTTAAGAGCTGTTACAGAACTTGCATATTATGTGATATATCAAAAGGAATCTATCATTCGAAAACATGAAAGGACAAAAGGTGTATTGAAATGTAAATTTTATAACTACGATTACTTAATTGGGAACAAAAGCAATGAAAATAATGTTTATGATCAAACAAATTTAATAGCATTTCTGAACTTTTAGAGGTTCAATTAGATAGTTTAATTATGCTGAAATTTACTTTAAGTGAAAAGTTACTTAAGTTTAATTTTACAACTACTTATGTAGGTACACACTGTACAGTAATAATTCTAGATATGAAATAAGTATTGTGTTTTAAAGGAGGTAAACATGTTTTTCAATAGCAATGCATGTGCATATACTTGACATGTTCTATATCCCAGAGCCTTGATTCCACGTGGGATCCATGGAACAAAATAAATTAGTAAAAAATAAAATAACACTGTCTCAATGAATAAGAGAATAATATTTATTTTTTTAAGCATTTTTTTTTATTTAGGGCACATTATTTTTATATCATCATAGGTATGGCTACATTATTTTAATTTTTTCACCTATTAAAAAAAACACGTTTATGTTTGTTCCCAGCAATTCTTCCAATGCATCACAGTAAATGTGTGTCTAACCCCAGTGCTGCTCAGTGACAAGTGACACTGACACCTCACAGTTTAACAAAGAACCCAGATTCCTGCTAGCTCACAGAGATGCATCAGTGAAACCCAGTTCATGCTGGTCTTCTGAGAGTTACCCATGAATCCTAAGTCAGGAGGGTAAAAATAAAAATTCCATCATATTAATAAACAAAACATCTAAAGTAGGTATGTTTAGGAACTGCAGATGTAAAAATATTTAGTCAATGCTTCAGACACAGTGAATTTAGCAGTGACTGTTTGGAAAAAATATATTGCTTGGCCATTTGTTTAAGTAAAAAAAATCTTTAGAATTTCTTACTACCAGCCTAAATATCACCCCCATCCTTTTTTTTTGCAACAAACAACTCTATTGATCAAACTCTATGTAACACCACATGGGTCAGTGGCCATGTTTGCAGCGGTGTGTAAGGTTCGTGTGAAAAATATTTGATCCCAACACCCGATATGAGTCAATTATGAGCGAACATCACTCGCCTCCCACAAAGGCAACCTCTCGGCGAGGCCGAACCCTGATTCTACGCAGGTGGTAAATGTGGCAGACGCTGCAGTGAGCCAGTGGGTTTTCTCGAAACACTCCCGTTTCCCCCATCCGTTCATTCCACCAGTGATCAATTCTCATCTCGTGTCCATAATGACCCCAAAGTTGACAAGAGTAAGTGGAAATGGTTCCATACTTTAATCACTAACCTGCCTACTGTTTTAAAGTAGCCTAAACCATAATTTTCGTTTCCATTGGTTTTAAACAATCAGTATTCAGCAAATAAATGTCTAATAGGGTATGTTTACAACGCTTGATTACGAATAACAGTGAAGTAGCTTTGCGAGTATGCAAGCAATAAATCTGTGTTTTAATTATTCACCAAGATAATTTTAATGTGTATTTATATCAAATGCACATATTCATTGTAACAAATAATAGCAATACAAACACATAAAATCCATGCATGTCATTTTTATCAATAAAATGCATGCACAAATATTTACACAGGTACCAAACTAAAAACTTAAAACTGCAGCTACAAGCCAGGTTTAATGCACTTAAACAACTGTGAAATTGCATGAAATACTTGGATATCACGTAAACATTCGACCTACGCTTTACAAGTCTGTTGCTGGAAAACTATTTGACATAGCTCAATGCAGTTTACAGGAGCGAATAGTACATTTTTTCTCCTCACTGTGAAAGATGTAAAAATATAATACCATAAAGATTTAAAACATTTTGTGATAGTCAGTCCAAAAATGTAGTTAATACTCCAAAAGTAAGACAAACATTTTTCGTAATTTATATTTTATTAACAAGTACAATAGCTACTGATGACATTCACTCTCTTAAGGCACCTGATACACAGAAAATAAAATTTGAAGACAATATACATAATGAACGATTTGGTTTTAAGTAGCACTACAAGATATTGTATTTTTTTGGACTGCTCAATAAGTAGTGTTGTCAAATATCAACACTCAGTCATATTACATACAACTATGGATTCACCCATCCTGTATGTCAGCTGGATTAAAACATTTAGAGACCTTAGAAAGTGAGAATCATACAAGGAGGAGTAAGCAGTCATCCCCTGTGATTCACTCCTGAAACCATAGTCTTCAGAAGGTAATTAATTATAAGCTAGATTATCAGGTTATGCATAGAAAAAAACCATCTCAAATACAGTTCTACTAAACATTGAGGTGGTTGTGTTGAAAGAAGATTGCAAAGAATGACGTTGAACAAAATTTTTCAGTTAGGTACTAGGTAAGTAAGGTCTGAAAAAAATCATTAGAACTAAAAATTTATTATACACTAATACCAATAACCCTATGTTATTATATGCAGCGTCATCATTTATTTATATTTTTATACAGACCTGGCGTTTATTCATACGCTTTACATCGTCAAATAAGCTCTGAAGCATTTTTCTTGAAGCTTTGTTACAAAAATGGAAAATAACTTGTTTTACTTCAACTGCCCTGAACTACGTCTCAACACATTCCACACCACACACCTCAAATAATGAAAAAATAATTTGAACACTAAACAAATTAAATATCATTTAAGTTCCCAGATTGTATCAACCGGGCCACGTCAGTTTACTCGACAATTCGACATGCATTCACTTCGTCTTTTTTTTTCGGTGGTGTTTTAACGTTAGTCAACTATCTCAGATCCTATTTTCAAGTTTGACAACATCACGAAATCCATGGTGACAACATGAGTGACAATTGTAGGATTAGTTATTTTGGATCATAAATTATTTTAAAATTCATATATTTCAGTCACGAAATTATAATATTTTTGTAAACAACTACATTGCAGTTTATAGTCTTACATAAAATATTTGTGAGTGAAATGCATTTTGATGTCTTGCAGTTGTCAATATTGTTTGTTTGTGTTTTTGAAGCATGTTCACGTCACCACTGTCAGCAAATCAAAGGACTGCCGGAAGTTTTTAATGTGGGATGTGGAGCTTCCACTTTGTTGTGTTACTAGGGTAATCACGTTTGAACTTAGTTAATCGCGTGATTTAAAATGTCGATTATTTATGTCCTTGTTTCATTGTTTTGCTGTATTTTTTCTACTACCGCCGAATTAGAAATAGTTACTGATGACGAGTTAGTAAATTTAATAAAAACTGAGAAGTATGTTGTCGTGCTATTCAGTAAGTAAAGAAATGTAACTACTTACTTACAATTGTGAAAATTTGTTTGTTTTTTTTGTTGTTGTAAATAATAGGTTTAAAAAGGGTGTCATTATGGCGTACATAAATCTTGTGAGGCAAGCTTCTCTTGAGAAATGAAATTGAAAATGTAGGGTTTTCAAAAATAAAAAAACTGTTACATTCAACCCTAAGCAAGTACTGTTAAATAAGGTCACAGCTGTTATTGATCTGGAGGGTAGCAAAGAATTATTGTTGCGGTAAGGAGCGTTGAGGAACAAATAGAGTAATTTGTGGTGTGATGGGGTTCTCATGTAACGGCAAGGGACAGAATTGGGAAGAAAAAGAGCAAACCTTGGGTCCATCTAGTGGTTGGGGGGGGGGGGGGAGTGTCCAAGTTGCTAATGAAAGTAGTTGCACTTGGGGAATGGGGTGATGGATTTTGATTTGGTAGGGTTTTACATCATAAGTTATGCACAGAAGCTTAAGTTGATGCAAACTCCAAACTAGGTGCTTGTATAGTTGAGTCATGCCGAGATGTGGGCATCGTACTTAAGCCTCTCACCACATGAGTGTGACATATTAGAAATCACAACTACGAGTGATGTGGGAGGATGGAGGGGTGGAAGATGGATGTGTAGACTCTGGACAACTCGGGGAATGGAAGTTAGCATGGAGCAGAAGGGCTGTGAAATTGAGGAAGTTGGGAATTACAAGAACAACAGGGCAAAAGTAGCTTGGCTTCTGGGTTGTAGCTGTGTCCTTGGCAAATAATTCACCGACGTTTCGGTCGACATTGCAGTTGCAATGGAGTAGGTAACTGCTTTCCCTGATGATGGCGACTGCAATGTCGACCGAATCGTCGGTGAATTATTCGCCAAGGACACGGCTACAACCCAGAAGCTAAGCTACTTCAGACAATAGCCGTGAAAGCCTGCAACATTAACAACAGGGCAAGTTATGAAAAATTCAGGAGGGACAGGAACAGAAGAGGTAAGGAAAAGTGGAATAGATGGGGTAACACATGGAACTACTAAAGATAAGATCACCAGTCTGGGGAGGTGAAGCAGACTGGCTGTGATGGATAGTCTGGGGGAGGAATAATTGTGATCTATACATCGCAGGTGTAGTGTGGGAGCAAAGGTGGGCCTCCCAGTTGGTAAATCAAGGGCAGGTGGCAGAGAGGCATCACAGACAGGGTAGACGGGTGACTGAGACATTACTAGATGTAATACCAGTAGTGAAGCTAGTTGTGAGAATGTGCCACCATGAAAGTAGGAAATAATTGTGAACATTATTGGGAAAGATATTCAGTGGTGAGATAAGAGAGACAGTCTGAAAGAAAGGGGCTGGTGGTAGAAAACACTGACCTGGTGGTGGTAATAGAATCGACAATTCAGAAATTTATTCCATGAAGGAGAATGGGGATAAGATTCAGCTGGTTTAATGGAAAGGGGGGAGGGGGAGGATCTGGAGAGAAAGGAAATGAGGTAACTGGTGAGGAGAGAAAAAGTAGGCAATAAAATTTGGAAAAATATGTCGGAAGGGATGAAGGCATACTGAGCACAACTACTTGAGGAGTGATAAGAGGTCCACCTAGACAAGGGTGAATTTATGTTAGTGAGTGGTATGTTCACAAGCGATGTTGCCTCTAAGCGCAAGGCTGTGGACTGTTGCGCAGTCTTCTTGTCATGCATAGGATAACGAAGAGATTTGTGTGGTAACTATAACATGGTGGAGAAAGGAATATAAAGGTGTAATGCAAGTCCATTGAGTGCTGCCAAGAATCGCTACCGGATGTTTCATGCCTAAAAATTATTCTGAAAACACATATAATACACAGCTTCACTTTCCGAATCACGTGGTTTTTTCTGAAGCTCTGCATACTGTATGTGTGCCCGGGTAGGCGGGCAGTATTGAGGAGATACAAAATAGAGAAGGCCTGGATACGCCAGAAGCAATACTTACTTGTCTTGGGGGATCTTGAATGGAAGTGATCACAAAGGGTCCCTCCTAACAGCAATAGGTAGGTTTCAGGTTCAATATGAGGTGATAACCAGGGAGGTAAGGAGACTGAAGGAGTGGAAGGCATCAAGATCCAATGGCAGATGAATCATTTCATGTCAAATCACCTAGAGCCATGTGCTCCAAGGTTACAGATTTTGTTCAAATTTGTTTTATGCATACATACTTATAACATGAGTAACTGTGAATTATTTTAGAATTTTTAAATTAAAACTGGAAGAATGAGAAATTTTCGAAACTTTCTGTTTTTGAGTGCATATGTTCTCCGACGATCTTCACCAGTACACTTAAATTACAATAAAACCCACAATTTTCATGCTATCTAGCTCATTTAAATTGCAAATAAAAGCTAATATTCCATACTCTGTAGATGTGGACATAGAAGTAACAAATTCCATCACAAAGATTTTACACTGAGCATGGAATACAATTTTAAGCTATTTTGCAACTTTGCTCGCGCTCAATACCGTAACTCAACAACCACAATGAGCACTAGCTTGAAAATTTATTTTTACATACACATTAGCATTAGGTAACTATATTTGAAAAATGAAAAGGGTGTTATTTTTGTGGTTTTTAAATTATTAAATTTTTATTACTGAGGTATGTATGTAATAATGCCCAAATCCAAAGTAATTGCCACATAAAAAAATTAAAAATAATTGGATTTAAATTGGGTTTACCAAATAATATGCTAAATACAAATCTCGCTTTTTTTGGCAAAGAAACTTACCAAAGTAACATCGTACTGGGTACAGATAATGTTACTTAGTGTTTATAGACTATAAGCACATCTCACTGTCATATTGTATGCCAATTCTTCAATAATTTTCTGTTCATCGGGTTGTAGTGCATATGTCCTGCCTGATGATGATGTTGAAGGTACTTGAACTTCTTTAATATAGTTTTCATAAGGCACCCCACAGCAGTCATCTTTAAATGGTCACTGAAATGGTGACGAAGGACCGCAAGGATGCATGAACTGAACTTTAGCATCTCTTTCAACATCTGACACTTCAAGTATTTTACCTACCCACCACTTCTGTTCATATTTAACCGCAAAATATTTCTCTGGAAGAATATTCATCACTTCTGCATGTTTTTGTACACCAACTATTGCTGTAAAAGATTTTTCAGAAACAGAAACTCGTTTAACAATCAAAGTTTTACATCAGTAGGTTTGAAGTAATGATTCTCTCTAGTGCCTGTAATGGATGTTGCATTTGCATATCGTTCGATAAGAATTTCCTCATTATACTCTATTTAAACCACATATATGTAAAAAAAAAAAAAACTTTAATTCCTTTTATATTTTCTTTAGCAAATTTGAATAAATCCTCAGAGTTTAAAATTTGTCTGTCAACAGTTCTCTGAAGACTGGCTCTTTTAGCCAGTCGTTTGACTGTACCACCCACTCCATCACATGCATTTTTGCCATGGCTGGAGGCAAAGAAGCTCCTTTCAGCAGATAGACCATGGTCTTCTTGATGAAAACACGAGTTAATAAAAAAAATTTAGTTTTTGTACTGTGCAGCACTACCATCACTGAAGTAAAATACATGACTCAAATGTGGTAGTTCTCTTCGTAAGTGCTGTAATAATGACTTTTGGAAAGTGAAAAATGTTGTGGTGTTATGCTTAAGGCAGTCACTTATGAAGCAGAATGATTTTGACTTCAAGACATCATCACTATCAGTACCTATAATAAACAACAAATGGATGTAAGGTAACTTGAATGTTTTGCCAATGGAAACATTGTGCAGCATCTTGCAAAATACAGGTGTAATTTTCTGCAAAGTCAGCTATAAAGAGGCAAGAGTTTCTATCTAATTCAATTTTTATTTTCTTTAGGTACCGACTTTGCGACTTGGCTGTGAAATTATGTTTAGTCAAAACCACCAATTTATCTATTAGCAGATCAACAAAATCATCAGCAGACTTTGTCAGTGTTTCAAGCGATTCACGGTCAGTGTGAATCCATTGTTTAAAAACAATAATGTCTTTTGTTTCAAAAATTTCTAATTGCATAAGGTACTCACAAAGTACTGACACATTTGGACAATTAGGACATGTGTGAAGCATGCATTCTTCTGAATTAAGGTCACATACCAATTTATGCAGAAGCTCTTGATATGGTATGTTTAAATGAATACTCTGCATCATTAATTTCACATTTTGGTGATAGGTACACACGCACACTGAATGAATACCACGACTCCTTACAGTTACACATTCTTTTGGACGCAATTCACAAAACTTAGTAAAACCTATTTTATCATTAGAGTTTTGTTCTTTAAAAGACAAATAAACATCTTTTAAATTATGCAAATTTAGCCTTTTTGTTTTCAATTCTTTTTTTCCGTTGACGTCGTCCCAAGTGCTCCTCCGGCTCGCTGAGGCCATTATTGCCCGTCGCTGCTTCAGGCTTGCGTGTGCGCCGGCGCCCGTGCGCAAAAGTGTAACAGGTTTTGTTTATGTAATTATGTAAGGGTGTGAATATCTATTTGTCTTGTTGTGTTGATATTGTGTTGAGTTCAAAACGGATAAAATGTGTTTCCCGGGCGACTGAGTCGCGTCTCCCCGCCTGTGACCATGTGGCTCCACGCACTCGCACACGAAGGAAGAGGGGAGATTCATGTGCACGCGGCAAGGGGGGAGGCCGCTGAGGCGTCGCGGAGCGTGGGTGCAGTCAGTCGCCGAAGTGGCATGAGAGAGCGCGGTCGCGAAGGTCACGTCACCGTCAGTCGTTCGCGTCGTCAGTTACGTCACCGTCAATCACGTCACCGGGAGTCACGTCACCGTCGTTCGCGTCGGCAGTTACGTCAGTCTTTCCTGTCATCGTCAATCGCGTCACTGCCAGTCACGTCACCGTCATCCACGCCACTGTCAGTCGCGTCACTGTCGTGTCACCGCCAGTCAGGTCACTGGTAGTGTCGTGTCGCGCTCAAGGTGCGTGGAGCCGGGCCTCGCCCTGATGGACTGTCACAGAGGGGAGCCGTGACAGCCCATGTACAGTGTGACGTGTGCATTAAACACACCTTAACGTCAAAACTCTTTTATTCCACCTAAGTTAGGGTAGTTCCCTTGCCACGTGGCACGTACCCTCTCTACCGGAGCAGCTGGGCAGCGACTCCGAACCACGGGAACGGCCCTAACGTCGTCAAAATGGCGCCCAACTAGTGTGGCTGACCATGAGCTTTTACATAGAAACGGACATGAAAAGTGCGGATTTTCAAAACTTTCGGGAGCCGCGAGAATGCTGCAGGGAGTCGAGCGTGGACAAGAGCGGCGCGGGAGCGGAAGCCGACGCGCCAAAATGGTGTGAGATTGCGCCGTCAAGCGATAAGAGCGCATTCACACAGGTATCGGGTTTCATTCGGCCGCGCGAGTGAGTTCGCTCTTCCCCCTTTTCCCCTTCAAGGGATCGCGCCGGATGAGCGCAGGCGAATTGCGCCCTTTGGGTCGAGCGGGAGCCGAGTCCAGCCGAGCGACGACGAGTACAGCCGAGTCGGACCATTCAAGATCACCGCGCCGCCGGGTCAACTTCCGCGGGACGAAGAGCGTGCGGAAACGGGACCTCCGACAGTGGAGGGGGGGAGGCGGGCCATGCCTGTCTGTTCCCCGCCACCTGACGTCCCGGTCCGCCGCACGGGCCGGTCAGCCGCGCATGTCGCGGAATGCTACACACCTGTGCGCGTGAATATGGACGGGGTCTGCCAGGTGTGTCATAAGCCACACGGAGAGGGCAGCTTGCGAGGGGAGGGCGCTACACTATGGTGCTCATGTACCCCTAAGGAAAAGACTGTAAAAAAGGAAATATATAACCATGGCACAGAGCGGGCCGTGATAAGGGAGCGCGTGACGTGCGCGATGGTAGGCTGTCCCGGGCGACCAGGCGAGACGGCGCAGTGCTATGTGTGCGGCACTGTCAGACACCGGATTTGCACGACTGCACGCGAATTCGCTAATTTCAGGGACGGACTATTTCTATGCGCAGCCTGTAACGACGGTGTGCGGCGCCATGGGGAGGCACAACCGGAACCGGTACCGCGAAATGCAAGCGTGGCGGTGTCACTACCTGTATTCACGGGGCGAGCACATGAAGATCCGCATGCATTTCTGCAAGCATGCTGGGACAGACTATCAAGACACGCGGTGCCCGAGGACGAGTTCACGGACAGAGTTAGTGGACAGCTCCGGGACAGTGCCCAAGCCTGGTGGGCGATGGCAGGCGAATACCGGATGTCTTGGACCGAATTCGTTACCCGGTTCGAATCCCGTTTTGATGACGCGCGTTCCCGTGCCAGCTGTCGGTACCAGCTGTACTGTCAAACACAGCGGGCCGGGGAAAGCGTGGAAGGCTTTATTTATCAAAAGCTACGCCTCCACCGACGTCTGACGACAAGCGGCTCAGTCGCCGAGATACTGCCAGTGATTGTGGAGCTACTGTCACCGGAATTAAGACCTTTCATGCGTAACGCCGCGGGAAGAAGCGTGGACGATTTCCTAGCCATGGCGAGAGAAACGGAGAGAGACATCCAGGCCATACAGAGTGCAACGGAGACCATGATGCCGTGGAGGCCCAACCCCACCCCGGCGGTGCTGTCACCAGAAGATGCTGGAGCGATGGTGCGGTACACTGGCCCGCCAGCACCGCCGGACAGATCCGCCCAGTCGCCGGGGTCGCGGGGACGCAACCTTGAGCCACAGGGCCAGTCGAGGCTGACCTGGCGGCAGGCCGACCGAGGGGAGCGACGCGGAGGCCCGACAGCCCGCGAAGAGCGGCCTCCCCGCTGCAGGTACTGTCCAACAGAAATGTACCACTGGCACCGTGAATGCCCCGTCAAGGCCGCCGGAGAAGGGGGAAACGGAGGTGACACAACACCATCGGGAAACGCCTAGGTGAGGGCGATGAGACAGCTGGGCCCCGCTCTCCGAAACTCCAACCAGCCACACCGCCCCGCCCACCTGACGTCGGCGGGGGCGGTCCGCGCCGGCCCGACGGGCCGTGCCCCGAGTCTTCGGCGAGCTATGCCGCTCGCCCCACAATGACGGCGTCCCCGCCAGCAGCTGCGGGCGCCAGTGAGCTACCGCCCCGCCCACCTGACGTCGGCGGGGGCGGTCCGCGCCGGCCCGACGGGCCGTGCCCCGAGTCTTCGGCGAGCTATGCCGCTCGCCCCACATCGTCGGCGTCCCCGCCAGCAGCTGCGGGCGCCAGTGAGCTACCGCCCCGCCCACCTGACGTCGGCGGGGGCGGTCCGCGCCGGCCCGACGGGCCGTGCCCCGAGTCTTCGGCGAGCTATGCCGCTCGCCCCACATCGTCGGCGTCCCCGCCAGCAACTACGGGCGCCAGTGAGCTACCGCCCCGCCCACCTGACGTCGGCGGGGGCGGTCCGCGCCGGCCCGACGGGCCGTGCCCCGAGTCATCGGCGAGCTATGCCGCTCGCCCCATGTCGTCGGCGTCCCCGCCAGCAGCTAAGGGCGCCAGTGAGCTACCGCCCCGCCCACCTGACGTCGGCGGGGGCGGTACGCACCGGCCCGATGTGCCGTGCCCCGAGTCTTCGGTGAGCTCTGCCGCTCGCCCTACATCGCTGGGGGCCTCGACAGTAGATGCGGGGCTAGAGGATACACTGTCCCGGCTCGGGCGCATGGGTCCCGAGGAAGGCAGTCTACTGCGCATACCTGTCCGGGTGGACGGCCGGGAACTGGAGGCGCTGGTGGACACCGCCGTCAGCCACAGCTATATTGCCGCTCACCTCGTCGCCGGTGCTGACGTGACAGCTGAGGCTGGGACAGTCCTGCTGGCCACCAGGGGAGCTTGCGCGCCCACGTCTGGGCGCGCCCAGGTAAAAATTCACATAAGGGACCATGTTAGCCAAACGGACGCCATAGTGTTGCATGAGCTACGAGAGGAGATTATCCTGGGAGCCCCCTGGCTTGCACAGGTCGATGCCACAATCGAAGTCCGTGCCGGGCGCTTGCACCTTGGTACCCGCGGCCGTTGGACTGTCTACGGTATCCACCGGCCTATTCCATCCCCACCTCTCACAGTTGTAGGTGTGGATGAGCTGACCCACGGAGTTCCAGCCGAGCACCACGCCGACATCGATGAGGTGATAAGGGCTCATTCGCAAGTGTTTGCAGCTGCGGACCAGTTACAGAGGACTACAATTACAGAGCATAGCATACCCCTGGTGCCCCATACCCCTCCATTCCAGAAAGTTTTCGGGTTCGGACCCCGTGAACAGGATGCCATACAGGCGCAAATCGAGGAGATGCTGGCGAGTGGCGTCATAGAACCTAGTAATTCACCTTATAATAGTCGTATCGTAATGGCCACCAAGAAAGATGGAACGCTGAGATTTTGCGTAAATTTCAAAGCAATAAATCACCTCACCATTCCGGCACCACCACCATTAATCAACATCACGGATGCCCTCGCTGGCTTGGGGAAAGCCACCATCTTTTCAAAGCTTGACCTCAAGTCGGGGTACTGGCAAGTGCCAGTATGCCCCGCCGACCGCCCCAAAACAGCCTTTACCGCCCCAGACGGCAGGCGCTTCCAGTTCTGTGCGATGCCGTTCGGCCTGATGGATGCTCCTGCGACCTTCCAGACCATGATGGTCCGTGTCCTGGATGGCTACATCGGCAAGTTTGCCCAAGCCTACCTGGACGATGTGATCATCTGGTCATGTTCGTGGGAGGAACACGCACACCATCTGGCCTTGGTGTTTGAGCGGCTCGCCAGGCACGGGCTGACGTGCGCCCCGAGGAAGTGCCACATTGGGGCGGAGGAGATCGAGTTTCTGGGCCATATTGTGGACGCAGAGGGATGCTGCCCGCTGCCCAAACAGCTGTCCATTATTGAGGGCAAGCAGGCACCCAAGACACGGAAGCAGCTCCAGAAACTCATGGGGCTGTTGAATTGGTTGAGGTCATTTGTTCCCCACTTCGCCTCGATTACCGCGCCAATGACCGACCTGCTTTCACCTAAGCACAAATTCCGGTGGACCCAGGCCGCCGACCAGGCCCTGGGCGAGGTAAAACAACAGCTCCGCAACTGCCACACCCTGTCGCGGCTGGTGCCGGACGAACCACTGTTCGTGCAGACCGATGCCAGCCAGGAAGGCATGGGGGTGGTGCTGTACCAGCTGGACGGCCAAGGCCAGAGACGTATCGTCGAGTACGCGAGTGCCAAGTTTGGCCCAGCGGAAAGACGATACCATGTCAATGAGCAAGAGTGCCTCGCTGTGGTGTGGGCACTAAAAAGATACCGACACTACCTCGAGGGGCGCCCCTTCATTCTCCGCACGGACAGCCAGTGCCTCAAATGGCTGGATTCCGTGCAGGAGGGCAAGTCAAAGCTTACCCGGTGGGCCCTTCTCCTCCAAAGCTTCCACTTCACGGTGGAACATGTACCCGGCCGGGAAAATGAGCTCGCTGACGAGCTTTCCCGGCACCCGGACCCCAGAACCATAGTCTACGATGACCAGGGGTGGGACAACCTCCTACCCCCGGTTCCGATTACCAACTATTCGGACCCGGCCCCCGACGATGCCTTACTGTACATGCTGCCTGGGCCCAGCACACCAGAGCCGGCCATCCAATTCGCTACCATGGCAGAGCTGGTGACTCACGTGCGTGACGCCCAGCAGGACGACCCACAAACACGAGCCCGACTGGCCGAGTGTGGCGACCAAGCATTTCCCTATCAGCGTAGTCTCGATGGCATGCTTCAGACCCGTGGTGCTCGCAGAGGAAGCCGCTGGAGTATTCATGCACCCCCTGCTGCACGGCCAGCCATCCAACTGTTCTTCCACAGTCATGAGCTGGCGGGGCACCCTGGGGCTGAACAGACCCTGCGAGAAATCCGCAGGACGTTCCACTGGCCGGAGGTCACGGCCGACGTTAAGCAGTTCGTGCGTGAGTGCCAACGCTGCCAACAGTGTAAGGCGCGTCGACCTGATGGCGTGGAGCAACAGGTTCCCCGACGCCCTGACCACCCATTCCACGAGGTGGCTCTTGACATTATGGGCCCCTACCCACGCACCTCCCGGGGAAAGCGGTTCATTATTGTAGTCACTGATGTGTTTACGCGATGGACCGAGGCGTTTGCTGTCGCCAATGTCAAGGCGGGAACAATCATCGCCCTACTGGACCGAGAGGTGTTCCCACGGTATGGGTATCCGAGAGTGCTGCTCACGGATAATGGAGTCCAATTTACGGGTCACAGCTGGCGGAAGGCATGTGGGCGGTGGGGGGTCCATCATCACACCACCCCTACCTATCATCCCAGATCAAATCCCACTGAACGCCGCAACCAAGACATTAAGACCCAGCTCCGTATCCGCCTTGATGAGGACCACACTAAGTGGGACATTCACCTCCCCACCCTCTTGTACTGCCTCCGCCGGCGCACGAACGAGGTAACGGGATATTCTCCAGCTGAGCTGCTCCATGGTCACAACTTAGCATTGCCAGCCGAACTGGGCGTCATTCACACAGAAGAACCTTTCCCGGTAGAGGACCTACGGGCTGGGGCACGCAGGCATCAGGCCCAGTTTTTGGATCATCGAACACCCCAGTCCCTAAATCCACCCCCGCAGATCATTCCAGGACAGTTTGTGCATGTAAGGCTCCAGCATCTGTCAGCCAAGGGCCGTGGGTTTTGCGCGGGCCTCGCGCCCAAGTGGTCCGAGCCCAGGGAGGTGGTGGCTCGCTTGGGGATGACCACTTACCTGGTGCGGCAGCCGAATGGCCGAATGGCCAAAATACACCGTGATGCCTTGCGGCTAGCCACGGTCCCGATGCCGCAGCAGCCATCAACCGTAGTAGCCGCAGATAGTTTTACAGACCAGGACTGCCCCAGGGAACAACCAGAGACACCACGAGGAGGCCATTGTGCCAATTCTGACCCGATGCCCCTAGACACCGACCCTGGAAGAAACCACTGCAGTAGGGAAGGAAGGAGATCGGACTCACCTTTGGTGCCGACGAACTTCGGTGACGAAATGGTCACTGGCAATACCAACCCAGCAGGTTGCGAGAATTCTTTAAATCCCAAAGCTCCAGTATTTTCCCGAGAAGCTACGCCCACCCAACAAGCATATGGGTATGAGCCCAACGGTTTCACCATGGACCACCTGGATGAGCTTGCTGACAGGCTGGACTCCAGGGATGCCCAAAACTCCGTCTTTAACACATCCCTTACCCCAATCCCTGATGAAGAGGACCCTGAGTTACCAACCATTGACACCATCCCTAAAATAGTATTCCCCGAGGAAGTAATGGAAGGGTTAAACGGGGATGGGTACCACCACCACATAGGTTATCCACCTGAAGGGCCCTGTGGTCCCGAGGAAGGGGTCATCATTGAACTCCTTGATGAGGTGAAGGAAGGGGACAGATCCCCACCTATGCACCCAGACACTGCACCGAATCCCCAGGTTCCGGAAATAGCCCGCCATTCCACTCGTCAGCGCAGGCCTCCCTCCTACCTGCTAGACTATTGGCCATGGGTACTCACCCAGCAGGTTACTCCTACTTCCGCCCATGGGATGCCAATATGAACGCCCGAGTGCCGAGTGTTAATGGTGAAGTGCGTGTGATCGTAGCATCAGCGGGCAAAATGACCTCGGGGAGGGGGGAGCATTTGACGTCGTCCCAAGTGCTCCTCCGGCTCGCTGAGGCCATTATTGCCCGTCGCTGCTTCAGGCTTGCGTGTGCGCCGGCGCCCGTGCGCAAAAGTGTAACAGGTTTTGTTTATGTAATTATGTAAGGGTGTGAATATCTATTTGTCTTGTTGTGTTGATATTGTGTTGAGTTCAAAACGGATAAAATGTGTTTCCCGGGCGACTGAGTCGCGTCTCCCCGCCTGTGACCATGTGGCTCCACGCACTCGCACACGAAGGAAGAGGGGAGATTCATGTGCACGCGGCAAGGGGGGAGGCCGCTGAGACGTCGCGGAGCGTGGGTGCAGTCAGTCGCCGAAGTGGCATGAGAGAGCGCGGTCGCGAAGGTCACGTCACCGTCAGTCGTTCGCGTCGTCAGTTACGTCACCGTCAATCACGTCACCGGGAGTCACGTCACCGTCGTTCGCGTCGGCAGTTACGTCAGTCTTTCCTGTCATCGTCAATCGCGTCACTGCCAGTCACGTCACCGTCATCCACGCCACTGTCAGTCGCGTCACTGTCGTGTCACCGCCAGTCAGGTCACTGGTAGTGTCGTGTCGCGCTCAAGGTGCGTGGAGCCGGGCCTCGCCCTGATGGACTGTCACAGAGGGGAGCCGTGACAGCCCATGTACAGTGTGACGTGTGCATTAAACACACCTTAACGTCAAAACTCTTTTATTCCACCTAAGTTAGGGTAGTTCCCTTGCCACGTGGCACGTACCCTCTCTACCGGAGCAGCTGGGCAGCGACTCCGAACCACGGGAACGGCCCTAACGTCGTCACCGTGTTCACTTGGTACAGACACGCAGTCTTTTGTGTTGGAAGAAACTCTACTTATCTCATCGTCATAGTAGAAATCTTTTACCTTCTTTACTAACTTTTCACTTAGACGATGACCTTTCCTTTTGTGTATACTACATAAAACTGCATAATTCTCTAGAACATTTCTAGCCTTTTTTACCATATATTCAGTTGTGTCAAAAAAATGAACAGGTTGTTGAATACTCCAAGATTGCGGGACAAGTGTCAGTATTTGAAGTTTTTCAATAATTTCAGTTGTTTTAAATTTTTCTCTTAATCTATCCATGAGGCAACTGCAATCACTACACTGTATGCTTGAATCACTGGCAGTGTTTACAGTCTTCAATGGGAAAAAGCTTTACTTGCTATTTCTGTAAAACTAGCTGATAAATGCTGAGCCTTACTTTTCAAATATGCACTTCTTTCCTCCACTGCTTCCTTTTAGTAACTTTTACTGGAGAAGAACCAATTAGTTTACAACTTTCATTCAGTTTTTCCAGGACCTGAGAAGGGGTATCTGGTTCATAGTCACTGTCTGAAACACTGTTGCTAGTCGCTGACACTACTAATTTTCTACAGGTTATACAAAGTTTGGTGCCTGGTTAAAGTTTCACCTTGGTCTGATATTTTTTTGAAAATGAAACAAACACTTTTGAGACCGTTTCTAACGTTTTTTTTTTTGTGTTTTTTAAATGGGTCATAACAAATACTCTGGCGATCTTCAAATAAATGTTGTAAGAAACGTAGGTACACCTATGTTGGTAACATGTTTTCAATATTGTGACAATTAGTTCTTAGCCTTAAAAGTTCCTGTTCTCTTTCACCAAATTCAGAAAAGCACATAAAACATTTTTGTTTACACTCTGTGTGAGGTGAGCAGTCTTCTTGGAGATACAGGCCAACTGAGCACTTTTTCATTATTTTAAACTACTGTGCGCAGCAAATAGAAAACTGTGAAATACTCCATTGACTCTGAAACTCATAACTTCTGGACATACAACCTATTCACATTAGAAGCCAGTGAGAGACTAGCTAGTATTGGGCAAGAAGGCAGCAGTTTACTTATCAGCACAGTTATCATATGTTTTCTGCTTAACCAGCAGGAGAGAGCCAGCACAGCTAGAGATAAAATTGAAGGATCACTGGGTGACTCAAATGTATGGAAACACATCATTCCCTCTCACATATTACTGAATTGTGATGTAGTAGCAGCTCATTCACAAATGAATGCTAGACCAACATTACAATACGTTTAAAAAAATATTTTTTTTAGAATAAACCAGGTTTTACTGATGAGCATATGAGATTGGAAGTCACAAAGTTTACTAAAAAATACTTTATAATAGTGCATTAGCTATTTAATTAAACAGAATAAAAGCTTAATACATTTTATGCATGGAAAAGTATTAAAGGTGTGAAATGTGCATCAACATAATGAAATTAAAAGTCTAAGGATAGCTTGATAAAAATAAAAAAATAATATAATAAATTGCTTGTATTTAATATTGTAAATAAAATTAAATATTCCTGATAAACATAGTAGGTACATTAGAAGATTAAGGAAGTTTTTAACTCTTAAAATTTGGGCCATATGTATTTTAAAGCAACACAATAGTGTTTCATATACTGTATTACCTTGGTAAGATACATTAAAAAAACATTATTTAAAAACCACAAAAAACATCTAATGCTAAATTTTCAAGCTAGTGCTCATTGTGGTTGTTGAGTTATGGTATTGAGCGAGCAAAGGTGCAAAATAGCTTAAAATTGTATTCCATGCTCAGTGTAAAATTTTTGTGATGGAATTTGTTACTTCTCTATTCACATCTACAAAGTATGGAATATTAGCTTTTATTTGCAATCTAAATGAGCTAGATAGCATAAAAATTGTGGGTTTTATAGTAATTTAAGTGTACTGGTGAAGATCATTGGAGAACATTATTTGCTCAAAAACAGAAAGTTTCGAAAATTTCTCATTCTTACAGTTTTAATTTAAAAATTATAAAATAATTCACAGATACTCGTGTTATAGATATGTATGCATAAAAAAAAATTGAACAAAATCTGTGACATTTAAGCAGGATAGTTTATTTTAATTAAGTGATTTGACATGAAATGACCCAGATACCAGAGCTGCTGTTGGCTCAGTCACTGAAGGAAGGGTTGCCAGAACAGTGATATGGAGAACTCTAGTTGTGCCTGTGTACAAAGAAGGGAGGGAGGACAATTCGAACCATGCCATTTACAGGTTAGTTAGCCCTACTTCTAGTGTGAAGGAGTTGTAGCTATGTAAATATGTTGTAGGGTAAAACACAAGATTGAACTGCAGTATGGGTGCATGAGTGCATACCTACACAATTTCATTTTTTTTTTGTTAGGGGGGGAATAGAACTACTTTTACCACTGTTTGTTTTTAAATTATTTCCATTTGTTGGTGGCAATGATGATTTTCGCATCTCCCCCCCCCCCCGCCCCTCCTCTTCATACTATGTATACCCCTGTTCAGAAAGAGGTGTTCCTGTGAAGTGCAGATAGTGGGTTGTTTTTATTTGATGTGTTACACTTGCAATTGGGCTTTTATCTGGTGGCAAGGAGCCCTCCCCACCCCTCTTTTTAGTTACCCCCTCAGGTCCCTTGCATCTCTCACCACCAGCATTCCTTCCTCCAGCCCATTCACTGTCTTCACTAGGAAGGCATACCTCCTCCCTCTTTCTGTTTGCCTCCATTCCCTCCGGAGCTTCCACCTGCGACATCTCCATCTTCTATACCCACCTCTGTGCACCCTAGTTCCCGGCTGTCCCCAGCCCCCTTCTCCCTTTATCATTTTAAACAGCATCCTCCTCCCCTGTAAGGCTTCTCACTCAACTCCTTAATTATCTCAGGTGTATTATGCATTTCCTTCTTTTTCCCTTCTCTTCTCTACATATCCATCACCCACTTCTCTGCTCTACTCTGCACCTTCTCCAGCTCCCTTACTTTATTCACTAAGTAAGTAAGCCACATGTTCCATCATTAGTCTGACCAATGTGGAGTATGCTTCCTCCCTTACCCTCCTCCCTGCTTCCTGTAGGATTCTGCCAAGCAACTCCAGCACCCTCCTTATCACCCCTTGAACCTAGTTTGTCCATATCAATTTAATTTCCTCTTCCTCGTGAATCAAACCGCCTTCACTTTCCAACACTGTACTGTAGCACTTTACAAACTTTCTCACTCTAGTTTTCCTGTTGCTCTGCTATGTTCTGAACTTCCTTTTGGATGTCAGCCATGCTTTCCTCCAGCAATTCCACCATTCATCTTAGCTTCTTCACTTCCTCCTCCATTTTCTTTTCCCACTTTCCCTCCCTGCCCACAATGAGTCCACTTCCTTCCTGTTGCAACCTTATTTTTCCCGCAGGGTTTTTCTCCTTGCCAGTGACTCTCTTTCTACCTCCACCTTCCATCTACTCCACCCAGACATGTTTCATTCTCTTTGCCACCCTGAACAATTTTCCTATGCAAAATTTCCTTTGGTCAGTCACTGCAGTTCCCTCCAGTGTGGGCTGGATTCCACTGCTCCCCCTAACCTCACATTACTTGCCCCTCCCTTAAAGCCCTGCTGTGAGGGCAGCGTGTGTGCGTGTTGCAGCGAAGGACGACTGCGAGCAGTGTGATCGCTACGAGAGCGAGCTGATACACCTGCGCGAGGACCTGGTGGATGCCCTGAACGCGTGGGTGGTGAAGGCCGTGGGCAGTCAACTGGTGCGCGCCTACAACCCCAGCAAGGAGCCGGCGCTGGTGTTCTTGCGGCACGGCGTCCCGCTCATCTACGATGGTGAGCAGCTACTGACGGGACTGTGGCTACAGTCCCAACTAAGTGGGACCGGACCCTGTCCGAATCACAGAAAGTCAGGATTAAATGGAATTTGACTCAAAATACATGTAATACAAGTTTTGAATGGGTAAAACTATAAAAATAAACATAAATACAACCTTTCGTACAGTTTAATTTTAATCTTAATATTACTGTGTGCGTAGAACAACATTTTTAAGCTACTATTTGATATAGGAATAACAAAACAGCTTTGTGTTAAAATTCAAATTTTATTGATTGTACAGTACATAAAACACAGTACATTTTAAATTCCATCTGAATTAACCAGTGGCCAGACGAGCGTGATCCAGATTAGCAGGACTTTACGGTACATTCCATTCAGTCTTATCTAGACACTTTTACTAAATTGTATAGGTATGTTATTGAACGAGTTTTAAGCTTTTCAGAATTTTATTTTGTTTTGTGAAATCTTCATTTTCATAACGCTGGTGGAATTGCGGGCATTTACTCTTAAGTTAATAATTTGCCAAGACTCACGTGTAGATAACAAAAATAAGACCTCAATTTATGTAGCAAAAAATCATGCTCATGCGCATATGCCCAATTCAGTGAAGGAACAGTAGGGGAACGGATAGAGGGGAAGCAAGGTGAGTCTTGAGTTTTAGGAGGAGGGGATGGAGAGGCAAAGACAGAAGCACCGTGACATCGTCCTGATGTTCCGCAGCTCAAATGGCACCTTCCTCTTCCATACCAAATTTCTCACTCACCTTTAGAATAAATCTCCTTGTTATCCTCACCTTTCTGTTCATCCTAGTTATTGCCCCCTCCCCTCTAGATACTTGAAGGTTTCTACCGGTTTCCAACTCAACAACATCTAATTCGGTTCTCACCTTCCTCCATTTTTGTTCCTCATCTTGACCATTAATACACTGTTTTTAGTGCTGAACCTCATACCACATTTCCTCACTCCATGCCATTAGTTGCTCTTGCACCTCACCTTCCTGTTCTCCCCTTACCATCAAATCGTCAGCAAATAGCATGGCCTTCCATCTTTCCTTCTTTGAACTTCTCTTCCACTCTCTTCGTAATCATCTCCGACAGTTAATGAATAGCAATGTATGAATATTTATTTTTTGAGGTAGGCACATATTTTTTTTTTTTTTGAAATGAAAGCTGAAAAAACTGCTGCCACTATGGAAAAGTGTTAACACTCTACTATACACCGGGTGAGGTTGGCAAGAAAAGTAGTTGTACCTCAAATTAACATCTTATAGAAAGTTTGTCATTTGAATTGCAAAATTGATTAATCTTATTTCATGGACATTGGATTAATGTTAAGTGTGACATTTTATATTTGCAACAGTGTAACTTGATTTTTAATTTTAAATGTACATTTAAATCAAAAGAATATTTGTTGATAATAAAAATGGATAGGTTTTATTTTTAAGTGAAACCCTTTTCGCAGATATTCTAAAGACTTTTTTCCCTTCATAAGTTTAAATTATTATTTTTCACTCAAACTTTCTTTGAACATAATGTATTTTAATCAGTTTAAGAATCTTCCTTAGTAGTAAGTCTATATTTTTAGTCCCATTAGGAAACTTCTTATTATATTGTGGGTATTTTAAAATACTTTTAGGTTCAGAAGAAGCTGTAAAAAAAATTTTTTTCATTGTTTTAAGTTGTTAGGTTTTATTTAACAATAAAAAATTATTTTTTTGTGTTGTCCAGTACAGTTGGACTTGTTGAACGTAAAAGAAGTTGACTTAATCTCTAAAACTAAGAACGTTTACCTTGATAAAAATTCTGAAATAATACTATTAATTTTTTTTTAAATATTTTTAATGTAGTAGGTACATATCATATTTGTCTGAATGGTCTCTATGTAATTAAATATATATGTTATTATTCTTTTAAATATTTTTCAGAGACAATAATTTTTTATCTAATTCTGAATGCATAATTAACAATAATGTTTGTGAAATTTTCCAACAACTTATACTTTCACAGAATCTGCAAATAAGTTTTATCAACTTTTTTATACAAACAGAACCAAATAAATATTTTTTGTCTTTTTTTTTTTTTTCCAACTAATGGCTCACATTACATTCGAGAGTAGGATAGAACCCTCTACCAACTGATAGGAACAAAAAGTTGTGGTTTAAACAGAACCTACCAATCTGCAGAAAAGAAATTATCTCATAACCTGAATCAACTATCAACCTATCTTAAGTTATGTAAATGTAAATGTAAAAAATGTAAATCTTCTGGAAAAATATATGGTTATATTTTTGCAGAAAATTTTCTCACGCACATCTTCACATACATTGATAGTGTGCTGTTGTGGCAGGTCCTCTAAACGATGAACTGATCTTGCACACGTTCGTGGACAACAAGGAGCCCACGGTGCGTGAACTGTCCGACAGCGACTTCGAACACCTCACTCAGGCCTCGTCAGGAGCCACCACTGGGGATTGGTTCGTCATGTTGTAAGTGGTTTTCTCTGGTTGCTTCTTGACGTGCCAAACCAATACTGTCAAGCCTCATTAATGAAAATCCTGTGCTGTTACATGACTGTCCCACGCACAGAAAGTGTTTTGTTTTTATTATAAATAACATTTTTT
The DNA here is from genome assembly GCF_032445375.1 of Bacillus rossius redtenbacheri. Taxonomy (NCBI): domain Eukaryota; kingdom Metazoa; phylum Arthropoda; class Insecta; order Phasmatodea; family Bacillidae; genus Bacillus; species Bacillus rossius. Next base: position 53,109,021 of record NC_086334.1, on the reverse strand, counting down.
AATTATTGTTATTATTTGTTGACATTTTTATGTTTTGCTCTATTGTTGTGTATTTGGACATATCTACGACTACCATACTCTATGGCGTAGCCCAAGTGACTTGGAACCTCAATTAGCAAGACCCCTCTAGGGAGCAATTGACTTAAATGGCAAATTGAACTTTTTATACATAATTTGCATAACAAAACTTTCATTGTTGGAAAATCAAGTTTTAAATTTAAGACATTTTAGCATATTAAGTTGTATTGTTAAGTGTCTGTATTTTGTTTTGATGTAGTAATTAAATCAACGATCTTTGTGTCTCGGCCAATGAGAGGCCATGTTACTTAAGATAATCGCCATTACTAAAATTAACGAAAAAGTCTTGGAATAACGATGGCGTTGGCTAGATAGCCCGGGTTTCAATCCCCCTAAAAATCAGAAATATCTACAAGCTAATTAGATCATCCTACTACTAGGATGTTTTAAATCGTCGTTTGAGTATAAATTACATGTTGTTTAATTAGGGCACGTCCTATATGACGTGTAATTAGGAGTGAATTACCGTGAGTAAAATACAGACTCATAATGCTATCCTGAATGAACTGTTTTCTGCATACACGTATTTTAATATTGCCGACGGACATATAAACATTGATTTTGTGCTGAACACATTAAAGACCTATTGATATAAATACTTGTTAAAGCCAATTACGTATCCTGATCTACACTTTAATTAGTTCTTACACCCAGAGGTGAAATGAGACGGAGCTCTCATGATGCTCTACCGCAATTTACACACTGAATTCAGCCGCGGTATACTAAAATTAACTTAAATTACGAAGATAATAAACATTATTATTATTTATTTTTTTCACACTAATTTTCGATTCTGAAGTAAGAGCAACAGGCATAATTAATTTGAACTGTATGAACTTTTGTTGTGTTTTATCATGTGTGCAACATACTTCCAGTTATTTAAGAAAACATAATAGTATACCACTGGTCCAACCATTAATTAACTATATTTTATTTGATTAAAGATTATTTGTTTTAATCCTATGTTACCCTGTTATTATTTCTTTGTGTATATGTTTGTTTTCTTAATGATCTCAAATTACATGTTGCCAATCTCATGCCCATTATAGATTTAAAGTGTGAAATTATTTCATTTTTTTTTTCTCTTATGTACCACACTACATAAGGGTGGCGCCCAGATACATATTTAAATTTAACCAAAGAGTTTATACTCGATAGTGTATTAATAATCATAAGAATTAATATCCAGAGAGAGAACTACTGTTAATATTTATTATTTATAATATTATTAAATCTGACTACACCTGAGTTCAGATAATAGTCCATAGAGACTATATGCTGAATAATAGTTCAGATAGGTAAAGACCCTAGTTCATGAACTATATACACTATACAGCTCGTAAATATCAGTTCAACCCTGTTAATGCAAAACTCTCATTAATACAAAGTGTTTTCACAGTCATTAGAAATTACATAAGGGTTAAACTGCTAAGTAATTTGTTTAATGCAAAAGTATGGCTATTATGTAATACAAATGTGATATTGTTGTTGTTGCAAGGGTAAACAATTAAATAAAATAAAAATTGTTAATACATACAAATATCAATAATGTAAAGAAACAATGTGAAGTTTCAAATAAAATAATACTGATCCCATTGCTTCAATTCCGATTCAATGAAGGCTGCAGAAAAAAAGCTCAGATATTACAAATTCATACTTTAATTACAAATTCATATATTTCCAAAATTATGGTGTATGTCTTTTGTATTATTGAGATTTGACTGTATCTGAAATTTGGAAAAAATTTGGGATTTTACAAGGTATTCAACAAATTGTAAAACATTACATTAGTTAATGACATTTAAAATGTTGGTACCAACTAACCTATAAGATAGCTATTATTGTATGTATGCATCATAGCAACTTTTTCTTTCTTCCAAATGGTGGGCCCTTTGTGATGTAATTAATGCATTGTGCCACACCATCATAATACCAATCCTGAAGCCAAAAACACCTTCCAATGAGTCAAATTCATATAGGCCTGTAGCACTTTTACCACCACTTTCAAAAATCATGGACCTTGTACTTTTAAAATGGCTGACCAGTCATGTAGAAACATTCATGATACTTCATCATCAATTTGGTTTCCCTAAAAAACATTCAACGGTACATACCATAGCCAGGCTGATTAGTCAAATAACAACAGTTTTTAATGATCATGAACATACCCATGCTGTTCTGATAGACTTTACCAAAGCATTTGATTGCATACATCATGTATCCTTACTTGAAAAGCTTTTATCATATAATTTGCCTTAGCATATTAATTGTATCTTACAAAGTTTCATCTCTTGCTGTTCTTTCTCTGTCCGCATTGACAATGTCATCTCTGAAGTTTACCATTGCTGCAGGGGTCCCGCAAGGCTCCACGTTAATTCCACTCTAATTTACGCTATATATAGTGGACCTCTATGTTCCCAGTTCATTACAACTGACTTTCCTTGCTGACACACTGCTGTCCTGTGCAGGGAAAGATGCTAAAATGTTAATTTCCAGGGCCTAAGCTGGTCTACACCAAATTCAGCTGTATTGTAACTAATGGAAACTGAAACCTAATCCAGTTGAATCCAAAGCAAGATTCTTTATAAAAAGGAGACTTCTTCCACCCAATAAAATCTTGTTCATGGTCATGTCACTCCCTAGGCAAACAGAAATCCAGTACTTAGGTTGGGTTTCGAAAAAACACTCAATTGGACAAGCTACTTCACCATCAGTGCCAAGAAAGTCAACAATGCAATTTTTGCATTGGCGCCAGTGTTACGACCTAGAAGTGCACTTTCGCTTCATGACCGTTTACACCTTTTTCATATTTATGTTCCACCCATACTGTTGTATGCGGTAGCCATGTGGGCCTATGTTTCACGCTCTTTGTGGAAAGTTAAAAGGACTACCTGTCATTGTGCGCTGAGACTTATCCTGGGGAAGCCATTACATACTCCCAACGAGAACATTATTAGCTACCCTCTTTACGAGACTTCCATTTTCAAGCATGCCAAAATATTTTTTTTGAAAGCTTCAAGACATAATAATCCTCTTATTTGTGACCTGTCTCAAGATAAGTGTCTTGAACTCCGAAAACATCTGACAATGTTAGACTACTAGAAACTTTATCCCCCATAGGACTTTATAATTCCTCAATGTTTCAGAACCGTGTGTAGTTTATTTAATGTCTGCACTATTTGTATCATTTAAAATTAACCTTCATAAAAAAAGTTTTTCTAAGGGACATAATTAATACTTTTTTTTTTCCGCATGTTTATGTAGCATGTTTATTTTCTAAACATTTGTTTATTGTTGTTATGTACTCAGTTGTCACAGATGTAATGTACACAAAGATATAAAGTGAACAAGAACCTTCTTCATCATCCCATAGATAGGATAAGATTGGTGTTCTGGTATTATTATTATTATATTATTATTATTATTTTAATTTATCTAGATTAATTTTAGAATAAGTAACTTGTTTTCTTTCTTTTTTCTGTAAACAGAGTCTCGTTTTCTTATGTGTCACATGAAAGAGCCGATATGGTTTGAGCATGTAATGATTCACATTATATTAAGGCTAGCCTCACATACTATGCATTATTTTGTGTATATTTTCTGTGTCAATAAATTACTTATTTAAAAATACTTGGTAAAGTAGACACTAATGTTTTCATGATTACAGTTATTGGTACTGAGTGGTGGTGGGTTTAAATAGTGATGACTTATTATTAGAGACAAGATTATGTGGTGAATTGCAACGAAATGCAACTAAAATCATGATATTTATGAGATCCGTCCCTCGTGCGTGCTTGCAGCTACGGCAATGACTGTGTTGACTGCCAGAGGCTCCAGGCGCGGTGGGAGGCCGTGGGCGCCAAGCTGAAGACACGCCTCAACGTCGCTCGCGTCAACAAGCAGACGACAGGCGCCGCGACCGGCCGCAGGTTCGGGGTCCGCTCCGTGCCGGCATTCATCCTGTAAGGCTCCCTCTCCTCTCTGTCTGCCCAAGTTGTTCCAACTAAACATACTTTGCCTTTACATTCTGCAGCACACAAAAAATACAAAGGAGAATATATCATAAAACAGATACAGAACACCAACATGTGGAGACAGTAAGGCCAGGTTTACAAACAATGCAAGAGTGCGAGAAATGCAGAATGCACAATGTTCAGAAATAACATTCTAGGGTAGCAGTTTGTAAACTACGCAAGGTGCAATAGTGCAACACACAGCACAGCATTAGCCAGCACTAAACGTGTAGTGCTAGTGTTATGACACACATTTTGTTTTTGCATACAATACTATTTGAACAATCTACACCTATGATATAACAGTGATTGTAAACAAAAACATATGCAAATTGTAAAAGTAAACAAAAACGTATGCAAATTGTAAAGTAAACTGTTTAACATGTTAAACTTCACAGATGGGATAAGTGTTGGAATAGTTAGGTTTCCAAATACTTTTTGTATTTATTGAATCTAAGAAGCAAACATAAGCAGGAACATTATAACAGGGTTCTAGATTATTTTAAATTTCATGATATAACTTAGTGGTGCACCGATGCGGATACCGATGAATCGTAATCGGCGATTATGGGTACTTACCGATTAATCGTAATCAGCGATTATCTTAACGATTACTTTGCCGATTATTTACGTCCCGGCGTAAAGTAGGTTTTTACCGTGTACTATTTTGTTACACATTTTAGGACGAAATACGGTAATATTTGTATATACACTAGAGTCCCGTTATAGCGAGGTGTCACGGTTCCGGGTTTGATCCTCGCTATAACCGTGTCCTCGCTATAACCGAATTAGACATTTTGGCCCCCACAAAATAAAAATTAACCTAAAATAGTTTAAAATTGTGTTTAAACCAGTATAATTGGAAAATAACAGGTTATATTAACGAAATCTTAATTTCTGTGAGCAGATGTGTGAATTCTCTTTAAAACGATACCCCATAAGTATGGATGCGATCACCGATTGCGTCAAAATAACCAGAATACCCTGCCACGCCACGTAAGTATAGAATCTTGGCCCGCGGCCGACGCAGCATTGTCCTGCTATCTATCGTCGACGAGGGCTGTTTGCTGGCGGCCATGTTGGTTTGGGATGTAGCAAACAGGTGGTGCTAGTGTAGCGCGACGATTTAATTCCTTTCAAAAAAAGCAGGAGTGCGGCTGCGGCAACGCACGTACGCCTCAAACGAAATAGTCGCTGAAAAACTATACTTTTTTCATTTAAAGAAACCTGTCAACTTTTTTAGAAAATAAATTTGGGATTAAACTCAAACCATCACCACCCCTTTCCCGGACAGATACCCAAACAACTGACCGAAACAAAAGTTACAAGAAAACTGCCCTAGTGATTCGGAAATAAATACGGTAGTGCCTACTGGAGGTGTAAAAGTAACGAAAAAAATGTGTACCCGTATGTATTCGTTACTATAACAATTAGTACTCGTTACTATCGTTACGTTACTCGTTACTTCTGATACCGCATATTATGCTATGTTATGTTGCAGCAACGAATCCAGTCGTATTGCGTACGCGTACAGTATAACGTCGCGTAAATAATAATAAATAGAATATAAACAATTAACAATATTTGATAATTAATAGTTTTTCTTAACCAAGAAACAATTAAATCTCATTAGAGCGGCTTTTTAATATTATCTCTTTTAAGATAACAACCAAAAAAAACGTGAAAATACGCGATTATAAAAACAAAAACATACATATTTCTTATTTGTAAAAAAATACTTTCTTACGTTGTTTCTGTTCCAATCTCAAACTTTGTCTACACACGGCACAGATAACTAACGGAAGTTTGATAAAAGAAAGAAAGGATGGGATTCTATTTTTAAGCCACGCACTTAGGTGGCGACTGCACGGCTGAAGAATGTGACATGTCAACGGCAAGATGTCTAGTGGCGAGCGAGAGGGGTGGAGATAAAGCAGACAAATAACAAAAGCGCGCTTCAAGCGATCACGCCGTAAATTTCTCAAAAAATACCTCGTTATAGCCGTGTTCTCGCTATTACCGTGCTCGCTATAACGAGATTCTACTGTATTACAAAATTCATCTAACTCCGTCATATCATAATTACAGATATTTTGTTAAGTTTAATAAATCTCATTGCCTCTAACAATAAAAAATAAATTTTTCCTACACGTTTATTTACGTTTTGTGTTTTGTTCTGTCTTTTGTTTAGTGGCCTTGTACACTACCTATAGCCAGAGACGTAAAATAGATGGCACGCAATCAAAATACCACAAACAGTTGCAGTGGATTCTATGACAATCGATGTTTTCGAGTCGTAGTAGCGGTTAAAAATCGTGGTCCCGATACCTTCTTGTTTTTATCACTGCGTTTTACAAACTCGTTATGGGCGTCTTTGGTAACATTATCCGTTTGTTATTAGTATGTGACGTGAAAAGTGAAAAAGTATTTATAATTTTATATATTCAGTCAACATAAATAAAATCACATGTGCTAGAATTGGTTTTTAGTCATTTTTATATAATTATAGTGAGATGTTGAGTAGGGAGGAAAAAAAGTGAAGTGTGGAAACCTGTTTCTATAAACTCAAGTGAACAAAATAAAGCAGCATGTTTATATTGTTAAACGGTAATTTCTTGATGCAACCTTATGTGATAGTCGATAATAATGCTAGTTTTCCGCAACAAAAACTTACCCATTGTAAATTACAATTATTAGACTATAGTTCAAGTTGTTTACAATAACAAATATGTATAAATAGAAGTAAATTTAATTTACACTTTGCAATGACTTAATAGTGTATTTTATATATTTTTATACTGTTATTATAACCGTATTCTCAATTTTACCTAATCTTGTTATTAAATTCACATGGGAATAAAAGTTTTTGTGTGCATTATTAAACTTAAAAAAATTTCTTCATTATAATCGGTAAGTGAATCGGTATCTGCCAATTATTGCTCTCATAATCGGTAATCGAATCGGTAAAGTCATATCGGTGCACCACTGATATAACTAATTGCAATTGGTATACATTTTTTTACAACCCTGTCATTAATTTATGTATGTTGCAGTTTTCGTCAGGGAAAGATGTATCGCTATAACATTCCCAATTACGACGTTCCATCGTTCGTGGCATTTGCAGTGGATTGGTACAAGAATGCACGCATGGAAATTGTTCCAGCGCCGAAAAGCCCTTTGTGAGTGGGTTTATAATTAATTATTCTTAGTAATGCTGCAGTTTTACACCATCATGTTTTACAGTGAAGTTTGTATGCATTTAACTGGCATAAAATCTTTCGGTGCATTGGGTAAACTGTTCATGGAAAACTGATTACCTACATGTATTTTACCTGCTGATCCAACATGTCCCACAGATTTTCATTTGGGTTCAAGTCATGTAATTTTGCAGGCCAGTCAAGATGTAGTGGTGGGGTAGTGTTCATAAAACCAGTCACATATGCGTCCAGCCCGATGAACTTTGCTATTGTCATCTTGAAAAAATAGGGATATCAATAGCATACTCATCATGCAGATGTCAACTGAAAAGCAACACCTGATCACTCAGAATGTTTACATAAACATGTTGCTTCATGTTAGTGGTCACGGCAGTGAGCGGGCTCAAACCATGATATGAAAAACACCCCCAAAACATGACAGACCCACCTCCGGCTTGAACCTGACCTTGCACACATCCAGGATGATATGCTTCATTTGGCCTTCTGTGCACTTGACGATCTGAGTCATTGGAATACAGGCCACATTACGTTCCGCCAGTCAGCTGCTGTCCACGTTCAATGATTTCTAGCCCACTGAAGAGGCATAGTTTTATGTGCCTGTGTGAGCAATGGTTTCTTGCGAGGTGATGATTCCAAATGTTCATTGCATACAGTTCCCGTCGCAAAGTTCTCTTGATAGCAGGTCGGGATGGATCTTCATTCGCTGACTGCAGCAATTCCTGTCAGGTTTGGAAGTAGGTTTAGATTCACAATCCGTGAAACGCGTCTCCGGTCCTTTTCAGTCAGGATCTTTTACCGACTACAATTCTGACGTCATGTTTCGTGGCCACTCGTAGTACACCACTGCTTGTAGACACGTTGAACTGTCTGCTGCGAAACAACAAATCCAGCAACTTCACGCACCGTATGGCCGTGAGCACGGCCAAACATGATTGCCCCTTTTTGTCACTCTTGTCACATCTTTACGTCTACCCATGTTGACATACACTGTCCGCTTGATATATCAATGTCTCGCTGATCGCTACTGCCTTATGCTCACGTAGAGGCATTGCATGTGCATCTGAGGCATCCGAGCCTGGAACTCTTTCACTGCCCCATCTGTACAGGCTTAATACCTAAGGTGACTAACTTTTTTGTCCGGTGAGCTTATCCTTTCTGTTTTATTCCATTAAAATGTTTGATAAATTTAAAAATAAAATTACCTTTATTTGTGTGTGTGTGTGTGTGTGGGGGGGGGGGGGGGGGCAATTTGTAATTACAGAATTGCTGCTGGGCAGTTCCTCCCTGGGGTTGATGCAGACGGGGATGGAGACAGCTGTGGAGGTTCCCCGTGGGTCCTCTCTTCCTGGAAATGATATTCCAAATGCTTTGTATATACCAGATTTATTTTCAGTAGATGTTTAGGAGCAAGGGACAGTCTCTCTACACTCTGACCTAGGATCCATCACTTCCTACTACTTGGCTGTCATTACCACTGGCTCAAATCTGCCTACAGCCTATAGACATGCAGGTCTTTGGTGAGCACGAATCACACTCCTCCGGTTCGCGACTCTCCTGCCGAACGTGGTTGTTTTTTCCTTGGAGGGACTCTTGTTGCGTCGCTGGTGAGCAGGCGTTGATTCCTGGTAGCCCGGTGAGTCCAGAACTCAGCTGCTTGAAAAGGCACGGTGAGCTAGTCTCAGGTGCCGGTGGTGCTTCTTGGGTACGACTGTCCTGGGCTAAGGGCTGGCCCTTTTATACCCGTCCTGAGAGCCTGGGAGTGACGTCAGGAAGGGAGGGGATTCCGGGAATCGCCAGCCGCTTCCAGGAACACCAGCCTGCAGTAGTGCCATGCACACTCGGCTGGCCTGGTAGGTGTGGGGTAGCGGCCGGTCGGGAAGGCTCGGATAGCTTCGCCAGCACCCAACATGGTTGCCCGGGCAACCAGAGACCTGGGCGTGGTCGCCCAAGCAACGGGCGTAGTGAGTGTGGCCAGGCAGCGACTGCTGTCTCGGCCATCTGCCGTGGCCCGCACACATGTTTAGGAAGAGAGGGGCACGTCAATTGTACCAAAGTGCATGGATCAGAAATATTAATTTAATTTTTTTTTTGTTAATTGTGTATCAATATTGAATCGCTTTTAAGTTTTAAACCACAAATACTCACTAATTTATTTTTATTGTTCTGAATATATTTGTTTTAGCCCAATTTATTACAAATTATATTATCGTTAAAATGTAGCATGTAAATTTTATCACTATTATGGTAAAGTAAGTATTACAAAACTTAATTTTTTTTAAAATTAAAAATAAAACCTAATTTTTGTGATTTAAAAACAAAACTTGACTAAGAATAAAACCATCTGTACCTACTGCGAGTGTGTGCCTGTGCGCAGCGACGACCTGACCCAGATGGTGGCGGACCACGTCAGGGACAACCTGCTCCTGTGGCAGGCGGGCGGGGGCGTGGCGTTCCTGCTGCTCCTGTGGCTGCTGTACCGCCGGCTGGCACGCTCCGGGCCCCGGGCCAGGCCCCCGGCCAAGGCCAAGAAGAGCAAGTAGCGCTCGCGCACTCTTCCGTGGCCCTTTCCCAACTTTCATGTGGGTTACCATTAGTTTCCTGTTCAGCACAGACAAATTGGGTTCATCTGTAACTTCGTAGAACTATTGACTTTGTAAGCCAGAATTACTTGCCTCCGTCCATCCGTCAATCACCTTACCTGCAGCCAATGAGATAATCCAAAAAAATGTAATTCGTCAAAAGTTTTGGTGACTTAATATTTTTTGACTGACAACGTTTTTAATATCCAAACATCTGCAAAGTTATGCATTTCAAATATTATATTAGAAGGTCTTGAAATTTGTTAAAATTGTAATGCTGCTTCTCATAAATATGTTCTAACATATGTTAGAACACAATTAAAACTATTTTTCGAGTCACAGAAGTGTGATTAATTATGCATGGCATCTCAAAACAGTTCTAAATAAAGACAAGAGTGAAAAAAACATTTTATTTAATGTGTTATAAGTGTGTGACTTACATGATTGCTAAAGTACATAAATAATACAAGAAAAATTTTCTCCAAAATTTAAGTGTTCTCAATACATAGTTGGCAGCAATAAAATGGAAAAATTATAATGGACGAGTGAAGTTTTGTAAATCGCTCTGATGCTGACAGATGGACACGACAGGCCATTGTAATTCTGGCCTTAGTAATGCTAGCCTGTAAAAATGGGTGGGTTTAAAACTTAGAAATTCCAATTTCTATTTTAAAAATTTTGTATTTACAAAATTCAGTTTCAGCGTAACTATTTTTTTTGTGTCATAATTGACATATCAATATTTAAAAAAATTATAATAAAAAGTATTCCATATAAATTATCACAAAACAAACTTTTTTAAAATGGTACTTCAAATAAAATTTAAGCTGGACTGACTTTACTAATTAAAAAATATATATATTAGGATGTGCAGGATCCTGAAATTAAGAAAACTTTTTAGATTCCCTGAGGTTTGGCAGGAAAAACAAATTCCTTTTTTTTTTTTTTTTTTTTTTAATTGTTATTTTTGCTGAAAAAGTCTGGTAATTAAAGATACCACATTTACGCGTGTTCAGATGCACATTTTATGCCAGTTTTTAGATTAATAAAATGATGTGCAATCCTTATGCAAGTTTTTGACCATGGGTAAAAAAAATACTAATAATATTGCTCTGTGTGGTTGAATATTTACGTAAATAACTAACCAATTTTGGTTTTTAATAAATTAAACTTCACGTGTATGTATAATTTGTTTAATCAAAATTATCTCGGTAGTAGTGCTCTGTGAGCAGCACGGTTATTGTGCGTGTGCGTTTGCCACGTGACAGGCATGACAGAGAAACTCTTAATTACTGAGAATGAGACATAGTTCTTGAAGTAGTTTTGGGTCCCCGCGCTAGATAGGTGCTTTTATTATATGTATTTTACTAATGTAGCTACGTACATTGATTGTGAGAAGTAATGCATCAGCTATTATCATGCAAATCAACCAGTGAAAAGTTATTTCATTTTATTTTGGTAGCCACCTATCTTTTGGTATGACATACTGCATCTTCTACTTATTTACTTGTATAGAACATTTTTTTTGTTACAGACCAGTTTTTTCCGCAGTGTCTTTTACTAAGAAATGAGTCGTCGGGCAATTAAATTATTATTATAAAGTTAACAATTTGGATTTGAACCTCCTGCCCAAGTTTGTTTGTTATTCTTCTTCTTCCCCTAAATGTGGTCCCTCCCAACAGATAGCTTCACATGTCACGCCAATCGTGGTTTCAGTTTCCACTGTAAGAGTTGCACTTCTATATCTCCCTCCTTGTTCTATGGTGCTATGTCGGCGCCAGCAAGTGACTGTCTGTTGCAATGTAAGGGCGAGGAGTTGAGGGGAAAATCTAAAAATAAACCAGCCAGAGAGAGAGCAAGAATGTGTGTGTACATGTGTGTGAGGCCATGTGGCAGAGTTGATCATTGTTAATGTCCCGTGAACTGGCACAATATGCAATTAATGTGTCTGTCTTGATGTTTGTGATGCAACTGTGCCCAATTATTATTGTTCTTCCATGAGATATTCCACGCTTTCAACTAAACATTCCATAACAAAACTGCAGCCATTGTTGGTGTTTATGAGTGCTAGATTTTATAGCAAGAAAGGAACCTACAGAGAGTAGCTTGCCACGTTTCTCTCTCCGTGGAAAATAGATTGGTAAAAAAAAATAAAACACAATAGACGAAAGGGAAACAAGGGTATGCGATAAATTTGAGGGATTTGAAAATGTGAAGAAAAAAAAGGGGAGGAGTGTGCCGCCTCTCCCCGTCCAGTAATTTACTGACAAAGAGGTCAACACCAGTGCTGTATTTCTTACGCGCTAATAAGCTGAGGCACGGAACACAAAGACAAGAATGGAACTCTTAATGAAGACAGATATATGGTGAGACCCTTATGGTGTAAATTCATGATGAAGACTGGATAATTTTTCTAACCGGCTGAATGCCTACTCGCGACAAGTCAAACTGCAGCTCTATCATTTCCTGAGTGTGTTCCTATGCACCAACTTGTGGTTAGGCATTACATTTTAAATTAATTAACTCGTAGCTCCTGAAGCGTAGATGTTGGGCCTAGGTTTTGCAACGGGTTGGATAATTTTTCTAACTGCCGATATTCTGTTACTGCCAGCAGGTGACCGACCGCTCTATTCCTTCTGTAGTAAGATCCGATGTGCCAGCACGCTGTTAATTAATGTAATTAAATTAATAAATTTTTTGTTTGCATCCAATAACTTCTTTCCTAGCTTTAAGTACATGCGCTGACCGGCAGCCGTAAGGACGACGAGCACTGTCGCCCGCCCCCAGGAGCGCATGCGCCACTGGTACCAACCCAGACGTGCATAAACACCAGTGCAGACCGCAAGGCCCAAGTTCCAGACCCCAGCACGATTCAAACTATCTGCCCTGACCAAATATTCTTCCGGACCATCCTTCTTGTCCTGTATTGAACCTGCCTGCTTAAAATGCTTGCACTATTTAACCCCGTATCAATGAGCCAGGGGTTTTACCTGGTCCCAAATATGTAAGGGGCATAAAAAAAGTTACTTTGAAAATGTTAGATTTTTTGTATGGTAAATATGTTATGTGGTTTAAATTAATTACAAAAATAAATGAAAAATGGTACTAAGAAACTTAGAATCAAGATTCAATATGTTGCATTTTTTTCTGCCAAACCTCTTAAAACCCGTTGTACTAACTGCTGATAGTAAAGTTGTAATTACTGTTGCTCTTTGTGGGTGTGTGATACCTTCTTCCAGCAGCAAGGGTTGAGGGGATATGTGTACGCGACAGTTTGTGTTTGTGTAATGCCGCTGGAAGTACCAAATGCTGTGGGCCAATCATATTGGTGCAATTTAAAATATCACAATGACTGTTGTGTTTCATTGATTGTGCTCACTGTTACAGTATAGTCCATTTATTTACAGCATGTGGTATGACATTTTGTTTTCATTGTTTTTTTTACTGTACTTGCATCTGCCATGATTTTTAGAATGAATATAAAATTTCTTGATATTGGCAAGAATGGCATTTAATACAAAGTGTAAGTTTAAATTGCAACTAAGTTAAACATAAGAGTAGCCATTAAATTTACAGGAATTTATTTTGTTAACATAATGTACTAATTTAACTAAAAACTTGTGTGAAAATATTTGTCTTTCTGGCCGCAAAATACTAAAATGTTGCAATTTTGCAACAATTTCTGGTTTCATTCTCGCAAACTACATTTACTATATTATCAGTTGTCATTACTCACCAGTCATCACTAGGGATTATAAGTATGATGGTATTCCTCATTAAACAGTCTTTGAAAAAAAATTTGCCAATTCCATGCATGTAGGAATTGAGCACCGAACAATCTACACTCCCATCCCTATAGTTTAAATTGCATGAATTTTTTTTTTGTTGGTTTACTTACGGATTCAATAAGTGATTTTGTTCATGATATAAATATCAGATCATTACTTTGTAACAAACAGCTTTGAATATCAGGAAGACACACAACAAACATGTTTCTGTTTCAGACACCGAGGAAAACGTGTATACCCTGTTAAGAAATTTAGCATTTAAGTATTGTTTTTTATTCCTTCCTTGTTGTGATTGTTGCTGATTTTTACTTTTGCTAATAAAAATAATTATTGTACTCATTTGAGATAAAAAATATATATTTTTGAAGTATTTGACTTGTGGTAATTTTTTCTTCCTCGTTCCTAAAGAACATAGGTATTTACTGCCATGAATAGAAAACCTACCTGTTTACGATCATCAGTTTTATCTGCTGGGCAGTATCAATATTTTAGGCCATATGCATGTTGCAAAATAATAACTAGTGTTGGATTGTTTCCAATTTTGAATTTGGCTGATTACATAAACTTCAATGGAATCTAGATTCATTATCTAACATTTTTATTTCTTTCTCTACAGGAAAAACCTCAAAATTAAGTTGCTAATATTTTATACTTAAATAAGACCATGAAAGTCAATTCTTTGAAATTTTTAAATAGGATTTTCAGCCAATTAAACGTTCCGCTCAACTGGAACTTTCGCCAATTAATCAAGGTATCTGGCACATGGAATCTGATGGAATCAATTTGAAAGTGAAGGCTTAAATCTCAAATATGAGAATCAAAATGGGAATCAGAACCAGCTTGTTTTAGGTCTTAACCAAGCAATAATAATAAGTGTAGGTATGTCATAGTTGTGTACTTTTTAACACCTTAAAATAAATTGAGTTTAGGAAGCAAATTACAATTTTTGCTTGTCTCTGATGTCAAAAGACATATTTTACATTCTGGTGTACACAATAGCTGTTTACAAATAGAAAAATATTTTCAAAATATATGAACATACATCTTTTAGTAACTCTGTTATATTGCAGCTCAGGTTGTAGTGTATTTGGTTTGTAATAGGGAACAAAAACAATGCAATAAAAATGTTGTTTGATTACTAATTTCTTTTCAACTACAATCCAAACATATTTTAAAAGTGTAAACTGTTATTCTGTATAATAAACCATTAATCACTAGAAAACAGACAGCAAATTATATTTATAAAATAAGTTGCGGTGCAATTTATTTAAAATATGATTCCATATGTTTAAAAATTGTAATAAGAGTTGAATTTCTAACATAACTAGTCAAATTCTGAACTGGAATTGTTTGAAATACCTCTGGAAGGGGTCACTGACAATCTGCTATTACTATGGGTAGAGACAAGATTTTATGGTTTTATTTTCAATGCCAATTTTGATTTTTAAAACAGAAGATTTCAGTGTCTTTATTTTTTTATGAAATCTGTTTATTAAAAAATATAGCATATAATAGAACAAATATGATACCTAAATGTTTTGTGATACTAAAACTGTGGCATTTTGACTGATACATGTTATGTTTTGTAATAAGCATGTCTAACTTTTCGGAATAAATAAAATAAATCTGGTGAATATTTTTGTGTTTGAAAAATGTTCTAAGTCTATAGTGTAAAAATGATTAGTAATAATATTTGCAAGATTTTTAAAAAAAAATAAACTTTTTCCTATCTTTTTTTCATTAATTTGTGGTTCAAATGTCATGCTAAATAAATTACTTTCATTTAATTTAATATTTGAAAAATTAGATTACTTCGTCATTAGAGTTGATTGAAAATGCTGATTAGTTTCATAATTTTAATTGCATTTTGTGGTGTATTAACTTTAATTTCGATGTTATATGGTGTATTGGCATGCTTTTCGGTGTTAATTCGGTAGCAGCGTGTGTTTGCTGGAGCTGCGAGAAGCAAATACAGCTCATCCTACAACAGAACTGTTGTATGCAGGGGCGCAACAACTAAATTTCCAAAGGGGGGGCAACATACCTTATTTCCTTATTATAAAGAATCATCGATCCCCCCTATTGAAGCTGGGGGGCCCGGGGGTCCTCCCCCGGGAAAATTTGTATTTCAATTCGGAAAATGTTGCTATTTAAGCAGTTTTACTATCTAAAAATTGAATACACAGCACTTTCTTTGCCCCTGTTTGCCCCCACTTCAAGGTTTCAGAGGGGGGGGGGGGGGGCAAAAAACCCTTCCCCCCCCCCCCCCTGTTGTTGCGCCCCTGGATGTGTCTCGTTACATGTGCAGTTGGCACATTGTTGGGATCGTGAAAGCTTACAGCACTCTATGTTCCAATTTCATGTAGAAATTGTAGGATGTCTCTCCTAAATTAACATGTAAAATTTTGAATACATCAAAACACTGGGTCAAACTGAAAAACATTTGATAATACCAACAACAGGTAGGTCTAGCTGATACAGGATTTACACTGAGGTACAACAAACAAGTAATAGGTAACTTAGTCCAGACATTAGATCTAGACTTAGTTATACATCTGTCTTTAATAAGTATTTAAAAACAAAAATAAGTAATTTTACCCACGGCATCTATCTATGAAAACCTACCAATAACTAGATACAATTTTTTGCACCTTAGTGATGATATGGAAACAAAGTATGTAGGTAATAATTGATAAATGGAATAAATGAATGAATAATCACACAACATGCATAATAGCACAACCTTTAATGTAAACTGTGAGGCTTTGCCTTAGGAAAATAAAGCACAGTTTTAAGTACAAGTCAACAATGGAATGCAACAGTTTTTGCATAGAAAAAAAAAACAAAAACATACAGAACATGTTATATGTACAAACCCTGCTGGCAGTGACTGTACTCTGTACTCCGAAAATAATTTTGTTTTTAAACAAAATATTAACCTATATTTATGGTTATTACTTTTTGCGAGGTTGAAAATGTTGCATTAAAGCAGGCAGTGAGCACCATTCAAAAATACTTTTTCACACACAGTATTACATCACTTCTTTAATAGGTACGAGTATAATACTTTATTAAATTCTAAATTCTCTCCTAAAACACAAACATGATAACAAAAACAATGCTACACTGCAGCCATTTATAGAAAATGACTGAACTTAAGTGAAATACTGTTGGATGAAGAATACCTACTACTTCACTATTGACAACAATATATGACTGTTCTATGATGATGATTTCAACACATTAACACTACTAATACACTGATAACACTAATTGTTATATAAAATCGAGCAAAGCATGTATTTCAAATAGTCTACATCAGACTCACTAAAGAAACCTAATGGTGTTTTGATATAATTGTGACAAGAGAGAGCAGTCACTGTAACTGTTTCCTTCTCAACATTTATTCATTATTTTAAAAAAAAATTATATTGACTAAATAACCTAACAACTTCAAATTACAATTTTAATTGTTTTAACGTTGTTTCATAATTTATCCATTTACTTTTTAATCTTTTAGTAGATAAAATTATTTACAATACAGTTTTTTGACTGCACTGGTTTGAAGTGTAATAAACATGTGTTTTTGTAAATTTCATGTGGGAAGAAAGGATAAACACGTCCTTGCATAATATCCAGCTTATATTAAGAGGGTCATCCATGTTGACTTACTCCATGAAATAAAGAGATTTAGTTTAAATGATCTTAGTTCTGTATATCAAAAATATGTTGCAGATCATTTATCAGCAATCTCATTTGATAAGGTACATCAAGGTAGCCATTTTATTTAGATGACTTAATGAACAGATCACAGTTCACTGTTAAAAAAAAAGACAAAATACCTTTTTTAATTACAATCTAATTTTAAATAAAATATCATACAATTAATAGTTATAGAATTTTTTGAATCAAATTTTAACATACAGTGAAACTTTTTTTTTTCACTCTTCAAAGGAGTCCAAGAATTGATTTAAGAAACTGCATTGCCAGGTTTTTTTTAATTTTATTTCATTTTACACCTCTATTATGGTTATTTATGTATAGAGGTGCAAAATGAAAGAGAAAAAAACTGGCAATTCATTTTCTTAAATCAATATTATTATTTTTTTCTTTTCAAATTATGAGTCCCACTTGGTGTAGCTATTGGTAATGAATAATTGAAAACATTTAATTTGAAATGTCAAATATAAAATATTAAATTATTCATGAAAAAAAACATGGTAGGGGAGTAATATTTAAGTAAAGTAGTTTATCTTTATAAGCAAGGAACCAACACACATGCTTTCCACTCAAGAACTAATAAAATGAAAATTTAAAAAAATAAATTACTGAAACTGTTGTTTAGACCTGAATGACAAAAGAAAAATAAAAAAATAACATTTCAGGCAAGAACTCATCATTTCACAATGTATAAAGTATGCAGTTACATAAAAGAGTACAATGATTAATTGTAAATATTTACACATTAACACAGAGGAAACCCCATTAGAACCAGAAAATGTTGTGCTTATAAATTTTGTGTTTCTGAAAACATAGGATCATAAAGAAAAATTCCAGCAATCAAGAACAGAATTTCATCATTTAAGAGAAACCAAAGTGTTCAAAGGGTAAAACTGTGATCTCGAAAAATAAATACTGAATGAGGAGGAGGGGGCAAGCATGAAAGGGCAAACTTACTGGGAGAGTTACTTCTGAACTTACACTGAATAACCTCAAGGCATTATAAATGTTGGTATTTACAGGATGTTTACAGGCCGCGAAAAAGTAAAGAAACTGAAGAACTAGTCATGAAAGTCATGAAAAAGTCTATAAATAAAAAGCAATGGTCTGTGAGTTTCGAAACGTTTAAATTTCCAGCAGTCTTGCTCTGTTTTTTGAGGCTTCACTTCAGTTTATAATTGTGTGAGGAAATTATTTCTGAACATATTATAGCTTTTTTAACAAAAACTCTGTACATTCCCGCAAATTGTAGGAAAGTTTGTATTGCATTTGTTCGTGTTTAATTTTGGTTATGTATGTAAATATAAAATTCATCCTTTGATAATAAAAAAAGGGGGAGGTTGTCTTTAATGTCGGTTTACAGACGATAATTTTACGTGATAATGTCATACGAAAACATTGATGAAAAATTGCATACTTTTTAATTTTCAAATATTATTTACAGAATATGCAAATTTAATTTAAATAATTTGTTTAAATATAATCACGAACAATTCGTTATAGAAATAAACTGAAATCAAATCAATGTCAATAAATTGTTAATTTGAAATGATGAAATTTGGACAAATAAATCAAATTTTTTAAATTGCTGCTTTTAAAAAAACCGCCTTAACCTGTTTGATATAGAAGATTTTCTCGCATGGTGGTTTGGCCGGTTCTTGCACGCTCAGCTCAGACGGAACGTGACAATGAGTCATGCTTTTTCGTGTGTGCAGCCGGCGTTCATCGATTTATAAGGCGTTATCACGTCAAAATAAACTTTTAAAATATTTTGTTAAAAGATACTGAAAACATCCTGGAACTGGTTCACACAATGCAAGGCATGATGCTGGGTGAACTAGGTAACTATTTAAGATTGGATCAAGTGTGCAGCTCTACATGTAGTGCATTATTACAGCTAATATAAACACTTTCAACTCTCCCAGTCAGCGTAACAGTTACCTATTGCACAGAGTACAGCTAGAACTTACATTTCATAACAAACTGACAAAATATTACAAAAAAAAATTTAATCCTTAGCTTTATCAGTTTAAACATTACCTAACTTAATAACAGATCTCACAAAGTGCCATGAATAAGCTGAAATAATTAATATTTCGATAATAATTAAAATCACAAAAACAATTTTTAATATTACTCACTGATTACAATTTCTTACTCAGGTGTAACTTGGGAACACACACAGCCGATTACAGACTGTGTGCTTAACAGTTCACCGTCATGGCAGCTAATCAAAACTTAACTTAATACATACTGATACGGCAGAATCACAGAAAACAAGGTACATTTATCCAATTGGAACGTTTTGTTAAACATATTTTCAGTAAAATAATTTAACTCAGCACAATAATTTATTGTTTTCTATTCACTAATGCTGCTACATTGGGGGGAAAACATAGTTTAGCACAGTAGGTACTTCAGGCTCTAGGTTTGACATAATAACTGAAACAGAATTTCAATTCACACCAAGTATAGGTATAAGAACACATCTGCACCATCCTAACAAGCTCTTACAAAAAAAAAACTATTTTCAATTCAGATAAGAGAACCATAATCCAAAGAATAGCTCTTAATTACTGAAGCATTCAACAACTAGACAAAAAAAAATGCAGTGCAATGAGCTGTTGATTCATTAGTTATGAATGGCTCTGCCAAACATTAGTTGAGTAGGTACAAGCATCATATGCATCAATATGAAGAAGCTTATGGTTTAAACTAGCATCCTTCGACAAGCATGAGTGGGGCAAGAAAACTTAAATGCAATCAATCAAAACATTTATCCTTAAAACACAGTTAGAATCCAACAAATTTGATCTAACACTCTTTTCAAACCTTTCTTTAATGAAAGCAAACTCCATCATACTACGTGGTTTGGACTCAATCCAAAACTTGTCGAATTCACAAAATAAATAAGAGTATAACTGGTGAAATGTTTTGATAGTCGGTATAGTTTTCGTAACATTATACACGTGAGTCTTAGCTGTTCCTTCTTTAAGCAAATGGTATGCCATACTAGTTAAATTTATGCCAACTATTGCAAATGCATATCCATACTGCGGATGATTCGAGTGTGATAAAACATGGCTTGCAGATCCTGGGTATTCTTCCACAAAATAAATAAGGTTCTCAAGTCCTAGCAGCCCCATACCTCGAAAGTCTGTCTTAGGATCATCCCCTTGAAAACCGATCTCTTGCCATTGCTTGGTAACCCTTGATTCAAGAGGCACATTTGGCATTAACAGGGTCCACAGTCTGAGTAGCTTTGTTTCATGAATGGTATTGCTAGCATCATACCGAGTCACACGAAGACTTTCAACAATGTGCAACAACTGTTGATAGCCCCAAATAAGTTCTACACATTTACCAAACGATTTAACAAACTGAGGATGAATTTTTGGGTTGATGCCCTTAACGTCCAATATTATATTTGTTGCGTAACTAATTATGTGATATCTATCGTCACTCCTGAATTTTTCAAAAGCAGCAAGATTATCCAACTGTTTTATAAGATGTTGAATTGCACAAGACCTCGAGTTAACTAAAGAATATTCAACTTTTAAGGTCCTTGGGGCTCCAGGTCGTTCTCCATAACAAATACGCTGGATTTCACACAATTTAGTTGTCCTTCTTAAGAACCATTTAATAAAAGGTCGCAGGTACCAATAAATCAAAGTACATAAAGACGCTAACATGATGCAAATAAGAACATTGGCATAGGTTATTTCGCCGCTAAACTATTTCAGCATATCCCATATTAGCTTAGGCAGTGATAAAATCACATCGAGGATATTCTTGTAGTTCCTTATCTTGATAAATATTTAAACACATCATTCAGTTTCTAGATAAGTTATTCTGCAAAAATGTAGAAAATAAATAAATATCAAATTTTAAATAAACAAATGCGTCACAAAGTATTATTAAATTTGGCCTTCAGCGTATCCCAACACGTCTTAAATTGTTTTTAAAGCATTGTAACAAAAATAGAAAATGTTAGAATAACACATAATTCGCAAAGTCGAAATATTATCGTAGGGCAAAATCTTGCATTAAATTGAAACAAGTAATCCTAAAAGTTATTACTGTAATACTGGGCTGTTTGACCTTTCAAATCCCACAAGCTTCAAAAAGGAGAATAGCCTCCAAACCATACATCAAAAGCAACATTTCTCAGTGTCTTTTAATGGATTTAGTATATGAAAGAACCCTCGTTAGTGACCTTAGGTGTTCAAGTTAGAAAAGGAATATAACCTTGAGTGGATTTTAATTTTTAGAACAGATGTCCATTCTTACGAGGGTTGTCTAAAAAGTTTCCGACCTCAAAATGAAGATAGTAACACACATCATTAAAAATTGAGGAATGTTTTTGTGCATGTTTTGAAATATACTCACTGAAATTTTAGCCATTTAGGATGCACAGTTGTTTAAAACAATCGTTTGCGTGAATATCTGCAAAATAATTGTTTACGAAGGTGATGACCTCATCCGACAAAAATCTCTGTTCTCCGAGTGTAACATTTAGTCTAGGAAACAAAAAAATATTAAATTTTGTTTAGATCTGGTGAGGAAGGAGGGTGGTCAAGCAGTTCAGAATTCAATTCGTAGATTTCTGCCATTGAGGATTGAACTAGTGCATTGTCTTGGTGAAATAAAAATTATTATTTCTGTAAATGTGACCTTTTTCTGCGATTTCTGCCTTCAAAATGTCAAGTAATGGTGCGTAGTATGTTCCTGCCATGGTATTTTTTTTTTCAAGATTATCGATTAAGACTGTCCTATAAAACAGTCACCACAACTAACCCTGCTAAAGGAACAGTCTTTGACTTTTTGGAGCTGATTTCTTCTTCACAGTTATATGTGTCGCAAACATTCAATGTCCCTCAAGCTGGAACATCTGTGTTTAAATTCAGCTGCTAAGGATATCACTCTGGTAAATAATGGTGCAGAGTCTCATTATGCAGTGTTCAACTAGTTTTTAATTTACTATCGGTTATTGCCTCTCAAAAAAAATATTCAATGACAGTTTGATACCGTAAACTGGGGCAACATTGTCCATTGAGTCTAACTATGGCCCACCATTGGTAAAAAGTTATAAAATTTATATATTGAAAATGAAACAAAGATGGAGGACATAATTTTGCATGTCTTTATAGTACAATCTCTATGACAATACATTTCATAGCTATAAAAGGTAAAAATAAATTTTTAAGGTTGGTACCACTTGGGGGAATGTATAGTTATAAGCAGAAGCTATTATTAATGCCAAGATGATTTCATAACTGTGAAACTGACAACGAGAATAAAAAATTATTGTAAGTATACACCTACAATGTTTCATATAATTTTTTTTATATTATGATGATGTATTTGGATACAATTTTGATGGAAACATGTTTTTCTGCCCTGTATTTATAACCTGACATCATCTGAATCAATATTGGGGTAACTTTGGCCCGGGCCAGTAGTGGATCCAGAGGGGGGGGCTAAGGGGCTCAAGCCCCCTCCAAAAGCATCTGGGTCCACTATTGTTTTAGTGTTTGCCTTGATAAAACCTAGCCTCAGCTGGGTCAAGCCCTTCCCAAACCAAAATCCTGGATCCGCCACTGGCCCGGGCCAAAGTTATACTTAATGGGCCAAAGTTGCCCCAACTAAATATATAATACTATCACATTAGTGTTATTGAGTGAATAATACATGCATTTACATTCTTTATTCTAGGAGAGATACTTAAAGATGGCAAGGAAACACCTACGAATACTGAGAAGTAGGCCATACAAAAACTGGACAACAGAGAAATTGGAACAGTGCCTAGATGACATTAAAATGGGGGGAAAATCTCAAAGAGAGGCAGCAAAATATTACAGCATTCCCAGGTCTACATTGAAGAAAAAATCAAAGGTAAATTTCTCAAAACACCAGGTCGGCAAACAGTCCTTTCGAATGTTGAAGAACAAAGCTTAATACAACACATTAAAGTTCTCAGTGAGTTTGGATTTCCAGTGACAGAAACAGAACTGAGGCATTGTGTGAAAAACTATCTGGATAAAAAAGGTACAGTCAACTTGTTTCGAGATAACTTGCCAGGATATGATTGGGTGAAATCATTTTTAGGCCGTATCAAGGAACTTTCTACACGAATGTGTAATAATGTAAAACAAAATAGGGCAGCAATTGACACAAATATCATTGAGTCATATTTCAAAAATCTTGAGAAGAGCACTGAAGGAGTGCCTCCCTCAAACTGTTGGAATTATGACGAAACAAATCTTACAGATGACCCAGGCAGTGTCAAAGTAGTCTGTAAACGAGGACGTAAGTACGTTGACAACATAATGAATACAACCAAAACTTCAACATCCATAATGCTTTGCGGAAATGCAGAAGGGAAAATGCTACCGCCATATGTTGTCTACAAAGCAGAGAAAATGTGGGACATTTGGACAGCGGGAGGACCGAAAGGTTGCCGGTATAACAGATCAAAAAGTGGTTGGTTCGATGCCTCCATATTTGAAGATTGGTTCTTTAGTCTTGTATTACCAAAACTAAAAAAACAAGATGGACCCAAACTACTAATTGGTGACAATTTATCGTCCCATTTAAATGAAAATGGGATAAAGGCATGCGAAGAGAATAACATTAGGTTTGTGTGCCTTCCTCCCCACTCAACTCACTTAACTCAACCCTTGGATGTAGCGTATTTTCATCCTTTAAAGTTAGCATGGAGACAGATCTTGAGAGAATGGAAAAACACGCAACACTGCGAAACCACTTCAACTTTGCCAAAGGACACATCTCCATCCTTATTTAAACAACTAGTGGACGTTGCTCTGAAAGACAAAGGTAATAATCTTGCATCAGGGTTTCTGAAGAGTGGAACTGTCCCACTTGACAAACATAAAGTAATAGATCGAATTCCGAGTGAAGACACTGTTTGTAAAGAACTAGTTGGTGAAGCATTCCTGGAAGCTGTGCAGAAAAAACGTGAAAATATTGTTTCGCCTAAGAGGAAGAATCGAAAATGTAAGATGATGAATGTCTCACCAGGCAAGAGTGTGTGCCCTGATGAAATGCCAAACACAGATGGCCAACAAGTTAAAGAGCAAACATCTAAAAAACGAGTAGGCAGACCAAGAAAAGTATTTGAAGATGCTTCTTCAGCTGATTTACAGCTAATTGATAACAGTTCTAGGGGAGACTACAAAAAAAGAACAGAAAGGCAGCAGGATAGGGATGATTCATACAAGACAGACACTAGTTGCAGTAGCAAGTTCAGTGTGCACGATGACCCTTGTGAAGATGGATTGGAATTTACATCTTCAAGTGAAGTGGAAAATAAAAATTCTGAAATTGAAGAACATGGCAACTTTTTACCCAGAAAAGATTTGGAAAACAGACTCAAAGAGGGAGACTTTGTCGCTGTAAATTATAATGGAACACTGTATCCAGGATTAGTGAGAACTATTCACAGAAGTGCTAGTGATGAAAATCCCATTTTAATGGACTGCATGATGAAGTGTAACAAGTCTTGGAGGTGGCCAGAAAAGAAGGATTTACTACAGTGTGGCTGGGTTGACATTAAAATGAAAATAAAACCTCCAAAATTTATTCGTCGGGGATATTTTGCAGTTCCTGAGCTAAGTCAGTTTTTCTGAAACTGATTTCTTTTGTCTGTGGTGTATGATGAACATTTTTTCGCTTTGGCTAATTTTGAAACTCACTAATTGGAGTCTCTACTGTTTCAAATCTGTTGTAAAGTTCTATGTGTTTACATTGTTAGTGTAGGTATGTACTTAATGTGTACCAGTATCTATAAAATATGTCACGGTTTGTCATATGCTGTGATGGATTACTGAACTTGTTTAATTATTTTTCTTAATAACTTGTATAATTTGTGTAGTAACTAACCATTAGTGAAAGTTATCATACAATAACTCAATTTCTTTTCATTTTGTAGTATCGCTTTTATTAAGAAATAGGGTTACTTTGCCCCAGGAATGTAAATAACTTCAAAATCACATAAATATGGTGACTGGGACAATGTTGCCCCATGTAGGGATATAATTAACCCACTTTAAAAACAATCATTATTAAAAACATTATCAGTGTTATTATTTGTGTGATCAATGAAACTCATTCTAAAAATATGTTTATTTTGTGCTAAGTTATTATAAAATTAAAATTTTTCAAATTAATTTAGCTAGGAAGATTAAATTTTAAAACTTAAAATATTTGGGGCAAAGTTGCCCCAGTGTACGGTACTCAATTTTCCATTTTCACAAAATCATGCACGCAAACGATTGTTAATAAACAAATGCAGGTAAAAAATGGCTTAAATTTAAGCAAGTACATTCCAAAGCATGAGCAACCACATACCTCAATTTTGTTTTTATGAATGCTGTCATCTTCATGTTGAGGTTGGAAACTTTTCATACAACCCTCGTACTATTAGCAGTTGAAATCACTGACACACCACCTTTTATGTCTTGAGGCTTTTGATCAGCAGCAATATATTTTCTTTTTTTTTTAATCTAGGTTGAACACTGGTAGAACAGGGGGACGCACCACAACGCCGAAATACCACAACGCCGAACGTACAATAACGCCGAATACCATAATGCCGAATTACAAATTGACCACAACGCCGACGACCCGAAAACTGCCGTGTACCACAACGCCGAATGACCACAACGCCGTAATACATTAACGCCGAAAAATTTCATTGCAGTATTGCCACAAAAACAAACTCAGAAGAAAGTCACTAAATATACTGAAAGAGAATTCAAATGTACAACAACGCCGAAATACCATAACGCCGAATGCCACAACAACGAATCTACAATATGACCATAACGCCGAAACCATTATATGACCATAAGGCCGAAACCATTATATGACCATAACGCCGAAATTCTAATATGACCATAACGCCGAAACCATAACTTGTTGCCTACCTGCCAGGCATTGAAATGCTGTATTCGTAAGATAAGCGCACTCTCTTGCAACTGTGAAGCTAAACATACAGCCAACATGTTTATCGTTTTGCACATTCAATATGAGTACTGATTTTTCCCCTAGTTAAACATAACACTTTATTATTTTTTATAGGGCAAATGGAACATTGATTGAAATGAAATATATTTTTGAAAGAATAATATTTTTTTTTTTTTACAATTCAAGGTCAAGTTGAAGGTTTTTTATTTCGAAAATGCAACGTTTTTACAAGGGTTTCGAGAAGAGGAGGCGGCCTTTTGAAATGTCAGCCTTAGAGTTGATTTGAGGAAATAAATTAGATATGAAGTAGCGCCGGGAATGATGGGCAGGAGAAACACGAGATCCCAAAAAATTTGCCAACTTTCGTTGAAAATTGGACCCGGATCGCCTAGGTTGGAGGCTAATGCTGTAGCTAACCTCCACTCTTGCAGTTACTAATATATTATTCGATTCAGACTTACGTAGTTATAACAAAAATGATAGGGTTACCACTTAAAGTCCCGTAGGTACACGCTGCATGCTCGTTCAATTGCTTGTGCGTGAAGGGCGACTCAGAGTTGGAGGCACCGTGGATAAGGGCGGTATATCGATTTTGTGTCTCATTCACACAAGTAACCTGTGAGTGGACGAGCGTCTTAAACATTTGTCTCAATAAGTGTTGTAGTTTGTAGTTCGTAATTTATACATAAAGTATTTTTTTTAAATGTACGCTTTTTGCAAATAGTGCAATACTTGTCTGCAAAAAAAAAGTATTATACCATTTTAGGCTATTTTCATAACAATATTTACAATACTTTAGGTGCATAAATTTAAAAACTATTTGATTAATTGCTATAAAATAATGTAAATAGGCTATACATAATTGTATAATACTGTCGAAATAATGAAGAGATTCTTTAATACCAATAAGCCTACTATATTTATATTTAAAAAAATTATAACCACTGTAAAACTATCTGGCATTTCCCTAAGGAGCTCGCCTACATGTGCCTAAACTGCATTGTAGCATGTCAGAATAATTTTTTACAGATTAAGTAAAGTGTCTTTATGCTGTTTATCTACGAAAAAAAAAAACACACACCTTTTCAAGAAAACATGCGCAATATAAACACCTTTTAGGTCGCGTCTAAATAGCCAAAACTGGGGTGTTTAGGGTGCTATTTCAGAAAATGTACTAGCTGGATACAAATGAACTTAAGGGCGTTGCAATAGGCGGGCCCCTTAAAGGCGTTTAAGTGTGAAAAATTCACTGTTTGATGTTTATTATAAATATCGTTAATTCTGTATACATTAGTTGTAAGCATAGTTTGCATATTTTTCTCAAAACAGCTTGTTAAAGACAAAATATGCATGTTACACGAGCATACAATAAGTAAAAACCAATATTAAATTATTCAGAATGAAATTACATGCGATAGGCAATATGCTGAAATATACCCATAACGAAATTATTTCTTCTTTTTTTTATAATTGCTGAGTTTTCAATTTTTTTTGTAAAATACGAGGTTAGTAGTATATAATAGGGCATCCGAGATCTGGCTTCTGGCTGTGGTGTCTGTGGTGTTTTCCGCCATCTTGGATTGTGACGTCACGGCGGCCATCTTGGATGGATGTGACCTTGACCTTTAACCTTGACCTTGACCCAGGCGGCCATTTTGGATCCGCCATCTTGGATCCGCCATTTTGGATGACGTCATTGTGTTCTAGAAAATTCCGGCGTTGTGTGTTCCGCCATATTGGATTATGACGTCACCGTTGCAATTTCCGTTACGGCCGCCATCTTTAACTTTTTTATTTATTATCCGATTTTAATGAAATTTTTTTTAAAAATTATAAAAAAAATTAAATAATAAAATTTTAATAAAATAATTACAAAAAACAAACATGTACGACACGGAGTTCGGAGTCCTTGGTTCGAACCCGACGAGTGCAAAAAAAATTAAAAATGGCGACAGGCTCCTTCCTTAATGGTGTCTGCAGGCAGACTGACTCCCACCACTTTTCTTAAAGCATATATATCGTCACCTAGTATGACGTCATGTCCGCCATCTTGTCTTCGTTGCTGGAGACCACCATCTTGTTTTCGGCCGCTAGAGTGCGCTGACACCATGTTAGTTTAGTTCTTATCCGCTAGAGTTCAGTAATCATTTATTACTGTGACACCCGCCATCTTGAAATTTGGATGCCATCTTGAAAATCCGTAATTATTTAGCTAGAAATTCGGGAAAAATTCTAAAATTCATTAAATAAATCACTCATTAACTTACATATTGATTCGATGGATTCCCGTCTTTGGTTCGATACCCGATCGATGCAATAATGTTTAATTTTATGTAAAAAAATAATTGCCATAAACCATGTTCAAAATTCATTAAATAAATTTGTAATCTATATACTGATTGAAAAGATCGACTAAGGTCCATGGTTCGATCCCTGACCTATACCAAACAACAACTTTAATTTTAAAAAATACCACTAAAGTGTAAGGTTTGAGTAAATAAAAACACCGCAATTTCTTTTAAAAAAACTTTTATTACATACATACTACACTACTACAAGTACAAAAAAAATACACAGACAAATTACTAAAGTCTTGGTTAAGATTTATTTCCGCATTTAATCTTGTGCTGTTCAAGACACTGTATAGCTGTGAGTCCTGATTTTCGAGGTCGATTAGCAAAATACTTAAAGCACATCTTACACATATAAATCTTATGTTGATGTTTTGTAACCTGGGGTCTCACAAGTCGGGAGAAGTTTTTGATGTAGCAGTAGTGTGCAGAACCGCCTTCACTTGTCACAAGCAACAAATCGAAATGATTTTTTCTTTCTTGTTTGGTTACCCGAATCGGACACACCTTATTATCCTCATTTAGCGCATACACATTAACTGAGACTTCAG
The DNA here is from genome assembly GCF_032445375.1 of Bacillus rossius redtenbacheri. Lineage (NCBI taxonomy): Eukaryota > Metazoa > Arthropoda > Insecta > Phasmatodea > Bacillidae > Bacillus > Bacillus rossius. Next base: position 53,079,735 of record NC_086334.1, on the reverse strand, counting down.
GGTTATTTTTCTCAAAAACTTTTATCTGATTTAACGGTGGCGGATAGCACAGTCCATCGAAGTTGTACTTATTCTCCAAAGCATAATACCTCTTATCAACACGGTTTTGATGACTTCCCTCGACAAATCTTGCCAAAATACTCCATTTAAAACAAAACTGGTCCTTGAAGTTTTGGCAATTGACTACTGCTCTTTTGTTGACTATCGCCTCAGGTAAGGCAATAAATGATGATGTCTGATGGTATGGAAGCATACTATCACTTGATTCGTTTCCTATGCACATAATCTTGTGCCTGTCCAGACTGTTACAATGCGAAAAAACCTTATCGCATTTGTCGCACTTATATGTCTCTCGAGAGATTGTCAGAGACCTACTGCAGGTTATTGATGCACCACAATATTTGCATTGATGCGATGTACGCTCTTCATTAGTTGAAGAATCCATTGCTGATGATGAAACTTCAGCTGATGGTGGAACAGCACGTATCGTTGTCTTCTCTGCAGCAGGTATCGGGATCTCCACAGCTGTCGACACCTCAGCCATTGAGCTCTCCGCTGCCGTGGTCTCCTCTGCAAATGGTATCGGGATCTCCGACTCAATCATCGTTGCTGCCATCGAGGTCCCAGCTGCTGTCGGTAAACATTCTATTCCGGTCGACATAACTAAATCTCACGAAACTTAATGGAGAGAGCACGTCCGTACTGCACCGCGACCAGAGGTGAACTGCGGGTCCAGTCGTCTGAACCTCGCTTATATACCCATGGTCTACTGGTATACCTCATGAGTCAAAAGATTGTCTGTATTTAAACATTTTTTATTAGGTATCTAAAAATTGTAGAAATAAAAAGCATATGAGTTCAAGTTTTACACATTTATTTATAAAAATTACACAAATACATATTAGGTTAAGGAATCAAGCATTTTCACAAGCACAGTCTTTAATGCCGCACGAACTGACACGTCGACTCCGGTTCCAACTGGTTCGTTGACTCCGGTTCCAACTGGTTCGCAGGCCACAGGATCAGGAACACAGGTTTCCAGCTGGTCATCTTCTGTGACGTTGACAACTCCGACAAGACATGGTCGATGACGTCTGTGACCACGTCTACGCCTGGGCTTTGGCTCAGTGCTAATTGGGACAGATTCACTGCCTGAACTGCGACGACGAGACACACACCGTTTGGACGTCTGCATAGAAGCATCACAGGTCGCAACAGGTTGCAACACGCTCATGTTTGGTGTTGCACATGCAGACGAGGCGACTACCTCAGCGATGCTAGCAGGAAGGATTGTGTGTGGTCTCATGTGATAGACGGCACAGTTTCCAGGTTCGCAACAATCTACCAGCTGCTGGGTCGGTTCGTAGGACACAGGAAAGTGCGCAAACCGCCAATGCTGAGCGCCTCCATCACAGGTTTCTGTATATGTACGTAGATACCCGGAATCCCAGTAGCTGTACTCTACACTGCTGAAGCTAGGTCTTGCGCTCACGTACACGTTAGCAGGATGAAACGTAAACATCTTCTTGCAGGTCGAACGTCAACTGAAGGCATGTACGTAGGTACGCCATTTATATATGCAGGCTCCTACTAACACTGTGTGTGCCATTTCTGCATTAACTGCGAGTTTGTACAGGCACAGACACGTTCAAACTTGTCACGTGGCTGCATGTCATATATTGCACTAAGCTTGCGCAGGGAAGGACAGCCGTAGTCGGTCTGTATATCTACGATTTCAGCTGCTCTGTCGTCACACAACTTGCTCAGCCATTTCTTCTGTTCAGGTCCGGCAACGTAGATTGTTCCGTTTTGAACTAGTAAATCTTGAAGTGTGTTTTTCACTTGGTGGTACGGAATTTTTCCTTCGTCCCACTCCAGGCCATGGTAGTATTTACATAGCCATTCGTTCGAGCGTTTACTTTTTTCGTCTAGTAGTTTCCAAGGATACGGAGGTCGGAAGCTGCGGGTTCGAGTCTTGTCTCCAGAGGTGACGGCAATTTCTTTGAGAACAAAGCCGTTTTGGCTCTGAAAACCTTGCAGGTTGCAGTACATCTTGTCGCTAGCAATGCTCGATCGTAACTGAATTATTATCGCAAACGAAACAGTATTTAAGTCAGCATTTTCACAAGTTTGTCTCGACAATTGTACGAAGCAAGCCGATCGTGAAGTATCAGACAAAAAGCGTAGGTGTTTGGGGTAATATTTCCGCTAGTCGTTATCTCGATCCTACAGTCGATGATGTTTGAATTTATTCGATCATCCTGTTTGGAAACGTCAAACACCATTAACGGAGCCTTGTTCTTGAAACTGTCTGGACTCAGTATCGGTGACTGTATCCGCCCATAGTAAGCTTGCTGAAACTTGGCGTACATTTGATATGCTAGAAGAAATCTTCCACTTTCAAAATCCATGTTCATGTCAACGTACGGATAACTTTCGCTGTTTAAAAATATTTTTACATTGCGTATTTGACAGTTATCGAATACGGAGCGACTTACTCCTGCATTGAGCTGCCTTCCGGTCTGAAGGCCAACGATGATGTATCTTGGTTTTTCCGTAGCGAAGCTGGACTTTACTATCCAATTGATACGCTGACTATGAGGCAAGCCGGGATAAGTTTCCAGGCTCCAGGATCGGAATGGCACATCGAAGTTTTTGCCATTTTCTATGTTCTTCAACATCTTGACTCGTTCAACGGTGCTCACTTGGATGTGGGGCAGCATCCACTCGATAGACTGTAGTGTTAGCGAGACATCTTGAGGGTTTTCTGCAGCGGTGACAATTGCATTAATGTACGTGTTGGCTAGAAGCAGTACGAGCTCTTGTTTCGAATTAATGATTATATGCTTGTAGTCCTCAGCGAATCCAAGAAGCATGGACAGAGGAACACAAACTTCGAACTTCCCTTCGGCATAAACCGGAAGCTTATATTCATCCTCGAGAGCCCAACTGGCCATCTTTGCAGCAGACAGTTCATTTGGAGTGAGCGAAAGGTAATTTTTCATAGCAGATGTTATGCCTACATCTCTCGTCTGGTCTACCTCGACACCATTGAGTACATATGTAATGCGCTCGATTAGGTGTAGAATACCATTGCAGGATATTGATGTCGTTGTCGGGTGCGTACCATCCGCTTTTGTAAGCGTGCCTCTTATACGTAGAAATGACTGCGAAGGTAAAGTACAAATATCTTGGTGTTGTACTGCAATGCGTACTTCCGATGGTAGTGCGTACGGTCCGAGCAGGAAAGGCTGGTACTCGTGCAATTCCATTTTCGTAATGCTGTCTTCAAAAATGACCGGATCTTCCACGTTGAGGATTTCGTCTTCCATATTTATTCGGCACTTGTCCAATACTGAGAAGATACTTTATGTTGTCAGGTGTTAATGCACCGATGTCTGGTAGAGAACTGTTCTTATTCAAGGCAATACGATTTCTTTTATAACTGTTCGGTGTTACGAACTTTATGCCCATCGCTTCAAGTGCAGACGTAATGTAATTTCTTCGTCTTGAAAATTCACCAATCGACCTCGCTGGTCAACGATTCGGACGACGACTTCGTGTGCGCACTTCACGACGACTGGAACGTAAATGATACTTTGCGGTACTTCTACCAGTTTATATCCTGGCGGGACCATCGGTGAAAACTCGTGCAGCATGTTGCTTAGTCTTCCGTTGAGATACGTTCCACTTGCCAAATTACAGTTTATTCTTATGACATTCACAGGCAAAATGTTTACTGCGCGCGTAGATTCGTATGTTCTTCCTGTATAATACACCTTTGATTCGAATCCGAGCATGGTACCTATGGTGCCAGGTTTCGTAAAGTCGACATTTTCACTGCATGTTAGAATACTTTTTTGAGTGTTTGGATTTCCACGCAGTTGAAAGTCTACATCCTGTGGTAACATATCCCTGATGTAATTTGCAATGTCGTCAATTTCGTAAGAGCCAACAGGTAACTGTATTTCATGAGCGGTCCCATCGCTTTTCAGGAAGCAGATCTTGCAGTTTTCCTCGTCGATATTAGGTATGGCATTATACGTTTGAAAATCTACGAGTCCGATACACCATTCTCCGACTAAATCCAGAGGCGGGAAATGAACCCCCCGCAGCTCAGATGCGTGACCTGTCAGGGTAAGTGTTATCGACATGACTAATAAATTATCATCACTGCACAACCTTTAAGTAGCAAATTTTTTTTTGTCAGCTAATTTTTGTTTGTTAAAAAGCGAAGACACAAGTGTCCGCAGTTTGTTTGATTAGGCTTCTGTTCCGTTTCGTAATTGTAAAACAACGTAGTGGACCGGCCCAGGTACTGTCGCAGTTCTGGCGGAGGCCTCAAATTACCGAAACTGTCGTAGTACTCGGCCATGTTTCCAGTCTTTACATAGGCCACCCAGTGCGTGCCTCGACCCGCTGACGTGTCTAAATTAATTATGGCGCACTCACGTGTCTTTGGCTTACTGGGCAAAGTGTCTCGCATAAACACGCCGCGGAAATTTGGTATTTTCAGTTTGCGTGCGTACTTTATTAAATCTACGTTGGTGAGCGGACGTTTCGGCAAAGAACTTAGGATTTTTTCATTCGTTTCTTCCTCATGCCTCGTCCTGTCTTGTGAGGTTGCAAGTAGAGTCCTGCGCCGTTTTTTTTACCGATGGCAATGGCTTCCATGTTGGCATTGTGTCGCTGTGCTTCTTTTAACTGCTTGCGCTCATTCTTCGAAGTGTTGACTGCCCGCACTATACCGCTCGTTGCACCGATGAGGCCGCCGAGAGCACCCAATGCAGGCAAAAGCAAAGGAAGAAATCCTCCTATAATCTTCTTGTCGAGAGTCTGTAATTTTTGCTTGGCTTTTTGCACGCCTGCGCCAGTCTTGCGCTTCTTGGTCTTGCGTGAGTTAGTCTTTGACTTGATGGAGCTGGTTCGTCGAGCACCCAGTCCTAATTTCGTCTTTGCCTTCATGATTTTAGATACGCCCCACGCTGCGATTTTCTCTCCTAGTCCCGCGTCCGGCGATTTGCTTATATCTTCGGCTTCCTGTGCCAATATCTGATCTGCTCTGTGCCTAGATTCCAGATCCTTGCTTAATGAATATGCGATATCGTGCTGCTTGCACTTTTCGTCGAGAGAATGAATGCCCACATCACCTCGAGCTAACCTTTTCGCTAGTTTAGTCCCGGGGCCGCAAAATCTGTAGCCGGGAATGTGTAGCTCGAATGGCAGATTGTTTATCAGCGAGTTCACAAGTCCTGCACCGATGTGTTTTTTGTTCTTACCTCTTCGAGTCATTACGCACAACTGACCAGAAAGTATAAATACGCTTCTTTTATACAATTACTTTAGTACAATGCAGGTCGTCAAGCAAGACGTGTGTTTGCCCGTGCGCATTACGCAAGATGATGTATTTAGTGCACGTGAATCACGACATGGCTTACTGTTGCCTTCTGCCGTACGATGCATAATGGCGGGTCCGTCAAACTGTGGCAAGACGTGTGTTTTACTGAGTTTACTGGAGGAACCAAATGGTCTTCGGTTCGAGAACGTCTACTTGTATTCCAAGTCATTGCAACAGCCAAAGTACCAGCGCCTAGCAACTGTTCTACGATCTGTGCATGGTCTGGAGTATTTTCCGTTTAGCGATAATACCGATGTTGTACCTCCAAGCGCAGCAAAAGCCAATTCCGTGTTTGTTTTCGACGATGTAATGTGCGAGAAACAAGGCATAATACAAGAGTACTTTTCCATGGGCAGACACGCCAAGGTAGACTGCGTTTACCTGTGTCAGACGTACAGTCGTATTCCAAAACATCTCCTACGAGACAACGCAAATGTCATAGTTTTGTTTCGCATGGACGAACTTAATTTACGCCACGCTTATGATGATCACGTAAACACCGACATGACATTCCAGGAATTCAAAGACATGTGCTACTTGTGTTGGAAAGAAGAACACGGATTCCTAGTTGTAGTCAAAGACTGGCCTCTATATAAGGGCAGGTACAGACGAGGTTTCGATCAGTTTATCACCAAACATGAGTCATAGCATTTCGAAATTCGGTCGTAGCAGTCGAGACTTACGTACTGCTCTCAAGTCTCATGACGACGTTATCCGCAAATACATTTCGCTACTGGCTCAAAAAATAAACGGGGTGAAAAAGGAATTACTTGAGTACCTCGTAGCCATAGACCAGCGCGTGGAAGCTTCGGATTCTCGCATTCGCGACATGATCGAAGTTTCGAATGCACAAAGACGGGACGATCTGAGGACTTTTCAAAGTAGTCTGAAAGCATCACTATCTCAATCGTCAACAAATTCAGATTTGGCCAAACACAAGAAAGAAGTTTCTGCGAACGAATAGAAAAGTATAAAAGGAGGTCTTGCAATAAGTTTTCAGCCAGTACAATGTCGGACCTGGCCAGTGACCTTCATCGAGCTATACAGTCTGTTCGCGAAAAATATTTACTTGCTAGACGAACCAGACTTGCACGTGAGATGGAAAATGAGGAGATATTTAAACCAATCACTAGTCGCCTCGACGAACTTAAAAACAAGGAAGAACCAGCCTTCATTGTGAAGACAGAAGTTGAAGATGAAATGCCGACTGTAAAGAAGAGAAAGTATGAACCAGATCGAGAAGAAGAGGACTTAACAAGTACAGAGTCCATGCACAAGAAAAAAATACCGAAAAAGGGACAACAAGTTAATGCAATGGTCCGACCATACCTGATATCGTTTACGAGCCGGAATAATGACACGACCTACGGAGTGTACAGAAAACATAATAAATGGTTCCTCGGTGCTAAAGAAATAGACTTTCTACCAGGAAATATCGTGCGCGTAGCAGAGTTCAAAACGCGCGGGACTCCAGGTCTGTACGAATTGCTGTTTCGCAGGGAGCCTAAAGGATATTCTCACAACGACTTACAAGAGTACAAAAAACTGCTAGAGCTAACCAATGCACATTTTCGCGATAACGATCCAGATAGTGGTGTATATAAAGACGTAGATCATGAAAAAATCGACATTCTCGCTAATCTCTTCAGTGAACTAACAATACATGGCGAAGGTTTAAAAAAGCTAGAAAGTGGTCAGACATTTGACTATGTATATTGGGACGACCCTAATGAATTAGTTGATCGCCTTAGAATTCTACATGCATCGCTTAGTGTAGGAAACTATTCGCACATCAACGAAATAGTCTCCATACTTGAAGAACTGAAGGAAGCCGGCTACATACAATGAGTCGAACCGGAATCGCTCGCGAACTTCATGCTCCTGCTAGACGGAAATACCTTCGTCGCAAAGTCATAGTTCGTGGAATTGATGATTTATTCCAGGCGGACCTTGTTGAGATGATACCGTATTCCCGATTGAATAAAGGTTTCAAGTACATGTTGACAGTCATCGATGTTTATAGCAAGTTCGCTTGGGCTAGACCTGTCAAATCAAAGACTGCAACTGACGTAGCCAAGGCCATGAACAATATTTTGCGTGATGGACGTGTACCGTCGCACCTGCAAACGGACCTCGGGGAAAGAATTCTACAATGCGACCTTCAAGGCTTTGATGAAGAAGTATGGCATCAAACACTACTCTACATTTAGTAACGTCAAAGCCTCCGTTGTCGAAAGGTTTAACAGAACTTTGCGTTCCAAGATGTGGCGGCAATTCACGGCTAACGGAAATTACAAGTGGCTTGACATCTTGCCGAAACTAATAAGCGAGTATAATTCCACTGTGCATTCTACCACGAAAATGAAGCCAAAGGACGTAAAGGATAATCGCCTGCTTCAAACAGTTTTTCCCAACACGAAGAAGAAAGATCCACGAAAGCGTAAAGCTAACGTCGGCGACATTGTGCGAATCTCCAAGCAGAAAGGTATCTTCGAGAAAGGTTTCACTGCGAACTGGAGTCCCGAACTTTTCCGTGTGACACATGTTCGTGAATCAGAGCCTAGGACCTACTACCTCGAAGATTTGGACCACAAACCTATCCATGGCGGCTTCTATGCCGAAGAGATTCAGCCTACGTTGTATCCCGATACGTACTTGGTGGAGAAGATTATAAAACGAAGAAATGGACTGTCCTACGTCAAGTGGTGGGGCTTTCCACCTCGCTTCAATTCGTGGGTGGCAGATGCAGACGTCGAGAAATCCACAAGGCTTTAGTAATTTGTCTGTGTATTTTTTTTGTACTTGTAGTAGTGTAGTATGTATGTAATAAAAGTTTTTTTAAAAGAACTTGCGGTGTTTTTATTTACTCAAACCTTACACTTTAGTGGTATTTTTTAAAATTAAAGTTGTTGTTTGGTATAGGTCAGGGATCGAACCATGGACCTTAGTCGATCTATTCAATCAGTATATAGATTACAAATTTATTTAATGAATTTTGAACATGGTTTATGGCAATTATTTTTTTACATAAAATTAAACATTATTGCATCGATCGGGTATCGAACCAAAGACGGGAATCCATCGAATCAATATGTAAGTTAATGAGTGATTTATTTAATGAATTTTAGAATTTTTCCCGAATTTCTAGCTAAATAATTACGGATTTTCAAGATGGCGTCCAAATTTCAAGATGGCGGGTGTCACAGTAATAAATGATTACTGAACTCTAGCGGATAAGAACTAAACTAACATGGTGTCAGCGCACTCTAGCGGCCGAAAACAAGATGGTGGTCTCCAGCAACGAAGACAAGATGGCGGACATGACGTCATACTAGGTGACGATATATATGCTTTAAGAAAAGTGGTGGGAGTCAGTCTGCCTGCAGACACCATTAAGGAAGGAGCCTGTCGCCATTTTTAATTTTTTTTGCACTCGTCGGGTTCGAACCGAGGACTCCGAACTCCGTGTCGTACATGTTTGTTTTTTGTAATTATTTTATTAAAATTTTATTATTTAATTTTTTTTATAATTTTTAAAAAAAATTTCATTAAAATCGGATAATAAATAAAAAAGTTAAAGATGGCGGCCGTAACGGAAATTACAACGGTGACGTCATAATCCAATATGGCGGAACACACAACGCCGGAATTTTCTAGAACACAATGACGTCATCCAAAATGGCGGATCCAAGATGGCGGATCCAAAATGGCCGCCTGGGTAAAGGTCAAGGTCACATCCATCCAAGATGGCCGCCGTGACGTCACAATCCAAGATGGCGGAAAACACCACAGACACCACAGCCAGAAGCCAGATCTCGGATGCCCTATTATATACTACTGAGGTTCTTCTGGTATTCAGGTGATATCTTTGGGTTATTATATCCAGTTACGTGAAATTATTTAAGGAGGTTGTTTAGACCGGCCACTATAAATACTGTGCAGAGCTTCAGCAGTTCACGTATCACACAAGTGTACCGCGTGTGTGCTCGGCACTTGCTACCAATACCACTTAACATATGTTACACGTGTTCCTAGACCATTGATGCCAGCTGATACAATCCTCTATATAAATAACCTCTTTAGGAAGCTGAAAATGGCTAAAATGGTTATTTTCACCGTCAATTTTAGGTTTGAAAATAAAGTTTCACTGACTTGAAAATGGTATAGGAACGTGCAAAAAAACTTCATATTTAATATTTCGTCATAAAATGATAGGATCCCCACTGAAATTGCCTTAGAGGGGAGTCTTCGACAATGTTGCTGCATGTCAGAAGACCGCCTGGCAGATATAGGCGTTAGGACCTTGATGCGCGTGTCTGTATCGCTCTTAGCTCTCCCGCCCTTCCCACGCCTCGAACATTAAATCATACCCGCTATCAGGCGGCCACCTTAAATCGTTGCGCAATATTTAGGATTCCTGCGTAGAACTGTTTCACAGCGGAAAGTTTGAACATATTTATGTTGAAATCATCTAATAAGATTATATCTTCATATTTTTCTAACATGTTACATAATTCATTTTTAAGGTAGGCCGTTCACGGTAAAGTGGACACTTTGAAAATCACTACTATTTGAATAACAACAACAACCAATATTATATTTCGTGGAGGTTTCGGACATATAATTTTTGTTGGGTTGAAAAAAACAGACTATCCTGAATAGAAAAATATAAATATTTAGCATAAACAAGTAGTGAAATTGATCGAGAGAAAAAAGTAACCAGGTGCTCAGAAGTGTTAAATTTATCATGAACAGTCTTCAGTTTAATTAGTATATGGAATATACCTATATATTTTGTTTTTTTTTTGCTTGTACAGGACCCTAACGGCAATATCCCTGTGCTTATGACGTACTTCTGCTGATAAGTATTCATGCCTACCTGGCATGAGAAAGTCTAAGGCAGTCACTTTTATGCTTTTGTGTATATATATCGCTATTCCTACACCTGATATTCCAGTGATTCATTCTCATTTATGAACGTCTTTAAAAGCGCAGAGGGCATGCTAACGTTCCTTACACTGGATACATTTAAAATACACTTTATTTTTATTGATATGTTATTTAAAAATCAATGCTCAAACGATACAATTACATAAATGTTACAAATACACAAAAACACTCCTAAGTGGCAGACTAAGTACTAATATAAAAAATTACAATTCTATTACGTTCATGTACACTCACACCCAAAATTATAGGCTACAGATCTGAATAAACATTTTGCGTGATGTCAGTGTCATCCCCTCAGCCATGGGATGACTAATCTGATGTCGGTAAACTGTTCCAAGCTTATGACAAGGGATTGGTGGATGACTTTGAATATAAATTAGTCTTGCATAGTGGTGTTAACCATCTATTGTCACTTTAAGAGCGGTGTTTACAATGTGAAAACAATTCAAATATGAAAATATTTTTTTTAAGTTATCAAGCGTGGAAGAATTTAGTATTTTAGCGCCAGTGGTATGGCAGATCACAACCAGCATTCAGTAATTGCGTGAATCTGTGTGTATTATCATCATCTATAGTCTATTATATCCCTCACATCGTTGACACACTACTAAATGAACGTTTATAATAGTAGTTATAGTACTTAGTAGTTGATGGTAGACGTTGTTTGTTTACAATGTGGGATATGTACCACCCCCCCCCCCACTTAAGTCCCTAAACAGGTTTATGGTAGTGTGAGGATGGTTCAACCAAATATTTAAGGACAATATAGGAAATTCATCAAAAAAACGGGCGACACATTCAGCAGCGCATTCTGGCGGCCTAGCCTGGACATACGTTGTAAGCGCATTTGAGACAATGTTATTTTGATAATTTTGAATGGACGTTTTTTCTTTGTTTTCTCCTGTTTAAGTTATTTATAATGACTGGAAAAGTTTGTGCAATGTTTGGTTGCAATAATTACGATGTATCTAGCTGTTAGAAGTCGTTTTTTAGTTTTCCGAAGGCTGAAACTATAGCCAAATATCTTAATAAGAACTACAATATTTGCTATAGCCATGTTTACTCGTGTATAGTTTAAATCAAATATTCCTTTTCCACTGTTTAAAAATGATAGTGCATTATTGGAAACAATGATACATATTTCAACATTCAATGTTTTAAAATATTTTTTAATCTATTTTAATATAATTTTGTTTTTAAATTTTTATTGTATATTTTTAAACCAGAGCATTACCTAAAAAATAATTTAAATATCCTCAAATTTGTATATTTGCGCTCCACTCATGCTGAATGACTTAGTTGTCACTGTAGTATTTCAAGCAGTTTACCTAAATTATTGATTTCAAAGGTTTTATGTTTGGTTTTCAACATAAAAATAATGTAAATTAGTTTTAAGTGTTTGGTTATGTTAAATAAATTAAATTAATCTCAATTTTATAAGTGTTTGGTTGACTTCAATTAGCAACATTAAAAATACTTAATTTTGGTTCGGGACAATTCATATTCAATTTTTAAGTTGTTTTTTTCACTTTAAGCAGTTCCTCGAGGAAAATTTTTTTCAACTTTCACGGAATATTTATAAAATATGTGATTTACAAAATTTCAGGTTTAGAGTTAAGTATGTTTCATTATTAAAAACTGTCTGATTTGCGTCATTTGGTTGTCTTTTATGTTTACAGTAACACTATATTTAATGGTCTTAAAAATCAATATAGCTCTGTAAATTGGGTAACTGTTTTGAAATATGAATACTCTGTTTCAGTAAAAATATATTCACCGTAAATTTATTTCACGATAACAACAATATTTTAAGAGACGAGAGTAAATCTGTGCTGGTATCTCCCATTGTAATACATGGGAATTTTAATTTCGCGGGCGTTCCTTTATGCAATGCCACCAGGGTCGCTGCTGTCGGGTGTCGCCAGCTTTCACCATGTTAAAAGGCTCGAGTTTCCTATATTGTCATTCTAAAATATTTGGTTTAACCCTCCACCACCACCCCCGTACTCCTACTACAAAACACTCATTCCGCACAGTGACCTTGACTATCCAGGGTGGACAGCATAACCTCCCGCAATTTGTTTTGATTTATTTTTGTTAAATTTTTATTTTTTTATTTTTACTTTACAGAAACAAAATGGAAACAAGTGTTGTGATTTAATTGTTCGCGTGTTTTTCGTCGTGATGAATTTTAACGAACTGCTGATTTTCATGGTAAAATATTTACTATATATATGACAAGAAGGAGAAAAACTTTAAAATGAAATGTTTAAACGTAAGACGAGGGGATTTATGCCTTCCATTATTTCGGAATTCCTTTCCAAATGTCTATTTAATATATTTCCAGATATACTACCGTACATATACAAAGATTTAAAAAGTAATTAATTTGATACTCTTAGTTTTATGTGACGTCACGCTTGCTATTTACCGGCTGTTTTTATTACGGGTCTGTGTAGTTGTAGAAAGAGAAAAATACGGACGGAACGGAACAACGATCCGTTTTCGTTTTCGGTCCCGTCTGTTCCGTTACCGTTGCATTTTAGAACAGGCCTTACTAGAAAAACGTAACGATTTTTCACTATACGCACTGTACCTACTGCATCACGGCAACGTAAATTTATGGCAAACCCAATAGAATATCTGACCTACGCTTTCTAACTGAACATACATACATTTAGTTTACATTAATATTCACACTGTCGACTACGAAGTTGTCACGTTTTGTGTTTTGGACTTTCCGGCGCTCTTCGTTCACTTGGAAAAGAACAGACGAGTAAGTGACAAAAGCGCGCCTTCCTTAGCACACTACTCCACGCATTCTAGCGGGCTCTTCGGAAGCAACGTTTACCCTCGCGGTATAGAGAATAGTTTGTTCTTGGGCTCCTGCACGAACCAATTACCTTTCTTGAACGCAGTAAACTTACGAACGGGACCTAACTCTAGCTCTATCAGTTTACATACATGCTATTTTACTAATTCGTCGCTACGCTTAAATAAGATAAATTTATAATTAGGTGCATACAATTTACAGTAGCCAAGTAAATAATATTTAATTTATTGTTTATTGCATCACACAATTCACACTAATTTCTTTCTATGCTAGGCTCAAGATAAAGCCCCTAGGAATGAAAAAAAAACAGCAAAATATGTTCGCTAATTATACTTTCATAAAATCTGTAACATAAATACGAACTGTTCAAGAAAAAATTATTAGGTGTACTATGCTTATTTTTTTTATTAAACACATTTATATCGCATTTAAGAACGCATTTGCGGCTAGAACAAGATTTATTCTTAACATGAAAAAATTCACAAACCCCTGCGATATGTAAGGAATTTATGAAATGTAATTTTCAAGACCCTAAAAACGCCCGAATATCTCAACCGCGCCATTTTAGCATTATCCTTTCGGGAAACCATTGAAAACCGCAATCAATGTTAAAAGTTGGACATTGTTTGGTACAAATATAAAACTACAACTGTTATTGCGTCCAAACCACCTTAATACAATGCATAATTATGTTATGTAGTCATCTTGAAAGTCTTAAATGTTTTCCAAGCATTTGAATACCTACTTCAATTATATGTACCTACACAGTGCACAATGAAACTTAGGCATTGCGGTTAATAATGATACATGGAAGTGAGTTTAAATGCTATCATGAAATGATAACGAAGTATTAACTCAGGAGACAGCTCGAGAGGAATGATTTTATAAATAACTATTCCGTTCACCAAGTATCCGGGGCTACTAATCATCGCTAACAATTCATATAATAACTGACAATTATAACTTACTTTAATTAACTGTGCAACTTTACAACTACAGATAAGATTCTAAACTTTGCTGCTTTCGTTATAAAGAAAATAAGTTTCCAAATACTGCGTTTAGGTTCCTGGCTGGTAGGCAACACGCTAGGGTTTCGGCGCTGTGGTCAAATACGGATTCGGCGTTGTGGTCAAGTATAGATTCGGCGTTATGGTCAATTTGGATTTCGGCGTTATCGTCAACATTGAATTCTGCGTTGTTGTCAATTACCGATTCGGCGTTATGGCATTCGGCGTTGTGGTATTTCGGCGTTAAGGTACTTTTGAGAAACACACATAAATTCATTTAGTTGTTTTCAGTTTGCTCATTTGGCACTCCCGCAGCAACATTTTTCGGCGTTATGGTCATTCGGCGTTGTGGTCATTCGGCGTTGTGGTACACAGCAGTTTTCGGGTCGTCGGCGTTGTGGTCAATTTGTAATTCGGCGTTATGGTATTCGGCGTTATTGTACGTTCGGCGTTGTGGTATTTCGGCGTTGTGGTAACGACCCGTAGAACAGGTGTCTCATCAATAGTAAAAGATAAGGAAAGATGGCAAGAAAACAAGGTAACTTTAATCTACTCTGTGTTTTAACAAAAAATAAATAAACAAAAATCTCCCATTCTCTAATTAATTTTTGTATTAAAATAGTCAAACCCGAATATTTGCTTTTGTGAACAATTGATCAAACTTGCCATCCGAAGCATTTATTGTGAGTAAAACCAGAAACATACATTTTTATAACATTGACGTCGTCCCCTCTACCTCCATTGATTTTTACTTGATTTTTATATGGTTCGTGATCTCAGGGTAGGTTCGGCCTTGTGGCTAGAGGTAGGGGTTAACGCAGTAGGGCCCCCCGAGCTTTTATGGCCACTCGGGACGCCTGAAGAAGAACACAAAGTTACTGGTTGATGCCTGATGAATTTATTATGGCACAGCCCTATACATAGTGCTGCCTGTTCTGGCCATAACGGTTGTCCCGAATCGAATAGTCACACGCGCAGCCCACTTCCTCAGTGGCGGCTCACGATTTTACTACGCATGAAGGACGTACTCTTGCACACGACGCGGCGGTTACAAAATAAACTCTAACATGACAAATTATACTGTACCCGCACCTACAACTGACAACAACATAAACAAGAAATAACAGGAGTCTTTCCAGTAAGACTAACGGCAGATATTTGCTGGTGCTGCAAAAAACAAAGTCCACAAGCAGTGTAATTTATTTGTAACATACAATGCACATAACATTTATGAATTGTGAGCGAAACATCCCACGGGAATCATACATACAAAACAAGTTAAAACATTGGTGCGATAAATGGGGCAAGCTGACGACGCGTTTAACGTAGCACAATCATATGGACCGCTAGGCAACAACAAGAAAGATAGAAAGAGATTACATTTACAATTACATACAATTACGATTACCGTTACGACGCGGCTTGACAAGAAGTGTCCAAAGCCATCATGGCATGCCCATATACAACCGCAGAAGAACACTGTTACATAAGCTACCGGTAGTACTCGGCGTGAGCAAGAGAAACTAAGGCAAAGAATCCAATTAAGCACTGACCTGAAGGGTCCAAGAGAAATTACAAGCATTACTAAACATGGCAAAAATGAAAAAAAGAAAGCGCGGCCACGACGCGCAAGCAAGAACAAGATATCATACTAATTACTGAAAATTACAGACGTTAAGTTTCACAGCCGAGTACATACCAACGCGATGCCAGTCCCAAGTGGCAGCCCTCGTGTCAAACGACCGGAAGACTGCGGCAAATAGCCCGGGTGCCGAGGTTATATAGGCCGGGAACAATACACGGCAGAGTGCGCTGGTGGTGCGGCGGGGAAGGGAGGAAGAGGGTGGGTAGAAAGGGGAAGTCGGAGAGGAAGGAGAAAGGTGGAGAGGGGAGGGAAAATGAGGGGAAGGAAAGCTCAGCAGTGCTTCAATACCTTGACGAATAAAACATTTCACTATTACACATTACGTATTACACTGGGCTAATGACACGTAGGCCCGTATCTCCGGCGACTCTACCAGACTCTCATATTCGTCCCAGATATTGACTCGTTAGTAAGTTTGGTGGCACGATACAGTGCGGCAGTTACAGAATAAACTCTAACATGACATATTAAACCCTGACGACAAAAAACACTTCACTACTACATATTATGTATTACACTGGGCTAATGACATGTAGGCCCGTAAATCCGGTGACTCTACATGACACTTAGACTTGTCCCAGATATTGACTCGTTAATAATTTTGGTGGCACGTGTCGCCTACTGGCTTCCCCGTGCGGGCTGAAACTATTTAGCCGGTAAGCTAGGTTGTTGCGTGAAGTGCCGATGTAACATATCGTAGACTCCCCACAGTACTTACGTAATATGCTGCTCATCTTGGAGCACTGATTTATTTAAGTGAAATACCTCATGGTAAATTGAGGCTGACCACGGACATGTACGAAAAGGATTCGGAAAGATTACGACTATGGAGACTACATGGCGGTGAAAATAAAAGTTGCTGGTTCCGTGTTGCGCGGAGCTGCCAGCCTCCCCGAGCTCCTGAAGGACACAGCTGCTCTCGCCGCGCGCGACCCCCCTCCCCCGCCACCCTCTCGCGGAAACGTGTGCTTTTCGCGGGTAACTGAACCGGCCAGGTTCGGGACCAGGCGCACAGTGAACATAATTTTTGAGAGGACTGAAATATTAAATGATGAAAATAATGTCTAATAAAAACCTGTGTAAAATATACATAATTACATTATTTGTTGTATATTGGCGGAGGTATATGCCACACCCGGCCGGATCCTTCCGCCGACGTAGCACTTGTTGCCTGGCATTCGCCTCGTTGCACGATCTACACTTTGGTGCGCGCACGAGCGCGTTCGGTGCACACACCTTTGTGAGATGTTGATGAGGCATAGCGGTCTATGCGACATAGAGGAGCGTTGGCGGTCGGCGTCAAGATACTATGTAAACTGTAGTTCAAGATGCACTACACACTTAGGTCGGCATCAACAAGTTGTCAGATATGGGTAAGATTTCTAAACTTGAGTCTTCGGAGGTTCTTTTGGAGTTTCCATTGAAATTGAGTGGCCCACCATCATTACTGACGACCTGTGTGTTCATGTCGACATCGATTAGTGTAAGCTGCTCCTGCATACTACGATTTGGCAGCACAGCCTAGTTGGTGAGCTGGGTGAAATGTTGAGGGTTGTGTTCAGTAGTAGGAACTATGGAGTTGGTGCCCCTCTAATGCAGATGGTTAGTCAACATAGTAATCGTCCTCTGGTGGTGACCTATCTGTTTGGCTTGGCCAGCGCTAAACATTATGCTTCTCCTCATTTAGTTTGGTCAGCAGCAGGGTTATTGTAGAGTCAATGGGTAGATAATTCTCATAGAGTACTGACATCGTCCGACAGAAGGCCACCCTAAAGCCCGACCTGCAACCACCAGTATCCAACCCCGCTAACGGAATGCACCCCTAGCCATGTCCCACCCGAGTCAGGCAAGCGCCGTGGAGCAAAGGTAGAATCAAAGCCCATGACTTAATCGACCAGACAACACGATTCCAGTACATTGTAAATTCAACACACATTAATGATCACATCACTTTTAATTAACAACCCCGTGCAAAGGAAGTGCGACGTAGGAGTGCCCGGGTCACTCACATGTGATTTTTTATTAATACAGTTGTGAGTGTTCCCCTTGCGGCCTTCAGCTTAATTTCAATAACATAGTGTGTGACTTAATTAAAACCGCCCCAAATTTTCATGTATCATTCTTAACTGGAGCAGTCATCAAGCGACGAACAGTCTCCAGTGTGACTCAGATTATTCAAACTTATTTCATATAAACTTGTTAAATCTAATTTACAAAATGTATATATGTATTAGGTTACCTAATTGTTAATATTTAATGTGTGAATTTAGAGCCACTTACCTTTTGTTATTAATACAATATTTTACGAATAACGGAACTTTAGAAACCTTTGCGCGAGAGGATGCTCACCCCTCCCCTCGCGCCAGGGTCAGACGCCAGTACCGAGTGACTCACGGACCGGGACGGACGTGCGTCCCACGGGGAGCCATCAACCATAGTCTACATTGAATTCATTCTGGTAAATATAGTCACGTACCAAAACCTTTTTTTAATTAACTCCCCATGTGCGCCCGGTCCCTTTACGGTGTAGGGCCTATCCCAGCCGATTAAACATAAAACTCCCCGCAACACGCTTTACGCGGGGCAGTGCAGCATACGGCGTGGGCCGACTCCGCCAAAACAGAACTTTCATTAATTGCCGCAGTGAACAGGCACTGGCCACATATAGTTAAAGACTTTTAACTAATTTAATAGCGAGCCGCGGTCCACACAAGTGGACCCGAGCGTCGCCGTTCGCCATTTACGGGATTGGCCGACTCCAATCGAACTCTCCCCCTCAACCTCGACTGGCATGAGGGCTTAATTTTAGTGATGGCGCATCAGAGTGCCCAGTGTGTGCTCTGTGCGCGACGTTTATACGACAGTGCAAAACAGACTCGTGTACGTTATTTGTGAACCTCCCCCATCCAGTTAGGGATCAGCGTGCTATGCTGTGTAGGGCCAGTAGTGCATCAGTAATTAGGGATCCCTAACACCAATGCCACCACTGAGTTAGCCTGGCGCCCTCCCGGACACGTTTCTCCGCAAGAAATCAGCCTTCCCGCTAGGAACTCCGCCGGATCTCGAACACGAGAACCCGGGCGACGGCAGTACAACCACTATTTTATCCTCTGGCTAACTAGCTGCCAACATTGGTGCTCCTCGCCCCAGCATGGCAATGTATCAAGTGCTCCATGTGCAAAAATGACATCTAGCCCTTGATAAGAAGCAGTTTTATATTAATGGGTGAAGTTATATGGGGCAAAGTGTCTTTAGCATGCCGGCTGGGAAGGAGACATCGGCATAGTTCCAAAATCATTTCCAAAAAGGTTTCATTACTATTACCACTCATCTGAGTTTGGCATAACAACTTGCATAATTAAAAATGGCTTCGAGGTAACAAGGAAAGTCAAACCAGTTTGATGTGAGTCCAGGTGTTTCCCTATGCAATTGAGCATAGAGCAAAAGCATTCCTCAGGGGTCAGTGTCAACCATGTTGCCGGAGGCAGTAGCGCGTCAGCAGTGAATCTTCCTGGACGATTCAGACCGTTCAGGAAGCCTTAAATTATGGAATAATAACTACGACTTGTATGATGTTAGGTTTATTGAAGCAAACACACTTTACATGGTGTTGTCCATGTCCTTGCCTGTTCCACTCTCAAGTCTGGGACTCGTCTTGGTACACCACATATCACTTATTCGCAGTTACTCGAATAACAGAAAGTTTATGAGTCTGTCTATTCCAAGAGCAGGTGGGGCGAGTTAAGTTAACAGACCCACAGTGCAGCTGTTTCACCAACAAACACGGAAACACTAAACACAAAGGAAGATGCCTAAAAGGATATTATCCTTAATGGCATACAGATTACAAAGGAAACTAATAATACATGCAGACGATGCAGTGAAGTCGGCAAAATAGAGGATGTCTAGCCTCTTCGTTGAACACTGGGCAGACTGTCCCATAGAACTGTGTCCTACATGGTTATTATGTACATCACTGCAAAGTCTTAGTTAAACAAACCCTGCACCACACCTTGTGGTCAGGAGGATGAGAATGAACAAAAGGAATATGTAAGCTACATATGCAATATTGTGCATATGCCATATAGTGGAGGTTTTGGCCACAGAGCTGGTGCTGTGGTTGATATGCTTATGTATGTAATGGTTTATGGCTGGTGAGTGAAGGCAGCGACAGTCCCGCAGATGCGAGCGTGTCCAGCCCCAGAGCTGACTGAGAGACCACTTCTGTGGCTGGGCGAGAAGCCCCGATATGTCGCGTCCGGCCTCGTCGCTGGGTGAGGGACGACTGCTGTGTCCACCGGGATGCGCACGATGCCCAATGTCACCTTCGTGCGCGAAGTGCACAAATCATTAAGGGCGGGCATTCCATTTTAATTCATTATTTTATATTTACTTTATACACTGTACATTTGTAGATATTCTTAGTGATTTAACTTTCACAAAATGGGAATAATATTCATTGAATACTTTTGCACAGTTAGCTATAAAAATACATTTGTATTTTTTTGGGGCTTGTTAATGAGTAGTATTAATAGGTTTAATTTTTTGTTTTGTGTTGTTTTCTCGTGTGTGTACACCTACAGTTATATATATAAGTGTGTGTGTATATATATGTTTATATGTATATATATTCATACATATTTATATACAGGGTGTATCAAAATTCATGTTACAACGCCTGAGGGTAGAAAACTCTTATTATTTTCAACCATTTTTGCCAATAAACATGTTGCCGGAAACGCATAGTTAAGCCCCTGCAGCCCCAGAAAGAGTCAGCGTAGGCAATCAGTTGGGCTTTGTACGAGACAGACGATGCTGTGGTGAATTACGTGTTTACGACGCCGGGCAGCGCTCGAGAGGACTGTACGATGTCGAATGCTGACCCCCACCCCTTTTTACTTCCGTTGGTGGCGCCCTCACCTCTTTTCTTCCGTTCGTGCCGTGCCATAGCACTGCGCAGCCTGACATCGCCGTGTCGCAGTGTGTTTTGATATCACTGGTGGTCTGTCGTTGACTGTTCTGTCGTACAAGCAAACTCGTGGTGTCATTTCTTTCGCTGTGGTTCTGAAAAGGGCGACGTTTTAGTAGAGCTCAATGGAGTACACGTTTAGTGAGTACACGGACATGCTGCTTTTTTACGGTAAGAATGGACGAGCCACCCGTCGTCTGTACGAAGAACGATATCCGGGTCGTAGGATTCCAGCTCACACCATGTTTGCAAGACTTACTCAGCGAATGCGTGATGCTGGTACATGTGCCGTCACAAGACCAAATGCTGGTGCTCCACGCAGGGTTCGTACTCCCAGTTTTGAAGAAGATGTACTTCAGAGATTTGAGGAGAGTCCGGATACAAGCACAAGGGCAGAAGGTTCCGATATGGACGCTGACAAAATGGCTGTTTGGCGAGTTCTTCATGAGCAACTCTTGTACCCGTACCACCTTCAAAAAGTGCAACACATGGGTCCGGCGGACTATCCTCTTCGCATGACCTTTTCTCGTTGGTACATTCGAAGAGTATTGAGGAACCCCGAGTTAGCGGTTTTATTCAGCGATGAAGCCAAGTTCACTCAAGACGCTATTCTCAATTCGCACAACAGTCATGTTTGGAACGAAGTCAATCCGCATGCAATGTGTGTTACAGTTCGCCAGGAACGTTTTTCAGTTAATGTGTGGGTCAGTATTGTTGACGGCGTACTCATCGGGCCTTTTTTTCTTCCGCAACGACTTACCGGCGCCGGATACCTCCACTTCCTTCAGAACGAACTACCAGGTCTTCTTGAAGAGGTTCCATTGCATGTCCGGTGTGTGATGTGGTACCAACATGACAGGGCACCACCTCATTTTTACCTGCAAGTGCGAGAGTATTTAAACCAAATATTTCCAAACCGATGGATTGGACGAGCGGGCCCTGTCGCATGGCCGCCAAGGTCACCGGACCTAACCCCGTTAGATTTTTTTCTGTGGGGTTACGTAAAAGGGCTTATCTACGCTACGCCAGTAGAAACGGTAGAAGAGCTTACACAGCGAATCATTGAAGCGTTCGAAATCATAAGGTCGACTCCACACATGCTCCAGCGTATCCGTGAAAACATGATTCGCCGTTGCCACCTCTGTGTCGCTCAAGGTGGATGTGTTTTTGAGCCATTGCTTTAGGCTGTCACGTTGTTAAAGCGTATGCAACAATTTCAATGTTGTGAAAAAAAGCCGAAGCTGTGATTGATTTCAGAGTGAAATTAAAATCTGTGCCACGATTAAAAAGGTTATTTCTCTACTCGAACGCCCGCACATCCACAACATAAAACTCTACAACGGGTTGCCTACGCTGACTCTTTCTGGGGCTACAGGGGCTGAACTACGCGTTTCCGGCAACATGTTTATTGGCAAAAATGGTTGCAAATAATAAGAGCTTTCTACCCTCAAGCGTTGTAACATGAATTTTGATACATCCTGTATATATATATATATATATATATATATATATATATATATATATATATATCTGTTTTGTTTGAATTCTAATCCTCTTAACGTGTTAGAAATGTGTTTGTCCGACCTTTAGGCTGTTAACAAATATATTCCATAATAAACACTTATTCTCATTAATATTCTTATTATAAATCTGTGGTGCTAAGGCAGAACCCAATATGTCAAAAATCTAGAATTTTCAGGACGCGAGTTTTAATCTTTGCAGCATTGCTGTAATTAAGGTGTAACTTCAATGTGCACTTTATTAACATAGATGAGTAACCAAAGGGTTTTATATTGTTGAAAATATAGATCATTCTGAAATTTACTAGACAAAGCGAACAATTACTGTTAGTTTGACATATCGTCCTCTGCCTTCTTTTGTTTGATACAAATACTGACTTATTGCTTAAATTTGTGTGATGGTTAGCGACATACAGGTTTCTTCCTTCTTTTAACTACCTTGATTATACCTACAACCGAATGAGCCTGCGCTTTTACTAGGATCTTTCAGTGACTGATTGTGTAAGTCTTTAAAGTAATGTTATAGTAGGCTACACTAATACTTGAAGATATAATATATAAAAATTAATTTAATAAAATTTAGGTAAAAAGCATTTATTTACTGAAAAACCACATGAAAGAAAATCATTCATGTACTTCAATATCATTGTCTATTAACACAGGTACTTTGACACTAACTTCTAGATTTACATAACCAATTGTAATACTCAGTGGTAATTTTAGGGAAAGTAAGAAAAAGGGAACATCACTAGTCTTCTTCAATTTCACTGTCCACTACCACAGTTACTTTGCCACTCATTTCCAGATTTACAAGGCAAATTGTGACATTCAGCGGTAATATAAGAAACATGAAAATAAAGTAATCAAATCACTCGTCTTCTTCTTCACTATGATTGTCCATTACCTCAGGTACTCTGCCACTCGTTTCTAGATTCATGTAAAATTGGTGACACTTGGTGTGAATCAGAGGAAGGAGGCTTAGTAGATCCTTCTTCTTTAGGGAATTGATGGGCAGTGGACCATTGTAGCATTTCGTTAACACCGGCGTTGGTTTCTTGTCCCTCTTCAATCGCCGCAAGTCGAGCACTCAAAAGTTTTCTTCATCAAGTGAGGTTTTGAACAATATTAGCCCGAAAGTCTTTTCGTACCTGATCCATTTCATTTCATGCCAACTTACTTTTCTGCCTTCTGTGTCAGTAGTCCTACGTGTCAAGTGTTCTTGAACAATTTTTGAAAATTACATGAAGTCCTCTTGGCTTATTTCATGCACTTGAAATGGCATTTTTCCCCTTACAGTTTGAACAAACTGAAACCAGTCCCGGGGTACCATGATAGGAATTTCAGCATTCATTTTTGCCCTTACAATGCGGGCATGATCTACGTCACATTCAAGGCGTGTGTGTCCCGGCATTAAAAACTTTTGATCAACACAATCAACATGGTTACTCTTGCTGACAAACAACATAAATATGCAGGCCATGTTAATATTTCTGTTTTGCCCCCCACATGTATCTGAGTAAGTTACCACATGGTTCACATTTTTGGGCAAGCTTTCAAGTTTTTTTAATACACAGGACGCTATGTCTTCAGAGCCCCTGTTTCCAATAGCTTCATGCCACATGTAGCAGTGTGTGGTACCTCCACCTGTAGTGCAGTCCCGGATTGTCAGGTTGTAGGTCCGGATTGTCAGGTTGTAAGTCGAAAGGAGGCGTTTGTAGAAAGAAACATTGGCTGTAAGTGAAGGTGTATCTAAGACCTGCTGTAAGTCGAATACCAAGACTCTCGTGGTTGCGTCTTCATTTGTTTTGCTATTGTCGATATCCTTCGATTTGTAGCCTAAGTCAGCCATATCCTTAGGTTTGTTATGCTCCTGAATCAATCCTATCTTTACATTTTGGTCATTGGTTTGCTTGATTTTCAATATGGACGAGTCACATGTCTTACATGTATCAACATGTGGTTGTTTAAATGTGTAACCTGTTGATTTGAACACTTCCCTGAACAAATCGTATGATCCAGCATTTTTATTTTCCACCTTGTATTCACTATACAAAATTTTCATGTTTAAATGTCTTTGTAGGTACTTCTTCTTTGAGTCTCTTCTTGAATAATGACGTTCATATTTGGAATACCTCTCTATGTGCTCCAACATAGCTTTCCGCTCTTCGATCTTCTTGTTTGTGGGCTCATGCCGACCTCTTTTATCCTCAAGAGAAACAACCGGAACAGGAGAACCTTTTAATTTTTCCACCAAATAATCTACTTTGAACATTGTCAGTCCATAAACAGATTGGTACATTTTTTTTGCAGACAATTTCTCTACTTGTATCTACTTTCAAGGAATATTGAGCAGTGATTTGTCGGTTGTGCTTAATACCTGTTTTACTTCGATCTTTCCTTTCGCCGCTTTTTTTGGAGATTGACATAACTCCTGCCAAAATCTGGTTTTGTTCTTGTTTTGAACACTTATAACAATTTTCATAGAAAGCCTCTTGCTTTTCTTCATTTATTTTCACATAGCATTTTTTACGGCAACAGTTACCAGCTGGCTGGAATTCTTTCTTCGGAATGACTTTGCCTTCTCTTGTCTTTGCCTCCTGTCCATGATCACGCAGCTCCTTCTGTTGTTTCCGCGTGTTAATCCTTCGTTTCTTCCGTGAACAAGTGCGTTGTTCTTCAATGATATTTGCTGTATTGTCTGCATTGTCTGTTCTTTTTTGTGTTGGTCTGTCACCTACCTCCATTTCTACAACGTCAGGAATGCTGTCTTCTGGTAATGTAATGTAGCTGTCAACAGCCACGAGATAAGTCAGGATAATGATGGGCTGAGAAACAGCCAAATCCCAATAACTCTGACATATTGGATTTCACATATGCACGCTTGTTGCGAAAGGATGCCAGAGTCCAATATGTCAAACATGTTGGGTTTTACCAACAATCAAATACAAATAAATTAACATATTGGAATTCGTTTTTACTTTAAAAACCGTTACAGAATTTTTTTTTTTTAATATCTGGTTTTGCCATCGTAAAATTCACCACATGATGTACGTATTGGCATTAAAACCTAAAAATCTAATTTTTGTGACATATTGGGTTCTGCCTTAGCACTACAGAAATATGTGTCTGACGTAACACATCCACAGAATTATTCAAATAAAAAATTTTTATTATTTTTTCAACTATTCTTCTATATTTCGATATAGTTCATATGAATTTGTGAGTATCGGACATCATTACACATCGCTAACATTAAAAGTTAAGGTACTTACATGAAACAATATAATTTAAAACACAATATCTGCTAGCTCTAAAACTATTCATGCCATATTATTTACTGTAGGACTACCCATTGAAACTGATTGAAGATAATGTTACGTTCAGTCTAGACAGTATGGTTCAGCCTCATTATTCTACACACGATAATTAGATAAAATATACTCGACTAAGTTCAGGGAAAGGCAATTGAAAGCTCCGTTCTTCTAGAACCTCTGGTCTTGTCCCCAGCCGGTTCAGGATATGCGCCAACTCTCGCTGTAAAAGAAAGTCTAGAACTACGACACAGCAAAACTATTGATGACAGCGACTCAGCTTGGCTCCGCACAGGATTGGTTTAAAATTTCTTAAAATGGGTGTGTCTCACCAGTGTAGACAGGAATAGTAGTTGTATAACTGACTGGAAGTCTCGCAGCACAATAGCGGATATTCGCCCGACGCGGTAGTGTAAATGACTGCGAAACACGACTACCTATGGTCCGTATGGTAAAAACCCGGACTTCCTTGACTTAATACTTGCAAAACTACATAAATTCGCGGTAGCCGTGTATCTTATCGTTCTCTGCGCGGGATCCCTAGACGAGGGACCGCCCCACGCACAGAGAACGTCTTCTCAATCCGAAGCCCAACTCTTAAGTAAGTGTTCTTTTAAAATCGCCGACCAGTGAGTATCTAGGCTAGGAATAATGACTAAGCAACCTCGCTTCCTACTTGGCGAGAGAGTTAATGCTCGAAGACCATAGCTAATGAGTGCAGTGAAGCGAAATCAGTAATAAATGGAATAATATATCTCAAATAAATATTCAGCAAAGAAGAATAAAATCCCAAACATGAATAGCAACTGATATACTATGGAATAAGCCTGGGTCGTTGCATTTTGCATAACTCAATACTTAAATACATGAAATAAATACAATTATTTTTATTTAAATGAAAAAAGTAAACATATAACTATGCGACAAAAATGAATACAAACATGTAAACATGTCTCAATGTTTACATTTTAAAGGCTGTTTTAAGATAAGGCTTGAATTTCTTGAAGAAGTACTTTTTATATTTTGTCTATTCATTCATAGTTAATTGATTTGTAAGTATTTATACAGCTAAGTAAAATAAATTAACTTCTACTGAAGGAAGTTAAAACCATTAAATGAAGTAGAACGTGGTATTGCCTTTAAACCTAAATGGATTCAGTTCTGCATTTAATTTAATTTTCTAGTTTTCTAAGATGCCGAAACGTTTAAATAAAACTTTGCATATGATTATGTGAAACGTCTGCAGTTTGTGTAATCGTCCATTTAATTTGGTGATATTTAACACAGCCAAATGTCTACAAGTTAAACACTGTTTAACGCAAATATGTAATAATGACCTGAAAGAGGATGGACTTCCTTAAAGGGCTCACGTGTTTTGAACATACAATTTAGTAGGCATGTGCAAATTGGGATTCGTGGTTTCATTATTTAATTTACATAAATCGCAACTCTGACGTCGATCCTTCTTCCAAATCACCTTAGAAGACGTCCTCAGGAGGTACAGCGCTCGATTCGTTAACACTTTATTTTTTATACACAGTGAGTTTCCCCGAGAAGCCTGTTCATTTATGTTCACAATAAAAAAAAGACGTTGTTGAGATCAATTTAACGAGACAAGGTTAAAGGTATCTTATCAACATCTTTTTTTGACGTGACAACGTCTAATAAATCGATGAACGCCAGCTGCACGCACGAAAAAGTGTCCCGTTACGCACATTGTTCCGTTACGCTGTGTCCCGTTACGCTCATTGTACGCTTGCGCCGCATCTATCTCTCTTCCACTCGATTGGCCTATGCGTCCGAGGAGAAGAAAGACAGCGGCAGCACACAACTTACATCTACACGTGAACTGTTTCGTCGACTGTTTATAAAGTGAAGTGAAAAGTTAATGTGGTTTTCATTGCTTATTACAACAACAATTTCGGCAATAAAGGTTAATTATTCTTGCATTTTAAATCTGATTACTAGTATAATTTCAAGTATTTATTCTTTTATTATTAAAATAAAAATGATTCAATTTTATTCATAAAAGTATGCAATCATTTCATCAATTTTTGTTATGACGTCACTTTATACTATCGTCCGTAAACCGACTTTACAGACAACCAATTTTTTTTTTTCAGGAGACCTATGTACAAGTAATGCATTCCTCCCACATGGCTTGAAGTTTCTCAGGTCGTCTGCCGTCAGCAATGCGCCTCTCTGCAGCCTCTGACGCCACCCTAAGTGCAGCTTCTGGTGCTGCGATATGGTCAGCGCAGTTCCGTCTCGTATATCAGATGTTGCAGGTGGAACATCCAGCCTTACAGTAGCTTCAACTAATTTACAATTCCTACTCAAACGATCTAAAACGAAAACCTTATAAATTGATATATTTAATCAAACAGTAATACATAAAAAATGTAATGATTAAAATAAAAATTAAAATAACTAAAAATAAAATTTAAATAAAAAATATCCCTGTAAATGCGGACATTATAAACATATATTATTACATATTAAGTTTTGTGTGCACTCATAAATTTAACTAAAGCACATTATGGTGATTAGGTAAAGTTGAAAAAGATTAATAATACATAGGTATGAAAAATTGTGTATAGTAAGTGAACTGTAGCTGGTTAATGTAGTACATGCGAACCAGCATAATGGATTTCCTTACCTAGTAATAAGCCCCCGGAGAGCCTGATAAATCAGATGACTCGTGAGCTGCGATGGTCGGTTCGAGGACAGTCAGATAGCGAGAAGGTTTCGCTTGAATAATTGAGATCTAACTGATTGGTTGCAAGAGACCAGGTCAGGAAGAGAAACGATGAGATTGCAACAAGAGATCAATATTCCAACCCCCCATCCCACGGGGAAAAAGGTAAAGGTAAGCTAGTGTGGCAGCAAGTATGCTTTGGTGTATGATATTATTATTCAAACATTGTGTGTTGCAGGCGACAAATTCAGCGATAAATTCTGTTCACCTGCAGTATTAGATGAGAGTCTTATCTACTTTTTAGTTATTGAGACGGCTCATCTAACCTATTGTGCTTCTTGGGACGTTATCTGCGACAGATGCATAGTGCTGCACTATTAGATTAACCATCTTATCTACATTTTAGTTGATGAGACGGCTCATCTAACATAGTGTGCTTCTTAAGGCGAAACCTGAGACAGATGCGTGTAGGCTGCAATATTAGATGAGCCATCTTATCTACTTTTTAGTTGATTAGACGGCTTATCTCGTCTATTTCTATGACAGATGAGTGAAGGCTGCACTATTAGATGAAACTTCTTATCTACTATAGAGTGCTGCCAGGGTACTAATTTTGTGAGGGTGGCAGTAACCTTGTTTCTGAAGATAAGTCGACATATCTAACCTATTGTGTAGCAGAAGTCAATATCCGCTACAGAGACGAGGGAGCTGCACTGTGGTGCATTATTTAATTTCAAAATTGAGATTAAAATTGAAAAAAAAAAGTTTGATATACTCTGACAGGATTTAACATATATTTGAGGTTATCTGTCCAATAATACCCTTCCAAATGTATTTGGCGGCAGATAATTGACAGTGTAACGAGGCGTTCAGCAATGATTCAGAAGCTGCCACGCGCTACAGGTACGTGACTTGAAGCCTCTGGGAATGAGATCCGACGAAGGGGGAAGCAGTGATTGTAAAGGTTGGCAGCGGACAAGCCGCGGCGAGCGCCGTCATTATCTAGCGGCGGCGGGGGGAACCAGCGAGGAAGGGGAAGGATGCAGTTCTTACTCGGCCGCCGCTCGACCGCACACGCCGAGTTCGCCGCTTCGCCTCCTCGGCAATCAGGGTATCGTTGGCGCGGGGGAGAAGATGTCCGGGGAGCGAGCCAGATGGGTTCCCCCTCCAGCCATCCGCGCACGAGGCCTCTTATTGCCCCGGCATCGCCAGTGCAGGCTCGTTTGCGGCGCAGTCGACCCAACACGCCACTGCAGACACTTGTTCCGAGCCATGCCTGCTCTTAGGTCAAAGTGACCAAACCGTGAGTCTTAACTCGACCGACTAACTTTGGATGCGTGTTAATCACGAGGAAAAAAAAATACAAAACTGGTCAGTCTGCCTTTGGCTTCCGTGGTGAAATTATTCCTCGCCATTATTTGTCCTCGCCGGGTCCAAACCCAGTACCTTTTATAAAATTATATTATACAAATTTAATTTAGTAAATTTTTTATGAATTTTAAAACTTTTTCGCAATTAAAATAGGATAAAAATTATGTTTTATTTTCAATGTTGCATAAAAAATTCAAAATGGCAGAAATTCATTTTATTAAAATTTCATTAATTAATTTTTATATAGGTATCTCTTTTTATTTTTTTTCCATTAACATTTTATAATAACTACGGATTTTCAAAATGGCGTCCGTAACGAAAATTGCAACATTCGCAAGTGGGGTATTCAATTCCAAGACTGTGAAATTCGGGATGGTGACTGCGTTTAAAAACCAAAGTCAAGGTCAATGTCAAAGGTCAATGTCAAGGTCAAAAGTCAAAGGGCAATGTTGTCCAAGATGGCCACCATGACATCATTATTAAATACGGTGGCCGTAACGAAAATTGCAACGGAGAAGTCATCATTCAAGATGGCCGCCGTGACGTCACAACCCAAGATGGCGGTTGACAATCAGCAATCCAGACCCAGGACCCAGGACCCGGAGCCCCCAATATTATCTACTACTCATATTTTAATTTTTTTCTTCTAGCGAAATGAATCCAAGAGTTGTTTTACCGGTCCCTTCTTATTCACCAATAGAACTTTCAAAATCATGTGTCATTGAGGATACATCTTGTACGTTGTCGAGATTATCAAGATATATTATAGCTTTGTTTGTGCATATTTCAAAGTAGGCCTACCTACATAGTTAGTTATGATAATTCATTTCTGGTCACTTAATACGTTATAAACAGACTCACGTCTGAGTTTGAAAGTGATGAGGTAAATCCGGGCCGGGTCTGTGTTGGCACTGGTGGAAAAAGTGGATGCCTTGGGCGCCGGGTTAGAAGGTCCCAAGAATGGACCGGACAGTTTTTTTTTTCAGACTAAAAAATTCGAAATAAAAAGCAAATATAATATTTCTACACAATACCTACTAATATTTTGATTTTGTTTATTATCAGTAATATTGTTTTTTATGCAACACAATTCGTTTAAAATGATTGGGTAATTAAAAATGTCAAGTCTTATTTCTTCCTCATGTGTTTGGCTGTAGGGTTTCGGTATACATTACTGCATTATATAAAACTT
This sequence comes from Bacillus rossius redtenbacheri, assembly GCF_032445375.1. NCBI lineage: Eukaryota > Metazoa > Arthropoda > Insecta > Phasmatodea > Bacillidae > Bacillus > Bacillus rossius. The sequence continues at coordinate 53,048,841 of NC_086334.1, read as the reverse complement.
TAGTGAGTCATGTCTGTTCATTAAATATTCTTTCAAAAAATAAAATATTTGGTGGGAAGCCTACAGTTTACAGGGATTAAACCCGAACAGTTTCGAAGATCTCCGAAGTATACCGATTGCTTGTGAAAAACCCCAAATTGCAAGAAGTTATATATTTTACGGCCATAGAGTATTTTAAATAACGCTTACCTAAACAACCTTTTCATTTTAGTTAAGATAACCTAACTCAACCTAACATGCCCTCCCGGAAATAATTTATTATTAATTACACTGGCCGAACCTAGCCTAACTTTTGACTTCCGTAAACTTCGGAACTGTTCGGGTTGCGGCTGTGGCTTTCGTCCCTATTAACGGTCGACTGTCTATATTTGGTAAGGAAGTAATACAGATGCCAAAACAACGTTATTTTATAAGATCTGTGTATTTGTCATTAATGTTATAGCATCATTCAAAAACTATACAATGGACTTGGATTGAAATTAGCTCTTTAATAATATATAATATTTAGTAATAGGAAGTAATACAGATGCCAAAATAACGTAATTTTATAATATCTGTGTATTTGTCAGTTAATGTTATAGCATCACTCAAAAACTATACAATGGATTTGGATTGAAATTAGCTCTTTAATAATATATTATGTCGTGAAGTAATATTTAGCACACGTTTCGTCCAGATACTGCATCGTTCCCGCAGTATTAGCCACGTCTCGCTTTAAAACTTTTCAACCAATTTCTTGAATTCCGCGCGTAAAAGTCACTAATAAATAATTTTTCTGCTGTTGAGACTTAAAACATAAACTAGCATACCTAGAAAACGCAAAACAAAGCTAAAATAATTTCCTAAGCTAGCGTTACATTTAATAAAAACATGTGGAGCATGGTGCGCTGTTTGAATAACGTTAAATATTGTAGTGGGTTAGTACAGGAAAGTCGTTAAAATTCTGCAAGATAAGTGATACTCTTTGATCCTGGCGTTGTAAACAATGTTATTAGTACAATATTTCAAGTTTTTATTTCACTTTAATTGATATTTATTTTATATATTAAATTTTGAAGCAAGAATACATTTTCAAAATTTTAGAGTTATATGAAAAATACATTATAGCATTATTTTCAGTACAGGAACAGTTTTTTGTTTTCAGAATTTAGAGAAACACCGTGCCTAAGTCTTACCTCCATGGCCTAAGTCACCCATTGAAACTTACACAAATTTGAATTTCACGCGTAGGCCTATGCTTACAGCCCACGCCACTAGGATAGCCGTAGTTGCGTGTCTCTTGCTTCGCACATGTTAAAAGGCCTGGGTTACCTATGTTGTCTTCTGCAATATTTGGCAACGTCTCATGCAGTCCTGCTTGTAAATGCTATGGTTCTGTCTCACACTCCATGTCGCCATGTAGGTTATTTCAATTTCTTGTCATGAATATTGTTTGAGGTATTGTCCTGTGAATTCATCAGGATAGCGCCCTTTCATTTTTTTTCTTATCAAATTTTCTCAACAAATATTTACTTAAGATGATCTAAAAGCTGTGAAAATAAATTTACGTGAATATTATAGCCATAATCACTTGCGTGACTTTTCATAACTCGAAAATAATGTTTAGTAAACATCTGGTGATGAAATTATTTGTGACCCAACAACAAATTAAAGATATCCATCAGAATATACTTACAGGAAAAATTTTAATCGGTACTAATAGCAAGAGAGAAAATGCCTTATTTGATGTGTGAGCCCAAAGCCTTAAGGAGGTGCCTCCCATTTCAGATCATGATTTTATATTTATATTAATCACTGATCAACTTTTAGACTTTTTCAATTGTTTTCACGAAATGAAAAATATATACAGCGCATATTTTTTGCATAATTAGCTGCCAAAGTTACATTTGTAAAGTTTTTGGGTTATACAAATAAGGAGAATTTAAATTATTGCAGAACTGAAACTTTTTAGGTTTAACTGAAATTTCACTGGCTACTTCATGATATATAATAAGGTTTGCATTTCTATCATAAAAACTTATTTCATGTTTCTTGGCTGTCAAAATAGTAACATATTTGAGAACTTTGAAATGCCAGGTCAAATTAATTAATATTTTCTTAAAGAAATTCAAACCATTTCTTGAAGTCGCCAGTGGCATTGCAGTCAAACCTAAAAAGTTTCAGTTCTGCAATAAATTTAATTCTCCTTATTTGTACAACCCAAAAAAAACGTTTAAAAATTACTTTGGCAGCTAATTATGCAGAAAGTATGCGATGTATATATTTTTCATTTCGTGAAAGTTAAACAATTGAAACAGTCCTAAAGTGTATCTGTAATTACTGTAAATATAAAATCTTGACCGAAATGGGAGGCACCCCCTTAAGGGCAGTGCGTGCAAGGACACAAATGAGTTAACTTCCTCTCTCTCCCACTCGAGTCGTTAGCGTCGTTAACAGCACTGTCACGAACAACAGCAGCCGTGTCTTCGTTCGCTTTATAGCACAGCCTTAAGCGACCAGCCCTCCATACCTCCGTGGATGCGATACTCAAACAAAGAACATAATATTTTTTGCGGAGAAGTTAGGGGAGGGAAAGAAGGAACGTTCTTACTCAGTATCCTTAGTATCCGGGTTAAAGATGGGGAGTGCTTCTTCCTTTGTTCTTTACTCCTCCGGACCGTGAAAACAACAAGAAAAAGACGATTGAAAAGCACACAAAAGCTGTACGGACGAAAGTCACGGAATACGGTGCTCAGTTAAGATCTTTTATCGCACCAGTTCGGGTGTTCAGAGCTTTGCCATTTTTATTACACTCTAATGTTGTTAATAAAGAACTTTACAGTGCACACTATTTATTTTATTGTGTTAGACACCATATACAATAACTAAATACATATTTACATTGATTATGCACAATATATGCGGCTTATAAACAAGATTGAGGTGGTTTTTATTGTCTGTAATTTCATTTGCTTTCAAATAAAACACACTTTTGATTTGACTGCATTGACACAACCTTATTAAAGTTCATTATAATACTGTAATATTAGCAGTAACGTCTCTAGGTTTTTGGTATCTCTTGATAAATCTGTTCGTCCGTCGCTTATAATCACTCGTCATGACACAAATGTATCTACTAATCGAGTTCAGATGGAACACTTAAATGATTTTAATTAAACGTATTAATAAATAATATATTAGTAGCTATAAGAATTTTCATTTTTCTTAAGCATGAAATATTCGAGATGTATAAATTAAAATATACGACACAGAAAAAAGAATTATTATGCATATTATTTTTAACTCAAGTTTAGGATAATTTAGCCAGTTGTTTGTAATAAAGATGGCTGATTGTAACAAAAACATGGCAGGGTATTAAAAACTGTTTGTTACTCAAAAGGTACCCATACACCACAGTAAATGTATGCATTATGAGTTTTATAATGACAATGAAAAATTGCCAATTTTACTGTACGAAGATTACACAGCCAATTCTTTTAAAGAAATTAAGTCAATATTAAGTTATTTATCTACTTATTTTACACAAGTCTTACAAAAAACTGAACTAAAATATTTTAGTTTCAGACATTTTTCAACGTTTACAATTTTTGTTCACGTGTTTATTGTGTTTATATACAGAATAAACAAAATAACTTTTGTGAACAACTTCAGTGACAAAACTTATTCTAGAAAGCAATTAAGAGAAACTAGTATTTTCCAAATAAAGAAATAAGGTGGTGAGAGTATAAGTTTTTTTAAAATTTAAATTAAAAAAAAAGACTCAGTTGATACTACCTAGGCCTATTTTATCTGAAGTGTGGTTCCTTGTTAAAATAAAAAATACTATTTTTTAACACTTAAATAAAATATATTTAAGTCAGTATAGATTCGGAGACTACATAAAAATTTGAGAAGTCACTAGCCAATAAAAACTAGCCATAACAATTTGAGAAGTCACTAGACGTAGTTATTTGCATTACTAGCGCTATTTAGTACTTTATTAGTAGCCAAGAGTTATAAACAAATTTTTTTTTTTAAAAACTGACTAAGATATTTCAAGGAACAATGGCTCCGTTATTTATTTTTGTTTGTATGAATTACTCTCGTACCTCATTTCTTTTAACAGTGCATAATTTGAGTTTCTAAATATGTTTATACAGAAGTTGCATTTTTGTTAACATTTTTATTTTAAACTTTGTTGAATTAACTTATTCATAAATAAAGTTACATTTCTCGAAGTAATTTTCATTTTATTTTCTGAAAACCTCAGGTGTCCGCCACAAAGGGACTTCCCCTTTCTCAATAGAAAATCAATTTATAATATTTTAATAAAACATACATATTTAAATCACTTTGGTTTACAGGATAGAAAAATTTATATCGAGAGAATAAGGAATTACAGATTATCACTAAAAGTTAAAAACAAGGATCATATATGCATTCAAAAATAAATCTTTTAAGTTATCAAGAGTATTTTTATGAAGTATGTGAGGATGTAGGAAAGAAAACAGTTTTGAACTCTGTGACTTTAAGAGAACAGTATAAAATAAAGATTGAAGGCGTGTACTAAAACATTTATAATATAAAAGAAGCAACATGATTATCTGGAAAATTAAAAGTGAGGGCCCATATTCGGATGGTAGAGAGAATTATGTGCACTTGAAACAAATATTCATCAATTCAGATGCACGAATACTTGTAACGAGCCAGTACTTGGTAGTTTACGGACACAACAGACGCGACCTCCCATGAGAAATGGAGGCAGATGTCATACATAACGTCGAGCCCAAGGGGAACACCACAGTTGGTCCACATAGAGACAGAGAGAAAATGTATTTAAGTTTACGGTATTAGATTCCTGTTATTGAACACCACATTCAAGGCCCACCCAGCAATAACGCTGTTGCGGAACAGAGTCTAGTAGCTAGAAGAGTCTTCACACAAGCAGCCACCATCAGCACAGGCATCACCGCATTGTGTCGCAGCCTGTGGCAGGAAAAGTATCAGACATTCTGGGTTCAGCAACGCACCATAGAACAAGAACGAGTCAAACATCATACGTACTGCAGCATGTGGGTGCTACAAATCTTACACAGAGTAAGTTGCAGATGTACGTCAGTCAACATCGTCACGGATTGTTGGTTATCAATTTCAGCAGTTATATTTCCGGGCCGGACTGGACACGGTGCCCAATCTTAGAGAGAAGCTAAGTCCAAATATTCCACATGGTCGCTTACTGCAGTGTCTAAGGGTTCAGACAGTACACAAACGGACGGCCGCTGTCAACAGACCTGGCCTAAGTGACATGGAGGGTTAAATCTTAATTTCCAGCTTTGGGACACTCAGTTGATCTGGAAGCGGTGATCCATCTCGGAAGGAGCGCAGATGAGAAGGCTCCACGGTCTAGGTGCTAGGGCAGTCCGCGCACAGGCGACCAGTGCCAGCTGAGGAGTCCGCGCGAGGCGAGGAGTGCTGGCCCCCAGGTTCCCCCGCCGCAGTCCTGGGGCAGTCTGCGTGCGGGGCCAGGTCCTTGTACAGGCACAGACCGCACAGACCCAGGGCGCTGGGGTAGGCGGGCGGGAAGCTGGCCAGTCCGCTCGCCAGGGCCAGGTTCCTGCGGCACATCGACTCTATTGCCATTGCATCCGTCCTACATTTTTACTGTGAAAAGTTTTAGGTTGAATATTACGAGAGACGTTTATACTAAATACAAATAACTACTATATATATTTTCATAAGTTTCTTTGCCTTTATAAGTGCTGATGGGATTTTCTCAAATCTTCTTACAGAGAGAGAAAAAAAAATCGTTTCTTGCTTTGAAAATATTTTGTATTTTCAGCAAATAGTTTTGTAATATTCACTGAGATCGTATTTGTTAGGAAGATTTTTGTTTCCGTTAGTTAATTTTTTTTTATTCTAGTTCACGATTATTTGCTGAAATACCAATTTTCAATCAGGTCAATGTTAAAAACGTAATGGTGTCCACAACATTTTTGGTGCATAAATTAGATTTTTGTAAAGGAATTATATATATTTTTCTGTAAGTATTGACTGTTTATTTAAGGTTTTCAGGTATAACAGGGGGGCGTGCTAAGACCGACATTTTCTCACATATCCGGTGCTTGATCGTCTTCACGTATTAGTATACAAGCGAGTAGCCTTTTATTTAGTAACGCTAAACGATGAAATTTATTCAGGAACAATAGAGAATGTGAACTAATCCCCTAGCTACCATTTATTTTGCCTAAAACAATCGATAAAATAAACTCTATTGGCGTTTTCAATATCCCAAAATATGTATTAAAAGCTGGTAAAATAACTAATTTAGATAACATTGTGAAGGTGAGTAAATGTTGTATTTATTCATAAGAAAATTTTTGTTCAAAGTATCTTTAATCAAGTTCTGAAAACCGCTTGACAGGCGTAATTTATCGCCTATTCCTGCCTCTACTATCTTCTATTAAGATTTTAGTTTACCAGAGATACTGCAATTTTTGTGGACGGTTCCGATACTCTACTCTTGTAAAAGCATTATAATGTTAAAATATATACAATACTTATTTCAACCTTTTCTCTCTTCTTCTTTTACGTTAAGTGAACTTGAAAGCGGTTTTTTTAAACTAAGCTCACGATGCGTGCTACCCTTTCTGCATGGCTGAAACCTAGCATGATTAGGCGTAAAGGTTTCGGCCTGGGACGAACTTAGATTTTTACCCTAACCCAGACCCCTCCCAAACAAATACACTTAGTTTTAGTAAGGTTATGGAAAAATTGCTTAGAGTATTTCAGTGAAAAGCTACTACAAAATTCACTCGTCCACTGAATGACGTATTATATTTCTAGTAATGGACATTCAATCCACATTTATGGAGCGAAATTTCCCAGGGTATTCCAAAATCACAGCAGGAAAATTGCTGATATGGTTTATTACTGTAGGCCATGGTTAATTATTTTCCATCATACTTATCCCCATCTGTATCGTTGTGTGTTACCGTCTCTCATGGCCTCTCTGTCAGCGACACATCAACCCAAGTAATAATCCACAATAGTTCTTTTCGAATGAGTTCATCTATCAATATTTTCAACAGCCTATAAAGAACGTGATCAATTCGGTTTATCATAAACTCTAGCTAAGACTACTTTTGATCGTGGATGTGACATCCATCTACACTGCGCTTTTTTGATTTTGAAATGAATCACTTGATGCGTGTTCATTTTTCCAAATAATATCTACGATCCCGAGTGAACTTGAGCGTTGCGACAGGTGCGGACGATTAAATCATGATCTGCGATATTTAATTCATGGCCAGGCTGCGGAGAGGAACGGGAATGGTGGGTTTCACACAACGCAGCGAGAACACTTTTATGGGTTTATGGCTTGATGAGGGGTTGCGTGAGCGAGCATCGCGGGGGCAGGAGGCAGTCGCATCTTCAGTAACTGACAAACAAAAAGATGAATACGCAAACACACAGAAAACAAACCAAAATCAACCGTTGCCAAAAATTAAATACATAGTCACATCATAGAATTCCGTGAAAAAGAATTGGTCAGAATAAAATATAACAGCACATACGAGCACAGTGGACTGATAACGAGACAGTTGCAACAAGAACAGCAAATGAAGACACAAACCCACCTGGGACAATACAACGACAAACAAGAGTAACTCAACGATCATTTGGACAACAAAGAGAATTACAACACAGAGACATACAGGCTGTTGATGTTTCTCTACGGCACACACTATAACCACCAATGGTGTGTGAAAAAACAAACATATTAAATCAATCTTCCACATTGAAAGAATCGTTGGAAGAACGTGGTAGTGAAAGCATTATGGCATTTCCAACCCATCTGTGCCCTCGCCCTATCAGACTCGGGGGTCTCGGTGGTCAAGTGGACTGTCACTCGCCTTCCACCAAGGTGGTCCGCGTTCAGCTCCAGGTGGTGTTTCCCACTGTGCAGTCCGTCGTGTTCATCCATCACACGTAGGGGCAGGCATTTTTCGCGAAAAGATCTTAACACTTATTAGACTGCAACAAGGTGTACTCGCACCTGTGGTTCTTCCTTGTGATTGGCCGCCGTCTGCGAGAGAAGTCGTTCCCTTGTTTGACCGAGCCACTCAGGACGCGTTTGCTTCCGCACTGAATCACTGTGATTGGTGTTGTTACAATCGATATGCACCTGGGAGAAACTCTCCCAATCACGAAACACAGACGATGCTACAGTGTTTTAACTTTCATATAGTCTCGAAATCTTTTCGCGAAATCTGCATGCCCCTACTCATACGTAGGGCCATGCAGATTTCGCGAAAAGATTCCGAGATTAGTTATAAGTTAAAACACTGTAGCATCGTCTGTGTTTCGTGGTTGGGTGAATTGCTTTCAGGCGCATGTCGATTGTTACAACACCAATCATAATAAGTCAGTGGGGAAGCATACGCGTCCTGAGTGGCTCGGTCAAACAAGGGAACGACTTCTCTCGCAGACGGCCGCCAGTCACAAAGAAGAAACCGCTGATGCGGGTTTATCTTGTTGCAATCTAACAGGCGTTCATATTTATTCACGAAAAATGCCTGCCCCTACTCATACGTATCTAATAACATCGATGTCAACGAGACGTCAATCCATAATTCATTCATTCTATGCCGTTCTATCAGTACGAGTGCTTTATAGGCTTAAGCGAAAAAAATTTGCAGAAAATTGTAGATTCAATAGAGCTACATGCCATATAGTTACGCCTAGAGGCTTAATACCTACAGTATTAAATTGGGCTCTCAACTAATTCAATGTCGATTCGCCGCTCATAAATTGAGCACGACTCTTAACCTTAATTCGACTTGTATTGCTAAAATTTATTTCTCTTTGATAAAACCATATCTTTGCAATGCTTTGCAAACCTTAATACTGCTTAAAATTTTGACATGAATTTATGAATACTCAGAAATGCATTTAATGGCTTACTGTTTAATAATATAATGGTACAAGTAATTTTATGTTGTAAAAATTGTTAATTATTGAAAATGCAGTGAGACAGTTTTTAATATATGATTCAAAGTTGTAGTAGTAAGTCGATATAAAAAAATTAAAAATCAGTGATATATCAAGATATGAGTGATTATAGATTAGCCTGTAACGATTCATGACAAATTCTAATTATTTATATGAACTGTAATTATAATTACGAGGATGATGTGTTTCGGGCTCAAAATGAGAATATGTAAATGACGAAGTCCTAGCATATGAATGTATAAGAGTTTGCCATAATCTTGTTGAGTGATATTTCCCATGTTGAATTTATTTAGATACATTATAGTATAAAACTAACAATTGAATTAAAAGACTAAAAATAACATATATTTCCTATATAACCTTGATTTCGACGATAAAAAAGAAAACTGTCTGTGACTGAAATTGAAACATTAACATACTTTTTCTCATCTCTAAAATTTTATAAAAGCCCAGAAGTCGCTCTGTAAACATCTTTAATTGACAATCAAACTTTTGTTTTTAAGTGATACACCATTTCAGTGAACATTCTTAGGTATAATTGTTATGTTGATGTGCCATTGAACCATAACATAATAGGTAATTTGGTATTCAAATATTATCTTGCATTCGTATAAATGTTAATGTGAAAGTATTGTTTTATGATCATGTATGTTACTACTATCCGATGTTAAGAATATAAAGATACCCATTACTTTAATATAAATGGAATCCATCCCTTAAATAAATAAATATTTGTTCATACTTCATTATATCAGTATATAGATACTACTATTCTTAACATAACTTAAGAGCGAAACACTATAAAGGTAATAATAGATTATTTCTGTATTAGTTCAATGCACAACAAATCGAACTGCAGACGGGTTGTTAACAGTTTTAAAAAATAAAGCTTAAATAAAACATTAATCTATACTAATATATCTTCTTAATATATATAAATCTCGTGTCACAATGTTTGTCCTCAATGGACTCCTAAACCACTTAACCGATTATAATAAAATTCGCACACCATGTGCAGTTCGATCCAACTTGAGAGATAGGATAGTTTAAATCTCAAATTATAGTCGCAATTTTAATTTATTGCGATTTATAAAAGCGAAATACCACTCACTGACTCACTCATCACGAGATCTCTAAAACTATAAACCCAATTGACTTGAAATTTAGCATAATTATTCATTTTGTGATGTAGACGCTCACTAAGAACGGATTCTGCGGAAATCCGATCCCAAGGGGTGTTTCGGAGGGGGGAGGGGGGGGGGGGTAATATATCAAAATTTCCATTTTTTGGTAGGAAATCACTATGGCAACGCCTGTTGCTTTGTTGATGCTTCATTCGTCTCTATGACAACGACTATTTCATTGTTAGTGCAGTCCTCATCACCGTTGAAATTTAGCTGGTATCTAAATATCAAAAATTACCCTTTTTTTTCAAGTATTTATATTTTACAGACTTGAAACTTCACAGTAATGTTCCTTATGTTACGCAGGATGACATTTTCCGAAAATTAGATCCCATGGGTGGTTAAAACAAGGCAACAGGATTTTGCATTGTTCATGCCTTCTGCGTCTCCATGGCAACGGGCATCGCGCGGCAGTGGCGTACCCACAAGGAGGGGCAAGTATAATGAGCGGCGCAAGCGTGATCTGCCTGTAGACTGCCGTAGCGAAGTACGGGTACATCAGTTGTACGTTGCGTGCACGAGTCGGGAAACCATCGGTGCTATTCATTTTCTCTCCGGTACATTATACAGCATTGTAATAAATTTTCACTGATTTTTTTATTATTTACCATTACTGTAAATGGGTGATGTGGCTTAATTTTTTTCCATTAGTATAGCCGTGCGAAGCCGGCTCGGGCAGCTAGTGAATATATATAGCGTCTGTCTGAACATTTGAGTAATTTTACCAATTTTTCGTGAAATATCATTTTATGACCCACTAATCCCAATTCTGCAATTTTTAAATCTTTTACTGTATGTCTGTTTGTGTGTCAGTCTGTTTGTGTACGTACAACTCAAAAATGGCTTTACCGATTATCCTGAAATTTGGAATACAATAAGATCATACGGTTGCGCAAACGATAAGCTATAAATAATCAAAAATAAAAATACTCCAGTTTCTCATAACCACATGACAGACGTGAACTTTGTAATAGATCTCACAATTTATTTTTTTTTCGGCTTAGTTTTGTTTTGGATTGTGTGTTCTGTTTTCGTGACATCGATTTGTTTTATACGAATGTTTTTTTATTAAGAAATATATATATAACAAATTCAATTTATAACTGACATTACGTAATTATCTGCTAAGTGGGTAGATATCGGCTGCTTAAAATATAAAATTATGCGCCATTTTCGTAAGAATTACTCAGTATTATCTCAAAAAAAGTACTTCACAAACATATATATATATATTAAGTACATATATAAATGAAAATAACCATATTCATGTGTTGTTCAATGTTACAATATCTTCTTGTAGCTGTGGCCAGTCCGCTGGCCTAATTATGAAACTGAGTTTTCGCTGTTGATCTTTATTTTTTTAAATATGTATTATATTTTATATTTTAGCCAATTTAAATAGTATACATTTTATAGTTTTTATTTTAAGTGTTAAATTCTTGGTGTAATAATATTGGAAAAAATAGATAGAACCTTTTTTCGACGAATTGGCTGACATTAGAAGCGGAGCCGTGTGTGTTGGAACGAGTTTAAAGTAATTTGGTGAACTTTTTGCGCGATCTACGACGGCCCGCGCTATGCGGTTTTAGGAGTCAGGACGTACATGATTATACTTATGAAGGGGTCGCTTTGGGAGTCATGACGTACCTACACAATTATACTTATGAAGGGGTCGTTGTGGGAGTCATGACGTACACAATTATACTTATTAAGGGGTCGTTTTGGGAGTCATGACGTACACAATTATATTTATGAAGGGGTCGTTACCACAATGCCGAAATACCATAACGCCGAATGTCAAAATTGACCACAACGCCAACAGCTAGAAAACTGCTGTGTACCACAACGCCGAAATAACAAATGAATAAATTTGTGTGTGTTTCTTAAATGTACTTTAACGCCGAATTACCACAATCAAACCTAACCTTACCTAACCTAAACTAGCGTAATATAACCTAACCTAACTTAACCTAGCCTATCCTAGCCTAACCAAACCTAGCCTAACCTAACCTAGTCTAACCTAACCTATTCTAACCTAACCTAATCTAACCTAACCTAGTCTAACCTAACCTTTGTGGCAGTCCTGCAATGACATTTTTCGGCGTTAGTGTATTTCAGCGTTGTGGTAATTCGGCGTTGTGGTACACATCAGTTTTCTAGCTGGCGGCGTTGTGGTCAAAATGGAATTTCGGCGTTGTGGTATTTTGTCGTTGTGGTGCGTCCCCCTTATCTTATATCTTATTATGAAGTGCGGCTGGCAATCTGCGATGGCCCACGCTGTTTCCGGCGGGCACGGAGTAACGGCGCGCACTCGCGTGCAAGAACGTCTCCGGCGTCTGGCTCATGACGTGAAGAATCGGAGGCGGGGATAACCGCGCTGATTGCGGAGCTCGGTCCTGCAGTCCGGAACTATAGTTGTGCATGAGGCGGGGGCCTGGGAGCCCAAGGCCCAGCCGGGCAGGACAATAAGGAGTTGGGTTGTGTTTTCTGAAGAAGCTTGTTATCGGTAGAGACCCGGAAAATTCGCGGGTTAAATTACCTCCAGGATAGACTCCAATATCCTCTACACACTCGGGCAAATGCCAACTGTTCATTGGCTGTTGACTTGTGAGTCGTCTCGACTGGGTGGCCTGTTATTCGACACTTCTATGAGTGAGTGTCTTTAATTGGCCCCCAGTCCTCCAGATTAACAGTGAACCAATGACAGAAGCAGCACTAAGGTATTATTATTTGAATTTTAGCATAACACGAAATGAACCCGCGAATTTTTCGGGTCTCTACTCATCAGTGATGAATACCTCCAACTTATTTGCGTAAATGCCACGGACCAATTTGTGAGTACTTTCTGACCCAATATTACTGGTGGTAATCGCACGGTTGGTTTCGGCCTGGACACGAACTTAGTTGCGGTGTCATGCCGCTGAATAGTTTGGAAGTTTTGCTTATACTCCCGGAAGAAGCCGTCAACATGGAACTTTGTTTTCATTCGCGCGAAGACAAGAGTTAACACGTCAGTCAGTAATACCGCCTGTGGAAAGATAAATTTTTAATGGGGCCCCAAATAATGAATTTGTGGTTTTCTATATTTAAATTTTAATAGATGTCATTTTTAAGAACTATTAATATTTCGTTATAGTAAATTTTTTATCTTTTGTCACTTAACTTGTTATTGATCTTTTTTTTTGTATTCAAAATATTATTTTAAAATCCTGGCGCCAGACAATTTGCGGTTTTTTGTAACTGTCTAAAATGTATGCCAAAGTTGTAAATCGTATTTTTATAATACTGTCATCGTATTGGAAAATTATATTGAAAATTTTAAGTTGGTTAGAAAAACATCTGATTCAAATCATAGTAGTTTCGGCTACGAGAAATTGTATAATCATGGTCATGGAATCAGAATAAATAGTATCTAGTATATGGAAATGGTCTTACGATTGTTTTCCTTTCACAGTTGGCCCACTTTGAATGCATATCTTTCGGTTGATATTTTCAGTTTTGCTTTTCGAGCTGACCCTCGTCGGAGATAATTTATTTAAAAAGCTTTCACATAAAATTGGTAAAGTAATTAAGAATTTTTCTAATACTTTTGCGCGGGGTGTTCGGACTGTGCGTTAGTCCTCCCAAAAAATGTGCGCTGGGGTATAAATCAAACCCACGAACTGGAACCACAGGTAGAGCCAATATTATTTAACGGATTCATTCAAAGGAAAAACAGGATTAGAACAAGGGTTCGTCTGCTTCGCTTCGTGATAGACACAGCATGGGCGACCCTGTGCCTGTGACAAACACGGAGAAGCGATGTGGCCCGATCACGCGTGATGTTACAAAGGCTGTGTCTGACCTTGGTATCAGCCAACGGGCTGGATTGTATTCAAGCCAGTTGAGTCTAGCTTGGAACGGGAAGAATAGGAGGAATAATCGTGGCTCTGCTGATCAATAGAGACCAGCCATATTGGCTCTAATATTTTGCACGAAACGTGTCTTCACTCGAATGGCTCTTGCCGTTGGGTCTCGAGATTTTTGAAACGCCCCGAAGGACTTGTAGCCAACCACAAACACCCGTGAAAACATCTGACCGAATTATGTAATGCGACTTTGGGAGAACATGAGATTAACCAAGGGTGTACTAAAGGTAGGTGGGGAGGGTATTTTTTTAGAATATATACTCCCTCCCCGAAATATTAAAAAAAAATCCTTAAAACAATTATTATTTCCACTAACAAAAGGAAAGAAATTTAAAGCAAACAGCAGGCTAAGCTATTCTTACACCACCCCACCCCCTGCCTATGCGTACGCTTATGATTAAAACGACTGGACAACACACGCGTTTGTGTAATCTAGCTTGGAAACAGAAAATTACGTGAATTTTGCAGGTATCTGATTTCACAAAAAAAGAGCCGCGTATTTTTCGCAAAAAAAAAATAAATCAAGGCTCAGCTGCTTGTTGAAACTTTCTAGCAATATCTGTTTTTCGTGGTTGACTGGGTTTGTTTCAGGTACACGTCTGCTTTCAGCACACCAATCACAGCCATCCAGCGCGGAAGCTGGGCCGGCCAGTCAGGGCAATGGCCCGTCTTGCAGACGGCCGCCAATCACAAGGGAAAACTCGCAAGCGCAGGCACTGGTAGTGTAAGGCTCTACCTTTCATAAGAAGCACTATTTATTTAAGAATCCCAGGTTTTGAAATCGCAACTAAGGGTCCTCAGGTAGCTGCAAAATAATTGTTATAGTATCATCTTTAAAAAAATATTTTGATGAAAAATTGGTTGTCTGTAAAGTCGGTTTGCGGACGATAGTTTAATGTAACAACGTCATAACAAAACATTGATGAAATGATTGCATACTTTTATGAATAAAATTGAATCATTTTTATTGAATTATCACTATTTTGTATGGATACAAAGAAGGAGTGAAATGAAATCTACAATTTAATTGATAAATTTACTTTTATTTGCACTTATTAATTTAAATATGTTTATTACTTTAACGAATAGATTATTTTAAGTATAACTTTTATACATGTTTGCTATTTAACTTCTTCCAATCTGTGTTATTCTGTTAAGGATAGGACGATGATAGGAAAAGTAGGAAACGAATGGGGGTGTTTCAAGTTTAATGTGCCTCGAAAAAGTCAAATCGAGGGTTGTTACAATCAAGTGGAAGAAATATATGCGGCGCAAGCGTACAATGAGCGTAACGGAACAATGTGCGTAACGGGACACTTTTTCGTGCGTGCAGCCGGCGTTCATCGATTTATTAGACGTTGTCACGTCAAAAAAATCTCTACTTATCTGTGGGATATTCTTTACCACTGCCCAGACAACGGACAAATAAAGAATGCATTGTGTTATCTTGATTGAGCCCCCGTTCACGCCCACGGGGTGTACCTCGCTTGGTAATGAAGGAGGCTGTGTGTTGTGCGGTTCTGCAGCGGCGCCGGGGACCGGCGTGGGAAGGTAGTTGGCGAGCGCAGCCGCTGCGCGGCGCTGCTTGTCACGAGCCGTGCGAGTGGTCCGCGAAGAGGGGACGTAATAGCTTCGATCGTAACTAATCGCCGACCTGCGGGACAATAGCCCGCCGGGGTTTTGGGGGCGGTCGTGTTCCGCCCCTGAACCACCACTCCACTCACCCTCCCAAGCATTAGCGCTACAGTGAATGATGCGCCTCAACCGCCGCCCATGCGATTCTCGTTAACTGCTGTGTCCGCTGGTTAGCAGCCCCGCTGTGACCACCCGGGCTACGCGATACTCCCGTATAAACTCTTCCTGCTGATTTAGCACGTCATTGCCGCCGCGTGATTGCGGAGCTGCGCAGACACGAATTGTTGTGGTCAGCACCATTTCTGGTGCCTGTATTACAATCAGCATCAAGAAAAAAAAATACAAAAATTAAATAATTGAAACAGCAGGAAACGGACTTTTCTTTGTAAGCATGACTATAGCGACGTAACTCAAAGTGTACCACGGGCTTCATTAATTCTTCATACAACAATTCGCATTTCATGACCAGAAAAGCAGTGGCGGATGCATGCATTTTTTTGCGGAGAATTCGGGGATATTCTGTAAAAAAAAATTAAATATGTACATGTGTATTTAAAAATAAACAGACATTATTATTGACACTACCACGCCGACGTGTGGGCATGCAGTAGTAGCTATATGCGACGAGGCTTCTCACACTGTAACATAGACTGTAAAATTGTTTTGTACTTTTTAAAGGAAAAGCCTTGGAAACTCACTAGCTTTAAAAATTTACAAATGGTACAAAGCTTTGCCTTATAGTTTTACAGGTTTTATCGATGACAACTGAGTTTCCAAGGGCTTTACTTGTAAAATCACAACAACAAAATATTTTTACAATGTATTGTCCTTCACTGATATTTTGCAAATTTTTTCATACCTTTATAGGAGGGAGAATATATCCTCCATATACCCTCTGCGTCCGCCACTACAGAAATTATATTTACAAACACTTCGACATAGAGTAGTACAGACCTGGAAAATACCATATTTTCTCATACATGGGATCTCAATGCACCACCGAGTGTGTGCTGTAATCAGAACGTGGTTTCCTACGAAGTGACGTAAGTATAACTTGGCACGGTGTTCAAAAGCCAAAACTCACTTTATTAGCTACAAGGCGTCCATAAAAGAATATCCCAGTTTCAATGGTATATTATAACAGATTAATTTAGACTATGCAAAACTAATTATACATCAAAATAAAAGCGTAATAAGTCCGGAGTAATGGATGTAAAAGCCTTTTCAATTCTCTGTCTCAACTCTGGAAAATCATCAGGTAGCGGCGGAACGTAGACACGATCGTTTATAAAGCCCCAAAGGCAATAATCACACGACGTTAAGTCAGGTGAACGTGGAGGCCAGCGAAAAAGAAATATGTCGTCTCGATCATTACGACCAATCCAACGGTCAGGGACTTCGATGTTCAACCACTCACGTATCTCGTACAAACGAAACGCGCGTTGAACTGAAATTACAGGTTCACTCTTGGCGAATTGCAGAACACAAAACGCTTTACGCTCAGGAGACACCATTTAGCGTAAGTGGCGCTTCAAGCGAGAGAACAACAAAGCAATACCTACTCATGCATGCGCTTATATAAAACTGGCTGAGTTTCATTTGACACGCCAGTACGTTTGGTAAGTACTCTTATATTTAACAGAGTGACGATATGCGGGTTTAAGTTGCCACTCGTGCGGCCGCCATTTTCCCGAGGATTTTGAGACTTCTGCGCAGACGCAGCGTCGTTGTCCCGCATTTCCGTTCCATTTTCACGAAATTATTCCTACCAAATGCCGTAGCTATATCGAGAGCTAAGATCTTTACACGTAAAAATTTAAATAAGAGTTTTTGCATTCATAAAGGTTTGAAAGGTTACATTATAAATATTTCTCAACATGCATCACTCCTGTTTTGTAACTCTGGATGTTGCATCAAGTCACCTTGCATCACCCAAAGTAACATATTGATTTTTCGCACATTTTTTTTATTGCAAAGGAGGAGAGGGAATCCGCCATAAACACTGCCTCCCCTTACGAAAGCCTATAAACAATGAGAAGAAGTGGTTACCAAACCACGTGTAACTAGCCGAAGTATGTGACCTTGATACGACCGACGAACACTCCAAAAGGGCTTAATTATGTAAAGGCAAGTTGAGTGTATCCTGGCACGAAATGAATCTGCGAAAATAATCGTGGCTCTACTAATGTCGCCTTTCGTAGTCTTTAATAACCGCGATGCGATTTTGACGGAAAGTAAAGGGGGAGAAATGGGTTACCGAAAGAAGTCATTATGGTTTCAACAGTTTGTAGGCCATAACAATTTTCTTTCATTTTAATTTTCAAAATTATGTTTCGATAAAGAATAGTAGGTATGAAAAAATTCGTGGATTCAGTTCGCAATAGGCTAAAGTTCAAATGCGTATACCTATAAGCTGCTTTACCTATTGGCTGAGTGTTTATCTGGATGAGTCCGGGCCAGTGAGGAACCCTCAACCAAAGAAGCTTTGAATCACAGGCAAACCAGTCGAGACGACCCGCAAGTCAGCAGCCAATGAACTGGCGTTATTTTCCCGAGTAAATAGAGGAATGTGTAAGTTACCCTGAAAATTATTGAAAATTAAAATATGTTTTTTAGTCCCTAGTAATTTAAAAGAATACTTGAAGTTGATACCGACTGGCTGCCACAGATAATTAAGTGCTGTAGTATTCATTTTTGTGAATGATTACAATTTTAATTGTATTGTCACCAAACATAATTTCATAAATCCAGGAATTCCTGGGCAGATATTATTTCACTACCTTAACGAAAGCAAATTTTCAATACTAAACATTAAAAAAAATTGTGGCTACGGACGGGTTTCACTGACCTCCAGGACAGACTCTACGATACACTGCACACTCGGGCAAACGTCGCCTGTGAGGCGTCTTAACTGGGTAGCTCGTGATTTGCCCACTTCCATGATTGAAGGTATCTAATTGACCGAGAGTTCTCCAGATTAACAGTGAACAGTGGCGGAAGAAGCAGATAGATATAATTACTTGAATATTTTAATAATATCGCGAAATAAATTTGATAAATTTTTTTGACGCGACAACGTCTAATAAATCGATGAACGCCGGCTGCACGCACGAAAACGTGTCCCGTTACGCACATTTTTCAGTTACGCTGTGTCCCGTTACGCTCATTGTTCCGTTACGCTGTGTTCCGTTACGCTGTCGGTGAGTGCAGTAATAGTAGGTTATGTTACAATTGACTAAAAAATTATGGTGATTCATATAATTTGATGATAGATATTTGATTAAAGTTTATTTATATGAAAACTTGTTCATAATTATATTTAAACTTTATAGCTAAACGCCAGTTTTTAAAATTAATACACAAGTCATCTACACGTGAACTGTTTCGTCGACTGTTTATAAAGTGAAGTGAATAGTTAATGTGGTTTTCATTGCTTATTACAACAAAAATTTCGGCAATAAAGGTTAATTATTCTTGCATTTTAAAATTCTGATTACTAGTATAATTTCAAGTATTTATTCTTTTATTAATAAAATAAAAATTATTCAATTTTATTCATAAAAGTATGCAATCATTTCATCAGTGTTTTGTTATGACGTTGTCAAGTTAAAGTATCGTCCGTAACCCGACTTTACAGACAACCAATTTCATTGAATTATCACTATTTTTTCCCGGACTCAAGATACGGCAAAAAAGGGGGTGTTCCCCTCGTGCGGTGGGGGAGGGGGTAAGGGGAGTAAGGACCCCCCCCCCCTCCTGGAACGCACCTGTGCTCGTGATCGCGGCGGGAGATAGCGCTGTCCTCGGCTCGGGAACACGTCATCGGCCCGGCAGATGCCTATCCGCGGCGGGCAAAGCCCCCGTGCGAGCCGGCACGTGGCCACGGGGCCTAATTGCCCGCGTGACCGTCTGCTCCGCGTCCCAGTTGTTGTGTTGCTGGACTTGTAAGCCGCGCTGTGTGTACAATTAAATAACCGTGGACCGGAAAAAATATTCGCATTTTCAGTTACCTACGGGCAGGGGTGTGGATTTTCCTCGGAATAATCTCATCGCTCGTTATACTGCAATAAGTTGTGCCATTCCCTACTGGCCGGGCCATTCCGGCG
Organism: Bacillus rossius redtenbacheri; assembly: GCF_032445375.1. Classification (NCBI taxonomy): domain Eukaryota; kingdom Metazoa; phylum Arthropoda; class Insecta; order Phasmatodea; family Bacillidae; genus Bacillus; species Bacillus rossius. The sequence goes on along the minus strand of NC_086334.1, from coordinate 53,029,017 downwards.
CGTTTGCCGACAGTAGACGCGCACCTGAAGTACAACCAAGCCAACCACGATACACAGACAATGCTACAAACTTTTAACACGCAGCTGGTCTGGAAATACGAGGGCTGTTTTTTTTTCAACCTCCTATGGGGTATATAGAATAATACAGATAAACATAATAATTTGATTACCGAAAGTTCAGCAGGGTCTTACTTGCTTTTCTACATAATCGCCAAAACGGTCGAGGCATTTGTCATATCGTGACACAAGCTTCTCGATGCCTTCTTCGAAGAAGTTAGCAGCCAGTGAATAGAGGTACAGGGCCAACGCCTGTATCTCCCTTTCCCTCACGACGCCGCTGTGAGACGGATAGACTAATCACAAGATATGCGAATAGTGTGGCGCAATGCGCCGCACTATTAGTCCACCCGCCCCACAGGCGCTGGCCCTGTGTCTATATTCACTGGCGGCTAACTTCTTGGAAGAAGGCATCGAGAAGCTTGTGTCACGATATGAAAAATGCCTCGATCGTTTTAGCTATTATGTAGAAAAAATAAGTAAGACCCTGATGAACTTTTGGTAGTTAAATCATGTTATGTAAATTTGTCTTTTTTTATAGCCCATCGGAAATTGAAAAAAAAAATCCCTCGAATTTTTGCGGGAAGTACATGACCCTATCTCTAGGACAGCTCCAGAGTCCTCTACACCCCCTGGCAAACGCCTGGTGAGACGTCTCAACTTGGTATCATGTGATTAGATTCTCCTTCAGTTAAGAGTTTCTCATTGGCCAAGAGCGTTCTCTATAAACTGCCTTCGAATAGCGTAAGCTGCTTTTCCGCTCCCTATTAATAACGACATTTTCCAATACCCGTTTGTAAATTAAGCAGTAACGCAACTGAAGCATCATCCAACATTTGACGTCTTGTGTTTCGGATTGCGTTTACGACTTTTATATTCAAATCTAAACAATCTAGCAAATTTAGCTCACAAAATTCGAATGTAAGAGGTCACTAATTACCGACTTAAATTCGAAAACTCACACACTATGATGAAGTTGGTTTATTATTCTTCCAAACATAATACATACAATACTTAATACAGCATAGACATTATAAATCTACTTCCGTAAAGTGTATGGTAAAGCAAACAACCTTTCCCCATAAAATTCATATATAGATTACCATTTCATACCTCAAAATTACAATTTGAAACCCCAAAATCTGCCTTTAGCAGGTATTTACGAAATTATTTTAATGAAAGACGTGATTAATCAATTTTGTTAAACGAAAACCTGTTGAAAGTATTGGAAAATGTTTGATAGTAAACCGGTTACACATTCATATATTAGTATATAACTTTTAAAACCCACAAATAGTAAGTCTTGGTGACATTGTAATTCGTACGGCATCAGTAATAGCGCAGAACAGTAGATGGCGGCACTCGGCTGAACAGCCGCACGTGTGGCTCTGAAGGAGGAGAGCAAGAGGGAGTCAGTGGTGAGTCGGTGGTCGCCTGCACTACCTGTTAGCGAAGCAACGAATGTCGACTTTTTAGGCATTCGCGAACGCGAACGCGAATATTCAGTTTTACAAACCGGGGTTGGTACGAATTGTCGGCGCGACTGACGCTCGCCCTAGCGTCACCCGCCGGTACTGCCGGAGAAGCCACCAAACGTTTATCAATAATTTTTGTGTCTCATACCGAGAATTGCCGAACTGTCCCGAAATTTTCCGATATTTTTTGTTTGTTTATTCAACGACAGATTATGATATATTAAATCTTTTACCCGTATTACATATTAAGTAATATTAAAGTGAAGGATTGATATAATATATATTTCAATGTTTATTTTAAAAGAAATAAGAAAAAACTTTTCTAATAGAAGTGATAAGAAATATATATATTTTTGTATTATTAATTTTTTTCCACAGTTCAAATAGCCAAAATATGAGGATTATTGTGGCGAGTTTGATGCGGAAAGGGGGGACCTCGCCGCTACCTGTACTGCTGGTCCAGGTGCGCCTTCTCGATGCGCTTGTCCTTGGCGCGGCGGTTCTGGAACCAGATCTTGATCTGCGTCTCGGTGAGCGCCAGCGCCTCGGCCAGCTCGAAGCGCCGGCCGCGCGAGATGTACTCGCTGCGGGAGAACTCCAGCTCCAGCCGCAGCGTCTGCTCGTTGCTGAAGGTGGTGCGCTGACGGCGCGGGCGTCCCTCCTTGCGGCGCCGACGGGCCACTGCACAGCAGACGAGGCGCCGTCAGAGTCACACCCGCCACCGGCCCTCTGCAGGTCGCACTGCGCCTCTGACACTCCACTCCCGCCACAGTCACTCCCGCCACCGGCCCTCTGCAGGTCGCACTGCGCCTCTTACACTCCACTCCAGCCACAGTCACTCCCGCCACCGGCCCTCTGCAGGTCGCACTGCGCCTCTGACACTCCACTCCAGCCACAGTCACTCCCGCCACCGGCCCTCTGCAGGTCGCACTGCGCCTCTGACACTCCACTCCAGCCACAGTCACTCCCGCCACCGGCCCTCTGTAGGTCGCACTGCGCCTCTGACACTCCACTCCAGCCACAGTCACTCCCGCCACCGGCCCTCTGCAGGTCGCACTGCGCCTCTGACACTCCACTCCCGCCACAGTCACTCCCGCCACCGGTCCTCCGCAGGTCGCACTGCGCCTCTGAAACTCCACTCCCGCCACAGTCACTCCCGCCACCGGTCCTCCGCAGGTCGCACTGCGCCTCTGAAACTCCACTCCCGCCACAGTCACTCCCGCCACCGGTCCTCCGCAGGTCGCACTGCGCCTCTGACACTCCACTCCCGCCACAGTCACTCCCGCCACCGGTCCTCCGCAGGTCGCACTGCGCCTCTGAAACTCCACTCCCGCCACAGTCACTCCCGCCACCGGCCCTCTGCAGGTCGCACTGCGCCTCTGACACTCCACTCCAGCCACAGTCACTCCCGCCACCGGCCCTCTGCAGGTCGCACTGCGCCTCTGACACTCCACTCCAGCCACAGTCACTCCCGCCACCGGCCCTCTGCAGGTCGCACTGCGCCTCTGACACTCCACTCCAGCCACAGTCACTCCCGCCACCGGCCCTCTGCAGGTCGCACTGCGCCTCTGACACTCCACTCCAGCCACAGTCACTCCCGCCACCGGTCCTCCGCAGGTCGCACTGCGCCTCTGAAACTCCACTCCCGCCACAGTCACTCCCGCCACCGGCCCTCTGCAGGTCGCACTGCGCCTCTGACACTCCACTCCAGCCACAGTCACTCCCGCCACCGGCCCTCTGCAGGTCGCACTGCGCCTCTGACACTCCACTCCCGCCACAGTCACTCCCGCCACCGGTCCTCCGCAGGTCGCACTGCGCCTCTGAAACTCCACTCCCGCCACAGTCACTCCCGCCACCGGCCCTCTGCAGGTCGCACTGCGCCTCTGACACTCCACTCCAGCCACAGTCACTCCCGCCACCGGCCCTCTGCGGGTCGCACTGCGCCTCTGACACTGCACTCCAGCCACAGTCACTCCCGCCACCGGCCCTCTGCAGGTCGCACTGCGCCTCTGACACTCCACTCCCGCCACAGTCACTCCCGCCACCGGCCCTCTGCAGGTCGCACTGCGCCTCTGACACTCCACTCCCGCCACAGTCACTCCCGCCACCGGCCCTCTGCAGGTCGCACTGCGCCTCTGACACTCCACTCCAGCCACAGTCACTCCCGCCACCGGCCCTCTGCAGGTCGCACTGCGCCTCTGACACTCCACTCCAGCCACAGTCACTCCCGCCACCGGCCCTCTGCAGGTCGCACTGCGCCTCTGACACTCCACTCCCGCCACAGTCACTCCCGCCACCGGTCCTCCGCAGGTCGCACTGCGCCTCTGAAACTCCACTCCCGCCACAGTCACTCCCGCCACCGGCCCTCTGCAGGTCGCACTGCGCCTCTGACACTCCACTCCAGCCACAGTCACTCCCGCCACCGGCCCTCTGCGGGTCGCACTGCGCCTCTGACACTGCACTCCAGCCACAGTCACTCCCGCCACCGGCCCTCTGCAGGTCGCACTGCGCCTCTGACACTGCACTCCAGCCACAGTCACTCCCGCCACCGGCCCTCTGCAGGTCGCACTGCGCCTCTGACACTGCACTCCAGCCACAGTCACTGCCGCCACCGGCCCTCTGCAGGTCGCACTGCGCCTCTGACACTCCACTCCAGCCACAGTCACTCTACTACCAGCACTCTGCAGGTTGCACTGCGCCTCTGACACTGCACTCCAGCCACAGTCACTCCCGCCACCGGCCCTCTGCAGGTCGCACTGCTCCTCTGACACTCCACTCCAGCCACAGTCACTCCCGCCACCGGCCCTCTGCAGGTCGCACTGCGCCTCTGACACTCCACTCCAGCCACAGTCACTCTACTACCAGCACTCTGCAGGTTGCACTGCGCCTCTGACACTGCACTCCAGCCACAGTCACTCCCGCCACCGGCCCTCTGCAGGTCGCACTGCTCCTCTGACACTGCACTCCAGCCACAGTCACTCCCGCCACCGGCCCTCTGCAGGTCGCACTGCGCCTCTGACACTGCACTCCAGCCACAGACACTCCCGCCACCGGCCCTCTGCAGGTCGCACTGCGCCTCTGACACTGCACTCCAGCCACAGTCACTCCCGCCACCGGCCCTCTGCAGGTCGCACTGCGCCACTGACACTCCACTCCAGCCACAGTCACTCTACTACCAGCACTCTGCAGGTTGCACTGCGCCTCTGACACTGCACTCCAGCCACAGTCACTCCCGCCACCGGCCCTCTGCAGGTCGCACTGCTCCTCTGACACTGCACTCCAGCCACAGTCACTCCCGCCACCGGCCCTCTGCAGGTCGCACTGCGCCTCTGACACTCCACTCCAGCCACAGTCACTCCCGCCACCGGCCCTCTGCAGGTCGCACTGCGCCTCTGACACTCCACTCCAGCCACAGTCACTCTACTACCAGCACTCTGCAGGTTGCACTGCGCCTCTGACACTGCACTCCAGCCACAGTCACTCCCGCCACCGGCCCTCTGCAGGTCGCACTGCTCCTCTGACACTGCATCCAGCCACAGTCACTCCCGCCACCGGCCCTCTGCAGGTCGCACTGCGCCTCTGACACTGCACTCCAGCCACAGTCACTCCCGCCACCGGCCCTCTGCAGGTCGCACTGCGCCTCTGACACTCCACTCCAGCCACAGTCACTCTACTACCAGCACTCTGCAGGTTGCACTGCGCCTCTGACACTGCACTCCAGCCACAGTCACTCCCGCCACCGGCCCTCTGCAGGTCGCACTGCTCCTCTGACACTCCACTCCAGCCACAGTCACTCCCGCCACCGGCCCTCTGCGGGTCGCACTGCGCCTCTGACACTGCACTCCAGCCACAATCACTCCCGCCACCGGCCCTCTGCAGGTCGCACTGCGCCTCTGACACTCCACTCCAGCCACAGTCACTCCCGCCACCGGCCCTCTGCAGGTCGCACTGCGCCTCTGACACTGCACTCCAGCCACAGTCACTCCCGCCACCGGCCCTCTGCAGGTCGCACTGCGCCTCTGACACTGCACTCCAGCCACGGTCACTCCCGCCACCGGCACTCTGCAGGTCGCACTGCGCCTCTGACACTCCACTCCAGCCACAGTCACTCCCGCCACCGGCCCTCTGCGGGTCGCACTGCGCCTCTGACACTGCTTTCCAGCTACAGTCACTCCCGCCACCGGCCCTCTGTGGGTCGCACTGCGCCTCTGACACTGCTTTCCAGCTACAGTCACTCCCGCCACCGGCCCTCTGCGGGTCGCACTGCGCCTCTGACACTGCACTCCAGCCACAGTCACTCCCGCCACCGGCCCTCTGCAGGTCGCACTGCGCCTCTGACACTGCACTCCAGCAACAGTCACTTCCGCCACCGGCCCTCTGCAGGTCGCACTGCGCCTCTGACACTCCACTCCAGCCACAGTCACTCCCGCCACCGGCCCTCTGCGGGTCGCACTGCGCCTCTGACAATGCACTCCAGCCACAGTCTAGCCACTACCAGCCCTCTGCAGGTCGCACTGCGCCTCTGACACTCCACTCCAGCCACAGTCACTCCCGCCACCGGCCCTCTGAAGGTCGCACTGCGCCTCTGACACTGCAATCCAGCCACAGTCACTCCCGCCACCGGCCCTCTGCAGGTCGCACTGCGCCTCTGACACTGCACTCCAGCCACAGTCACTCCCGCCACCGGCCCTCTGCAGGTCGCACTGCGCCTCTGACACTCCACTCCAGCCACAGTCACTCCCGCCACCGGCCCTCTGCGGGTCGCACTGCGCCTCTGACACTGCACTCCAGCCACAGTCACTCCCGCCACCGGCCCTCTGCAGGTCGCACTGCGCCTCTGACACTGCACTCCAGCCACAGTCACTCCCGCCACCGGCCCTCTGCAGGTCGCACTGCTCCTCTGACACTCCACTCCAGCAACAGTCTAGCCACTACCAGCCTTCTGCAGGTCGCACTGCGCCTCTGACACTCCACTCCAGCCACAGTCACTCCCGCCACCGGCCCTCTGCAGGTCGCACTGCGCCTCTGACACTCCACTCCAGCCACAGTCACTCCCGCCACCGGCCATCTGCGGGTCGCACTGCGCCTCTGACACTGCACTCCAGCCACAGTCACTCCCGCCACCGGCCCTCTGCAGGTCGCACTGCGCCTCTGACACTGCACTCAAGCCACAGTCACTCCCTACACCCGCCCTCTGCAGGTCGCACTGGGCCTCTGACACTCCACTCCAGCCACAGTCACTCCCGCCACCCGCCCTCTGCAGGTCGCACTGCGCCTCTAACACTCCACTCCAGCCACAGTCACTCCCGCCACCCGCCGTCTGCAGGTCGCACTGCGCCTCTGACACTCCACTCCAGCCACAGTCACTCCCTACACCCGCCCTCTGCAGGTCGCACTGGGCCTCTAGACACTCCACTCCAGCCACAGTAACACCCGCCACCCGCCCTCTGCAGGTCACACTGCGCCTCTGACACTCCACTCCAGCCACAGACACTCCCTACACCCGCCCTCTGCAGGTCGCACTGCGCCTCTGACACTCCACATCAGCCACAGTCACTCCACTACCAGCACTCTGCAGGTCGCACTGCGCCTATGATACTACACTCCAGCCACAGTCACTCCCGCCACCGGCCCTCTGCAGGTCGCACTGCGCCTCTGTCACTCCACTCCAGCCACAGTCACTCCACTACCAGCACTCTGCAGGTCGCACTGCGCCTCTGACACTCCACTCCAGCCACAGTCACTCCCGCCACCCGCCCTCTGCAGGTCGCACTGCGCCTCTGACACTCCACTCCAGCCACAGTCACTCCCGCCACCGGCCATCTGCGGGTCGCACTGCGCCTCTGACACTCCACTCCAGCCACAGTCACTCCCGCCACCGGCCCTCTGCAGGTCGCACTGCGCCTCTGTCACTCCACTCCAGCCACAGTCACTCCACTACCAGCACTCTGCAGGTCGCACTGCGCCTCTGACACTCCACTCCAGCCACAGTCACTCCCGCCACCCGCCCTCTGCAGGTCGCACTGCGCCTCTGACACTACACTCCTGCCACAGTCTCTCCCTACACCGGCCCTCTGCAGGACGCACTGTGCCTCGGAAACAACACTCCAGCCACAGTCACTCCCGCCACCGCCCCTCTGCAGGTCGCACTGAGCCTCTGACACTCCACTCCAGCCACAGTCACTCCCGCCACCCGCCCTCTGCAGGTCGTTCTGCGCCTCTGACACTACACTCCAGCCACAGTCACTCCCTACACCGGCCCTCTGCAGGTCGCACTGTGCCTCTAAAACTACACTCCAGCCACAGTCACTCCCGCCACCCGCCCTCTGCAGGTCGCACTGCGCCTCTGACACTCCACTCCAGCCACAGTCACTCCCGCCACCGGCCCTCTGCAAGTGGCACTGCGTCTCTGACACTCCACTCCAGCCACAGTCACTCCCGCCACCCGCCCTCTGCAGGTCGCCAGCGCCTCTGGCACTCCACTCCGGCCACAGATACTCCCGCCACCCGCCCTCTGCAGGTCGCACTGCGCCTCTGACACTCCACTCCAGCCACAGTCACTACCGCCACCCGCCCTTGCAGGCCACACTGCGCCTCTGACACTCCACTCCAGCCACAGTCACTCTAGCCACCCGCTTTCTGCAGGTCGCACTGCGCCTCTGACAATCCACTCCAGCCACAGTCACTCCACTACCAGCACTTTGCAGGTCGCACTGCGCCTATGACAATACACTCCAGCCACAGTCAATACCGCCACCGGCTCTCTGCAGGTCGCACTGCGCCTATGACACTCCACTTCAGCAGCAGTCACTCCATTACCCGCACTCTGCAGGTCGCACTGCGCCTCTGACACTCCACTCCAGCCACAGTCACTCCCGCCACCCGCCCTCTGCAGGTCGCACTGCGCCTCTGACACTCCACTCCAGCGACAGTCACTCCACAACCAGCACTCTGCAGGTCGCACTGCGCCTCTGACACTCCACTCCACCACAGTCACTCCCGCCACCGGCCCTCTGCAAGTGGCACTGCGCCTATGACACTCCACTCCAGCCACAGTCACTCCCGTTACCGGCCCTCTGCAAGTGGCACTGCGCCTCTGACACTCCACTCCAGCCACAGTCATTCCCGCCACCGGCACTCTGCAGGTCGCACTGCGCCTCTGACACTCAACTCCAGCCACAGTCACTCCCGCCACCGGCACTCTGCAGGTCGCACTGCGCCTCTGACACTCCACTCCAGCCACAGTCACTCCCGCCACCCGCCCTCTGCAGGTCACACAGCGCCTCTGACACTCCACTCCAGCCACAGTCACTCCCGCCACCCGCCCTCTGCAGGTCGCACTGTGCCTCTGAAACTACACTCCAGCCACAGTCACTCCCGCCACCCGCCCTCTGCAGGTCGCACTGCGTCTCTGACACTCTTTCCAGCCACAGTCACTCCCGCCACCGGCCCTCTGCAAGTGGCACTGCGCTTCTTACACTCCACTCCAGCTACAGTCACTCCCGCCACCCGCCCTCTGCAGGTCGCACAGCGCCTCTGACACTCCACACCGGCCACAGTCACTCCCGCCACCCGCCCTCTGCAGGTCGCACTGCGCCTCTGACACTCCACTCCAGCCACAGTCACTCCACTACCAGCACTCTGCAGGTCGCACTGCGCCTATGATACTACACTACAGCCACAGTCAATCCCGCCACCGGCCCTCTGCAGGTCGTACTGCGCCTCTGACACTCCACTTCAGCCACAGTCACTCCACTACCAGCACTCTGCAGGTCGCACTGCGCCTCTGACATTCCACTCCAGCCACAGTCACTCCCGCCACCCGCCCTCTGCAGGTCGCACTACGCCTCTGACGCTGCACTCCAGCCACAGTCACTCCCGCCACCGGCACTCTGCAGGTCGCACTGCGCCTCTCTTACTCCACTCCAGCCACAGTCACTCCACTACCAGCACTCTGCAGGTCGTACTGCGCCTCTGACACTCCACTCCAGCCACAGTCACTCCCGCCACCGGCCCTCTGCAAGTGGCACTGCCCCTCTGACACTCCACTCCAGCCACAGTAACTCCACTACCAGCACTCTGCAGGTCTCACTGCGCCTCTGACACTCCACTCCAGCCACAGTCACTCCCGCCACCGGCACTCTGCAGGTCGCACTGCGCCTCTGACACTCCACTCCAGCCACAGTCACTCCCGCCACCGACCCTCTGCAGGTCGCACTGCGCCTCTGACACTCCACTCCAGCCACAGTCACTCCACTACCAGCACTCTGCAGGTCGCACTGTGCTTCTGACACTGCACTCCAGCCACAGTCACACCCGCCACCCGCCCTCTGCAGGACACACTGCGCCTCTGACACTCCACTCCAGCCACAGTCACTCCCGCCACCCGCCCTCTGCAGGTCGCACTGCGCCTCTGACACTCCACTCCAGCCACATTCACTCCACTACCAGCACTCTGCAGGTCGCACTGCGCCTATGATACTACACTTCAGCCACAGTCACTCCCGCCACCGACCCTCTGCAGGTCGCACTGCGCCTGTGACACTCCACTCCAGCCACATTCACTCCACTACCAGCACTCTGCAGGTTGCACTGCGCCTCTGACACTCCACTCCAGCCACAGTCACTCCCGCCACCGGCCCTCTGCAAGTGGCACTGCGCCTCTGACACTCCACTCCAGCCACAGTCACTCCACTACCAGCACTCTGCAGGTCGCACTGCGCCTATGATACTACACTCCAGCCACAGTCACTCCCGCCACCGACCCTCAGCAGGTCGCACTGCGCCTCTGACACTCCACTCCAGCCACAGTCACTCCACTACCAGCACTCTGCATGTCGCACTGCGCCTCTGACACTCCTTTTCAGCCACAGTCACTCCCGCCACCGGCCCTCTGAAGGTCGCACTGCGCCTCTGACACTCCACTACAGCCACAGTCACTCCCGCCACCGGCCCTCTGCAGGTCGCACTGCGCCTCTGACACTGCACTCCAGCCACAGTCACTCCCACCACCCGCCCTCTGCAGGTCACACTGCGCCTCTGACACTCCACTCCAGCCACAGTCACTCCCGCCACCCGCCCTTTGCAGGTCGCACTGCGCCACTGACCCTCCACTCCAGCGACAGTCACTCCACAACCAGCACTCTGCAGGTCGCACTGCGCCTCTGACACTCCACTCCAGCCACAGTCACTCCCGCCACCGGCCCTCTGCAAGTGGCACTGCGCTTCTGACACTCCACTCCCGCCACAGTCACTTCCGCCACCGGCCCTCTGCAAGTGGCACTGCGCCTCTGACACTCCACTCCAGCCGCAGTCACTCCCGCCACCGGCACTCTGCAGGTCGCACTGCGCCTCTGACACTCCACTCCAGCCACAGTCACTCCCGCCACCGGCACTCTGCAGGTCGCACTGCGCCTCTGACACTCCAATCCAGCCATAGTCACTTACGCCACCCGCCCTCTGCAGGTCGCACTGCGCCTCTGACACTCCAGTTCAGCCACAGTCACTCCCGCCACCCGCCCTCTGCAGGACGCACTGTGCCTCTGAAACTTCACTCCAGCCACAGTCACTCCCGCCAACCGCCCTCTGCAGGTCACACTGCGCCTCTGACACTGCACTCCAGCCACAGTCACTCCCGCCACCCGCCCTCTGCAGGTCGCCAGCGCCTCTGGCACTCTACTCCGGCCACAGTCACTCCCGCCACCCGCCCTCTGCAGGTCGCACTGCGCCTCTGACACTCCACTTTAGCGACAGTCACTCCACAACCAGCACTCTGCAGGTCGCACTGCGCCTCTGACACTTCACTCCAGCCACAGTCACTCCCGCCACCGGCCCTCTGCAAGTGGCACTGCGCCTCTGACACTACACTCCAGCCACAGTCACTCCCGCCACAAGCCCTCTGCAAGTGGCACTGCGTCTCTGACACTCCACTCCAGCCACAGTCACTCCCGCCACCGGCATTCTGCAGGTCGCACTGCGCCTCTGACACTCCACTCCAGCCACAGTCACTCCCGCCACCCGCCCTCTGCAGGTCGCACTGTGCCTCTGAAACTACACTCCAGCCACAGTCACTCCCGCCACCCGCCCTCTGCAGGTCGCACTGCGCCTCTTACACTGCACTCCAGCCACAGTCACTCCCGCCACCCCCCCTCTGCAGGTCGCCAGCGCCTCTGGCACTCCACTCCGGCCACAGTCACTCCCGTCACCCGCCCTCTGCAGGTCGCACTGCGCCTCTAACACTCCACTCCAGCCACAGTCACTCCACTACCAGCACTCTGCAGGTCGCACTGCGCCTCTGACACTCCCCTCCAGCCACAGTCACTCCCGCCACCGGCCCTCTGCAAGTGGGCCTGTGCCTCTGACACTCCACTCCAGCCACAGTCACTCCACTACCAACACTCTGCAGGTCGCACTGCGCCTCTGACACTGCACTCCAGCCACAGTCACTCCCGCCACCCGCCCTCTGCAGGTCGCACTGCGTCTCAGACACTTCACTCTAGCCACAATCACTCCCGCCACCAGCCCTCTGCAAGTGGCACTTTGCCTCTTACACTCCACTCCAGCCACAGTCACGCCCGCAACCGGCCCTCTGCAAGTTGCACTGCGAGTCTGACACTCCACTCCAGACACAGTCACTCCCGCCACCGGCCCTCTGCAGGTCACACTGCGCCGCTGACACTCCACTCCAGCCACAGTCAATCCCGCCACCCGCCCTCTGCAGGTCGCACTGCGCCTCTGACACTCCACTCCAGCCACAGTCACTCCACTACCAGCACTCTGCAGGTCGCACTGCGCCTATGATACTACACTCCAGCCACAGTCACTCCCACCACCGACCCTCTGCAGGTCGCACTGCGCCTCTCACACTCCACTCCAGCCACAGTCACTCCACTACCAGCACTCTGCATGTCGCACTGCGCCTCTGACACTCCATTCCAGCCACAGTCACTCCCGCCACCCGCCCTCTGCAGGTCGCACTGCGCCTCTGACACTCCACTCCAGCCACAGTCACTCCCGCCACCGGCCCTCTGCAAGTGTCACTACGCCTCTGACACTCCACTCCAGCCACAGTCACTCTACTACCAGCACTTTGCAGGACGCACTGCGCCTATGATACTACACTCCAGCCACAGTCACTCCCGCCACCGACCCTCTGCAGGTCGCACTGCGCCTCTGACACTCCACTCCAGCCACAGTCACTCCACTACCAGCAATCTGCAGGTCGCACTGCGCCTCTGACACTCCACTCCAGCCACAGTCACTCCCGCCACCCGCCCTCTGCAGGTCGCACTGCGCCTCTGACACTCCACTCCAGCCACAGTCACTCCCGCCACCGGCCCTCTGCAAGTGGCACTGCGCCTCTGACACTCCACTCCAGTCACAGTCACTCCACTACCAGCACTCTGCAGGTCGCACTGCGCCTCTGACACTCCACTTCAGCCACAGTCACTCCCGCCACCCGCTCTCTGCAGGTCGCACTGCGCCTCTGACACTCCACTCCAGCTACAGTCACTCCCGCCACCGGCACTCTGCAGGTCGCACTGCGCCTCTGACACTCCACTCCAGCCACAGTCACTCCCGCCACCGGCACTCTGCAGGTCGCACTGCGCCTCTGACACTCCACTCCAGCCACAGTCACTCCCGCCACCCGCCCTCTGCAGGTCACACTGCGCCTCTGACACTCCACTCCAGCCACTGTCTTTCCCGCCACCCGCCCTCTGCAGGTCGCACTGTGCCTCTGAAACTACACTCCAGCCACAGTCACTCCCGCCACCCGCCCTCTGCAGGTCGCACTGCGCCTCTGACACTCCACTCCAGCCACAGTCACTCCCGCCACCGGCCCTCTGCAAGTGGCACTGCGCCTCTGCCATCCACTCCAGCTACAGTCACTCCCGCCACCCGCCCTCTGCAGGTCGCACTGCGCCTCTGACACTTCACTCCGGCCACAGTCACTCCCGCCACCCGCCCTCTGCAGGTCGCACTGCGCCTCTGACACTCCACTCCAGCCACAGTACCTCCCGCCACCCGCCCACTGCAGGTCACACTGGCCCTCTGACACTCAACTCCAGCTACAATCACTCCCGCCACCCGCCCTCTGCAGTTCGCACTGCGCCTCTGACACACCACTCCAGCCACAGTCACTCCACTACCAGCACTCTGCAGGTCGCACTGCGCCTATGATACTACACTCCAGCCACAGTCAATCCCACCACCGGCCCTCTGCAGGTCGCACTGCGCCTCTGACACTCCACTTCAGCCACAGTCACTCCACTACCAGCACTCTGCAGGTCGCACTGCGCCTCTGACACTCCACTCCAGCCACAGTCACTCCCGCCACCGACCCTCTGCAGGTCGCACTGCGCCTCTGACACTCCACTCCAGCCACAGTCACTCCACTACCAGCACTCTGCAGGTCGCACTGTGCTTCTGACACTGCACTCCAGCCACAGTCACACCCGCCACCCGCCCTCTGCAGGACACACTGCGCCTCTGACACTCCACTCCAGCCACAGTCACTCCCGCCACCCGCCCTCTGCAGGTCGCACTGCGCCTCTGACACTCCACTCCAGCCACATTCACTCCACTACCAGCACTCTGCAGGTCGCACTGCCCCTATGATACTACACTTCAGCCACAGTCACTCCCGCCACCGACCCTCTGCAGGTCGCACTGCGCCTGTGACACTCCACTCCAGCCACATTCACTCTACTACCAGCACTCTGCAGGTTGCACTGCGCCTCTGACACTGCACTCCAGCCACAGTCACTCCCGCCACCGGCCCTCTGCAGGTCGCACTGCTCCTCTGACACTCCACTCCAGCCACAGTCACTCCCGCCACCGGCCCTCTGCAGGTCGCACTGCTCCTCTGACACTGCACTCCAGCCACAGTCACTCCCGCCACCGGCCCTCTGCAGGTCGCACTGCGCCTCTGACACTGCACTCCAGCCACAGTCACTCCCGCCACCGGCCCTCTGCAGGTCGCACTGCGCCTCTGACACTGCACTCCAGCCACAGTCACTCCCGCCACCGGCCCTCTGCAGGTCGCACTGCGCCACTGACACTCCACTCCAGCCACAGTCACTCTACTACCAGCACTCTGCAGGTTGCACTGCGCCTCTGACACTGCACTCCAGCCACAGTCACTCCCGCCACCGGCCCTCTGCAGGTCGCACTGCTCCTCTGACACTGCACTCCAGCCACAGTCACTCCCGCCACCGGCCCTCTGCAGGTCGCACTGCGCCTCTGACACTCCACTCCAGCCACAGTCACTCCCGCCACCGGCCCTCTGCAGGTCGCACTGCGCCTCTGACACTCCACTCCAGCCACAGTCACTCTACTACCAGCACTCTGCAGGTTGCACTGCGCCTCTGACACTGCACTCCAGCCACAGTCACTCCCGCCACCGGCCCTCTGCAGGTCGCACTGCTCCTCTGACACTGCATCCAGCCACAGTCACTCCCGCCACCGGCCCTCTGCAGGTCGCACTGCGCCTCTGACACTGCACTCCAGCCACAGTCACTCCCGCCACCGGCCCTCTGCAGGTCGCACTGCGCCTCTGACACTCCACTCCAGCCACAGTCACTCTACTACCAGCACTCTGCAGGTTGCACTGCGCCTCTGACACTGCACTCCAGCCACAGTCACTCCCGCCACCGGCCCTCTGCAGGTCGCACTGCTCCTCTGACACTCCACTCCAGCCACAGTCACTCCCGCCACCGGCCCTCTGCGGGTCGCACTGCGCCTCTGACACTGCACTCCAGCCACAATCACTCCCGCCACCGGCCCTCTGCAGGTCGCACTGCGCCTCTGACACTCCACTCCAGCCACAGTCACTCCCGCCACCGGCCCTCTGCAGGTCGCACTGCGCCTCTGACACTGCACTCCAGCCACAGTCACTCCCGCCACCGGCCCTCTGCAGGTCGCACTGCGCCTCTGACACTGCACTCCAGCCACGGTCACTCCCGCCACCGGCACTCTGCAGGTCGCACTGCGCCTCTGACACTCCACTCCAGCCACAGTCACTCCCGCCACCGGCCCTCTGCGGGTCGCACTGCGCCTCTGACACTGCTTTCCAGCTACAGTCACTCCCGCCACCGGCCCTCTGTGGGTCGCACTGCGCCTCTGACACTGCTTTCCAGCTACAGTCACTCCCGCCACCGGCCCTCTGCGGGTCGCACTGCGCCTCTGACACTGCATTCCAGCCACAGTCACTCCCGCCACCGGCCCTCTGCAGGTCGCACTGCGCCTCTGACACTGCACTCCAGCAACAGTCACTTCCGCCACCGGCCCTCTGCAGGTCGCACTGCGCCTCTGACACTCCACTCCAGACACAGTCACTCCCGCCACCGGCCCTCTGCGGGTCGCACTGCGCCTCTGACACTGCACTCCAGCCACAGTCTAGCCACTACCAGCCCTCTGCAGGTCGCACTGCGCCTCTGACACTCCACTCCAGCCACAGTCACTCCCGCCACCGGCCCTCTGAAGGTCGCACTGCGCCTCTGACACTGCAATCCAGCCACAGTCACTCCCGCCACCGGCCCTCTGCAGGTCGCACTGCGCCTCTGACACTGCACTCCAGCCACAGTCACTCCCGCCACCGGCCCTCTGCAGGTCGCACTGCGCCTCTGACACTCCACTCCAGCCACAGTCACTCCCGCCACCGGCCCTCTGCGGGTCGCACTGCGCCTCTGACACTGCACTCCAGCCACAGTCACTCCCGCCACCGGCCCTCTGCAGGTCGCACTGCGCCTCTGACACTGCACTCCAGCCACAGTCACTCCCGCCACCGGCCCTCTGCAGGTCGCACTGCTCCTCTGACACTCCACTCCAGCAACAGTCTAGCCACTACCAGCCTTCTGCAGGTCGCACTGCGCCTCTGACACTCCACTCCAGCCACAGTCACTCCCGCCACCGGCCCTCTGCAGGTCGCACTGCGCCTCTGACACTCCACTCCAGCCACAGTCACTCCCGCCACCGGCCATCTGCGGGTCGCACTGCGCCTCTGACACTGCACTCCAGCCACAGTCACTCCCGCCACCGGCCCTCTGCAGGTCGCACTGCGCCTCTGACACTGCACTCAAGCCACAGTCACTCCCTACACCCGCCCTCTGCAGGTCGCACTGGGCCTCTGACACTCCACTCCAGCCACAGTCACTCCCGCCACCCGCCCTCTGCAGGTCGCACTGCGCCTCTAACACTCCACTCCAGCCACAGTCACTCCCGCCACCCGCCGTCTGCAGGTCGCACTGCGCCTCTGACACTCCACTCCAGCCACAGTCACTCCCTACACCCGCCCTCTGCAGGTCGCACTGGGCCTCTAGACACTCCACTCCAGCCACAGTAACACCCGCCACCCGCCCTCTGCAGGTCACACTGCGCCTCTGACACTCCACTCCAGCCACAGACACTCCCTACACCCGCCCTCTGCAGGTCGCACTGCGCCTCTGACACTCCACATCAGCCACAGTCACTCCACTACCAGCACTCTGCAGGTCGCACTGCGCCTATGATACTACACTCCAGCCACAGTCACTCCCGCCACCGGCCCTCTGAAGGTCGCACTGCGCCTCTGTCACTCCACTCCAGCCACAGTCACTCCTCTACCAGCACTCTGCAGGTCGCACTGCGCCTCTGACACTCCACTCCAGCCACAGTCACTCCCGCCACCCGCCCTCTGCTGGTCGCACTGCGCCTCTGACACTACACTCCTGCCACAGTCTCTCCCTACACCGGCCCTCTGCAGGACGCACTGTGCCTCGGAAACAACACTCCAGCCACAGTCACTCCCGCCACCGCCCCTCTGCAGGTCGCACTGAGCCTCTGACACTCCACTTCAGCCACAGTCACTCCCGCCACCCGCCCTCAGCAGGTAACACTGCGCCTCTGACACTCCACTCCAGCCACAGTCACTCCCGCCACCCGCCCTCTGCAGGTCGTTCTGCGCCTCTGACACTACACTCCAGCCACAGTCACTCCCTACACCGGCCCTCTGCAGGTCGCACTGTGCCTCTAAAACTACACTCCAGCCACAGTCACTCCCGCCACCCGCCCTCTGCAGGTCGCACTGCGCCTCTGACACTCCACTCCAGCCACAGTCACTCCCGCCACTGGCCCTCTGCAAGTGGCACTGCGTCTCTGACACTCCACTCCAGCCACAGTCACTCCCGCCACCCGCCCTCTGCAGGTCGCCAGCGCCTCTGGCACTCCACTCCGGCCACAGATACTCCCGCCACCCGCCCTCTGCAGGTCGCACTGCGCCTCTGACACTCCACTCCAGCCACAGTCACTACCGCCACCCGCCCTTGCAGGCCACACTGCGCCTCTGACACTCCACTCCAGCCACAGTCACTCTAGCCACCCGCTTTCTGCAGGTCGCACTGCGCCTCTGACAATCCACTCCAGCCACAGTCACTCCACTACCAGCACTTTGCAGGTCGCACTGCGCCTATGACAATACACTCCAGCCACAGTCAATACCGCCACCGGCTCTCTGCAGGTCGCACTGCGCCTATGACACTCCACTTCAGCAGCAGTCACTCCATTACCCGCACTCTGCAGGTCGCACTGCGCCTCTGACACTCCACTCCAGCCACAGTCACTCCCGCCACCCGCCCTCTGCAGGTCGCACTGCGCCTCTGACACTCCACTCCAGCGACAGTCACTCCACAACCAGCACTCTGCAGGTCGCACTGCGCCTCTGACACTCCACTCCACCACAGTCACTCCCGCCACCGGCCCTCTGCAAGTGGCACTGCGCCTATGACACTCCACTCCAGCCACAGTCACTCCCGTTACCGGCCCTCTGCAAGTGGCACTGCGCCTCTGACACTCCACTCCAGCCACAGTCATTCCCGCCACCGGCACTCTGCAGGTCGCACTGCGCCTCTGACACTCAACTCCAGCCACAGTCACTCCCGCCACCGGCACTCTGCAGGTCGCACTGCGCCTCTGACACTCCACTCCAGCCACAGTCACTCCCGCCACCCGCCCTCTGCAGGTCACACAGCGCCTCTGACACTCCACTCCAGCCACAGTCACTCCCGCCACCCGCCCTCTGCAGGTCGCACTGTGCCTCTGAAACTACACTCCAGCCACAGTCACTCCCGCCACCCGCCCTCTGCAGGTCGCACTGCGTCTCTGACACTCTTTCCAGCCACAGTCACTTCCGCCACCGGCCCTCTGCAAGTGGCACTGCGCTTCTTACACTCCACTCCAGCTACAGTCACTCCCGCCACCCGCCCTCTGCAGGTCGCACAGCGCCTCTGACACTCCACTCCGGCCACAGTCACTCCCGCCACCCGCCCTCTGCAGGTCGCACTGCGCCTCTGACACTCCACTCCAGCCACAGTCACTCCACTACCAGCACTCTGCAGGTCGCACTGCGCCTATGATACTACACTACAGCCACAGTCAATCCCGCCACCGGCCCTTTGCAGGTCGTACTGCGCCTCTGACACTCCACTTCAGCCACAGTCACTCCACTACCAGCACTCTGCAGGTCGCACTGCGCCTCTGACATTCCACTCCAGCCACAGTCACTCCCGCCACCCGCCCTCTGCAGGTCGCACTACGCCTCTGACGCTGCACTCCAGCCACAGTCACTCCCGCCACCGGCACTCTGCAGGTCGCACTGCGCCTCTCTTACTCCACTCCAGCCACAGTCACTCCACTACCAGCACTCTGCAGGTCGTACTGCGCCTCTGACACTCCACTCCAGCCACAGTCACTCCCGCCACCGGCCCTCTGCAAGTGGCACTGCCCCTCTGACACTCCACTCCAGCCACAGTAACTCCACTACCAGCACTCTGCAGGTCTCACTGCGCCTCTGACACTCCACTCCAGCCACAGTCACTCCCGCCACCGGCACTCTGCAGGTCGCACTGCGCCTCTGACACTCCACTCCAGCCACAGTCACTCCCGCCACCGACCCTCTGCAGGTCGCACTGCGCCTCTGACACTCCACTCCAGCCACAGTCACTACACTACCAGCACTCTGCAGGTCGCACTGTGCTTCTGACACTGCACTCCAGCCACAGTCACACCCGCCACCCGCCCTCTGCAGGACACACTGCGCCTCTGACACTCCACTCCAGCCACAGTCACTCCCGCCACCCGCCCTCTGCAGGTCGCACTGCGCCTCTGACACTCCACTCCAGCCACATTCACTCCACTACCAGCACTCTGCAGGTCGCACTGCGCCTATGATACTACACTTCAGCCACAGTCACTCCCGCCACCGACCCTCTGCAGGTCGCACTGCGCCTGTGACACTCCACTCCAGCCACATTCACTCCACTACCAGCACTCTGCAGGTTGCACTGCGCCTCTGACACTCCACTCCAGCCACAGTCACTCCCGCCACCGGCCCTCTGCAAGTGGCACTGCGCCTCTGACACTCCACTCCAGCCACAGTCACTCCACTACCAGCACTCTGCAGGTCGCACTGCGCCTATGATACTACACTCCAGCCACAGTCACTCCCGCCACCGACCCTCAGCAGGTCGCACTGTGCCTCTGACACTCCACTCCAGCCACAGTCACTCCACTACCAGCACTCTGCATGTCGCACTGCGCCACTGACACTCCTTTTCAGCCACAGTCACTCCCGCCACCGGCCCTCTGAAGGTCGCACTGCGCCTCTGACACTCCACTACAGCCACAGTCACTCCCGCCACCGGCCCTCTGCAGGTCGCACTGCGCCTCTGACACTGCACTCCAGCCACAGTCACTCCCACCACCCGCCCTCTGCAGGTCACACTGCGCCTCTGACACTCCACTCCAGCCACAGTCACTCCCGCCACCCGCCCTCTGCAGGTCGCACTGCGCCACTGACCCTCCACTCCAGCGACAGTCACTCCACAACCAGCACTCTGCAGGTCGCACTGCGCCTCTGACACTCCACTCCAGCCACAGTCACTCCCGCCACTGGCCCTCTGCAAGTGGCACTGCGCTTCTGACACTCCACTCCCGCCACAGTCACTTCCGCCACCGGCCCTCTGCAAGTGGCACTGCGCCTCTGACACTCCACTCCAGCCACAGTCACTCCCGCCACCGGCACTCTGCAGGTCGCACTGCGCCTCTGACACTCCAATCCAGCCATAGTCACTCACGCCACCCGCCCTCTGCAGGTCGCACTGCGCCTCTGACACTCCAGTTCAGCCACAGTCACTCCCGCCACCCGCCCTCTGCAGGACGCACTGTGCCTCTGAAACTTTACTCCAGCCACAGTCACTCCCGCCACCCGCCCTCTGCAGGTCACACTGCGCCTCTGACACTGCACTCCAGCCACAGTCACTCCCGCCACCCGCCCTCTGCAGGTCGCCAGCGCCTCTGGCACTCTACTCCGGCCACAGTCACTCCCGCCACCCGCCCTCTGCAGGTCGCACTGCGCCTCTGACACTCCACTTTAGCGACAGTCACTCCACAACCAGCACTCTGCAGGTCGCACTGCGCCTCTGACACTTCACTCCAGCCACAGTCACTCCCGCCACCGGCCCTCTGCAAGTGGCACTGCGCCTCTGACACTACACTCCAGCCACAGTCACTCCCGCCACAAGCCCTCTGCAAGTGGCACTGCGTCTCTGACACTCCACTCCAGCCACAGTCACTCCCGCCACCGGCATTCTGCAGGTCGCACTGCGCCTCTGACACTCCACTCCAGCCACAGTCACTCCCGCCACCCGCCCTCTGCAGGTCGCACTGTGCCTCTGAAACTACACTCCAGCCACAGTCACTCCCGCCACCCGCCCTCTGCAGGTCGCACTGCGCCTCTTACACTGCACTCCAGCCACAGTCACTCCCGCCACCCCCCCTCTGCAGGTCGCCAGCGCCTCTGGCACTCCACTCCGGCCACAGTCACTCCCGTCACCCGCCCTCTGCAGGTCGCACTGCGCCTCTAACACTCCACTCCAGCCACAGTCACTCCACTACCAGCACTCTGCAGGTCGCACTGCGCCTCTGACACTCCCCTCCAGCCACAGTCACTCCCGCCACCGGCCCTCTGCAAGTGGGCCTGTGCCTCTGACACTCCACTCCAGCCACAGTCACTCCACTACCAACACTCTGCAGGTCGCACTGCGCCTCTGACACTGCACTCCAGCCACAGTCACTCCCGCCACCCGCCCTCTGCAGGTCGCACTGCGTCTCAGACACTTCACTCTAGCCACAATCACTCCCGCCACCAGCCCTCTGCAAGTGGCATTTTGCCTCTTACACTCCACTCCAGCCACAGTCACGCCCGCAACCGGCCCTCTGCAAGTTGCACTGCGAGTCTGACACTCCACTCCAGACACAGTCACTCCCGCCACCGGCCCTCTGCAGGTCACACTGCGCCGCTGACACTCCACTCCAGCCACAGTCAATCCCGCCACCCGCCCTCTGCAGGTCGCACTGCGCCTCTGACACTCCACTCCAGCCACAGTCACTCCACTACCAGCACTCTGCAGGTCGCACTGCGCCTATGATACTACACTCCAGCCACAGTCACTCCCACCACCGACCCTCTGCAGGTCGCACTGCGCCTCTCACACTCCACTCCAGCCACAGTCACTCCACTACCAGCACTCTGCATGTCGCACTGCGCCTCTGACACTCCATTCCAGCCACAGTCACTCCCGCCACCCGCCCTCTGCAGGTCGCACTGCGCCTCTGACACTCCACTCCAGCCACAGTCACTCCCGCCACCGGCCCTCTGCAAGTGTCACTACGCCTCTGACACTCCACTCCAGCCACAGTCACTCTACTACCAGCACTTTGCAGGACGCACTGCGCCTATGATACTACACTCCAGCCACAGTCACTCCCGCCACCGACCCTCTGCAGGTCGCACTGCGCCTCTGACACTCCACTCCAGCCACAGTCACTCCACTACCAGCAATCTGCAGGTCGCACTGCGCCTCTGACACTCCACTCCAGCCACAGTCACTCCCGCCACCCGCCCTCTGCAGGTCGCACTGCGCCTCTGACACTCCACTCCAGCCACAGTCACTCCACTTCCAGCACTCTGCAGGTCGTACTGCGCCTCTGACACTCCACTCCAGCCACTGTCACTCCCACCACTGGTTCTCTGCAAGTGGCACTGTGCCTCTGACACTCCACTCCAGCCACAGTCACTCCACTACCAGCACTCTGCAGGTCGCACTGCGCCTCTGACACTCCACTCCAGCCACAGTCACTCCCGCCACCGGCCCTCTGCAAGTGGCACTGCGCCTCTGACACTCCACTCCAGTCACAGTCACTCCACTACCAGCACTCTGCAGGTCGCACTGCGCCTCTGACACTCCACTTCAGCCACAGTCACTCCCGCCACCCGCTCTCTGCAGGTCGCACTGCGCCTCTGACACTCCACTCCAGCTACAGTCACTCCCGCCACCGGCACTCTGCAGGTCGCACTGCGCCTCTGACACTCCACTCCAGCCACAGTCACTCCCGCCACCGGCACTCTGCAGGTCGCACTGCGCCTCTGACACTCCACTCCAGCTACAGTCACTCCCGCCACCCGCCCTCTGCAGGTCACACTGCGCCTCTGACACTCCACTCCAGCCACTGTCTTTCCCGCCACCCGCCCTCTGCAGGTCGCACTGTGCCTCTGAAACTACACTCCAGCCACAGTCACTCCCGCCACCCGCCCTCTGCAGGTCGCACTGCGCCTCTGACACTCCACTCCAGCCACAGTCACTCCCGCCACCGGCCCTCTGCAAGTGGCACTGCGCCTCTGCCATCCACTCCAGCTACAGTCACTCCCGCCACCCGCCCTCTGCAGGTCGCACTGCGCCTCTGACACTTCACTCCGGCCACAGTCACTCCCGCCACCCGCCCTCTGCAGGTCGCACTGCGCCTCTGACACTCCACTCCAGCCACAGTACCTCCCGCCACCCGCCCACTGCAGGTCACACTGGCCCTCTGACACTCAACTCCAGCTACAATCACTCCCGCCACCCGCCCTCTGCAGTTCGCACTGCGCCTCTGACACACCACTCCAGCCACAGTCACTCCACTACCAGCACTCTGCAGGTCGCACTGCGCCTATGATACTACACTCCAGCCACAGTCAATCCCACCACCGGCCCTCTGCAGGTCGCACTGCGCCTCTGACACTCCACTTCAGCCACAGTCACTCCACTACCAGCACTCTGCAGGTCGCACTGCGCCTCTGACACTCCACTCCAGCCACAGTCACTCCCGCCACCCGCCCTCTGCAGGTCGCACTACGCCTCTGACACTGCACTCCAGCCACAGTCACTCCCGCCACCAGCACTCTGCAGGTCGCACAGCGCCACTGACACTCCACTCCAGCCACAGTCACTCCCGCCACCCGCCCTCTGCAGGTCACACTGCGCCTCTGACACTCCACTCCAGCCACAGTCACTCCCGCCACCCGCCCTCTGCAGGTCGCACTGCGCCTCTGACATTCCACTCCAGCCACAGTCACTCTACTACCAGCACTCTGCAGGTTGCACTGCGCCTCTGACACTCCACTCCAGCCACAGTCACTCCCGCCACCGGCCCTCTGCAAGTGGCACTGCGCCTCTGACACTCCACTCCAGCCACAGTCACTCCCGCCACCGGCACTCTGCAGATCGCACTGCGCCTCTGACACTCCACTCCAGCCACAGTCACTCCAATACCAGCACACTTCATGTCGCACTGCGCCTCTGACACTCCACTCCAGCCACAGTCACTCCCGCCACCGGCCCTCTGCAGGTCGCACTGCGCCTCTGACACTCCACTCCAGCCACAGTCACTCCCGCCACCGGCCCTCTGCAGGTCGCACTGTGCCTCTGAAACTACACTCCAGCCACAGTCACTCCCGCCACCCGCCCTCTGCAGGTCGCACTGCGCCTCTGACACTGCACTCCAGCCACAGTCACTCCCACCACCCGCCCTCTGCAGGTCACACTGCGCCTCTGACACTCCACTCCAGCCTCAGTCACTCCCGCCACCTGCCCTCTGCAGGTCGCACTGTGCCACTGACACTCCACTCCAGCGACAGTCACTCCACAACCAGCACTCTGCAGGTCGCACTGCGCCTCTGACACTCCACTCCAGCCACAGTCACTCCCGCCACCGGCCCTCTGCAAGTGGCACTGCCCCTCTGACACTCCACTCCAGCCACAGTCACTCCCGCCACCGGCCCTCTGCAAGTGGCACTGCGCCTCTGACACTCCACTCCAGCCACAGTCACTCCCGCCACCCGCCCTCTGCAGTTCGCACTGCGCCACTGACACTCCACTCCAGCGACAGTCACTCCACAACCAGCACTCTGCAGGTCGCACTGCGCCTCTGACACTCCACTCCAGCCACAGTCACTCCCGCCACCGGCCCTCTGCAAGTGGCACTGCGCCTCTGACACTCCACTCCAGCCACAGTCACTCCCGCCACCCGCCCTCTGTAGGTCGCACTGTGCCTCTGAAACTACACTCCAGCCACAGTCACTCCCGCCACCCGCCTTCTGCAGGTCGCACTGCGCCTCTGACACTGCACTCCAGCCACAGTCACTCCCGCCACCCGCCCTCTGCAGGTCGCCAGCGCCTCTGGCACTCCACTCCGGCCACAGTCACTCCCGCCACCCGCTCTCTGCAGGTCGCACTGCGCCTCTGACACTCCACTCCAGCGACAGTCACTACACAACCAGCACTCTGCAGGTCGCACTGCGCCTCTGACACTCCACTCCAGCCACAGTCACTCCCGCCACCCGCCCTCTGCAAGTGGCACTGCGCCTCTGACACTCCACTCCAGCCACAGTCACTCCCGCCACAAGCCCTCTGCAAGTGGCACTGCGTCTCTGACACTCCACTCCAGCCACAGTCACTCCCGCCACCGGCATTTTGCAGGTCGCACTGCGCCTCTGACACTCCACTCCAGCCACAGTCACTCCCGCCACCCGCCCTCTGCAGGTCGCACTGTGCCTCTGAAACTACACTCCAGCCACAGTCACTCCCGCCACCCGCCTTCTGCAGGTCGCACTGCGCCTCTGACACTGCACTCCAGCCACAGTCACTCCCGCCACCCGCCCTCTGCAGGTCGCCAGCGCCTCTGGCACTCCACTCCGGCCACAGTCACTCCCGCCACCCGCTCTCTGCAGGTCGCACTGCGCCTCTGACACTCCACTCCAGCGACAGTCACTACACAACCAGCACTCTGCAGGTCGCACTGCGCCTCTGACACTCCACTCCAGCCACAGTCACTCCCGCCACCCGCCCTCTGCAAGTGGCACTGCGCCTCTGACACTCCACTCCAGCCACAGTCACTCCCGCCACAAGCCCTCTGCAAGTGGCACTGCGTCTCTGACACTCCACTCCAGCCACAGTCACTCCCGCCACCGGCATTTTGCAGGTCGCACTGCGCCTCTGACACTCCACTCCAGCCACAGTCACTCCCGCCACCCGCCCTCTGCAGGTCGCACTGTGCCTCTGAAACTACACTCCAGCCACAGTCACTCCCGCCACCCGCCCTCTGCAGGTCGCACTGCGCCTCTGACACTGCACTCCAGCCACAGTCACTCCCGCCACCCGCCCTCTGCAGGTCGCCAGTGCCTCTTGCACTCCACTTTGGCCACAGTCACTACCGCCACCCGCCCTCTGCAGGTCGCACTGCGCCTCTGACACTCCACTCCAGCCACAGTCACTCCACTACCAGCACTCTGCAGGTCGCACTGCGCCTCTGACACTCCCCTCCAGCCACAGTCACTCCCGCCACCGGCCCTCTGCAAGTGGCACTGCGCCTCTGACACTCCACTCCAGCCACAGTCACTCCACTACCAGCACTCTGCAGGTCGCACTGCGCCTCTGACACTGCACTCCAGCCACAGTCACTCCCGCCACCGGCCCTCTGCAAGTGGCACTGCGCCTCTGACACTCCACTCCATTCACAGTCACTCCACTACCAGCACTCTGCAGGTCGCACTGCGCCTCTGACACTCCACTTCAGCCACAGTCACTCCCGCCACCCGCCCTCTGCAGGTCGCACTGCGCCTCTGACATTCCACTCCAGCCACAGTCACTCTACTACCAGCACTCTGCAGGTTGCACTGCGCCTCTGACACTCCACTCCAGCCACAGTCACTCCCGCCACCGGCCCTCTGCAAGTGGCACTGCGCCTCTGACACTCCACTCCAGCCACAGTCACTCCCGCCACCGGCACTCTGCAGATCGCACTGCGCCTCTGACACTCCACTCCAGCCACAGTCACTCCAATACCAGCACACTTCATGTCGCACTGCGCCTCTGACACTCCACTCCAGCCACAGTCACTCCCGCCACCGGCCCTCTGCAGGTCGCACTGCGCCTCTGACACTCCACTCCAGCCACAGTCACTCCCGCCACCGGCCCTCTGCAGGTCGCACTGTGCCTCTGAAACTACACTCCAGCCACAGTCACTCCCGCCACCCGCCCTCTGCAGGTCGCACTGCGCCTCTGACACTGCACTCCAGCCACAGTCACTCCCACCACCCGCCCTCTGCAGGTCACACTGCGCCTCTGACACTCCACTCCAGCCTCAGTCACTCCCGCCACCTGCCCTCTGCAGGTCGCACTGTGCCACTGACACTCCACTCCAGCGACAGTCACTCCACAACCAGCACTCTGCAGGTCGCACTGCGCCTCTGACACTCCACTCCAGCCACAGTCACTCCCGCCACCGGCCCTCTGCAAGTGGCACTGCCCCTCTGACACTCCACTCCAGCCACAGTCACTCCCGCCACCGGCCCTCTGCAAGTGGCACTGCGCCTCTGACACTCCACTCCAGCCACAGTCACTCCCGCCACCCGCCCTCTGCAGTTCGCACTGCGCCACTGACACTCCACTCCAGCGACAGTCACTCCACAACCAGCACTCTGCAGGTCGCACTGCGCCTCTGACACTCCACTCCAGCCACAGTCACTCCCGCCACCGGCCCTCTGCAAGTGGCACTGCGCCTCTGACACTCCACTCCAGCCACAGTCACTCCCGCCACCCGCCCTCTGTAGGTCGCACTGTGCCTCTGAAACTACACTCCAGCCACAGTCACTCCCGCCACCCGCCTTCTGCAGGTCGCACTGCGCCTCTGACACTGCACTCCAGCCACAGTCACTCCCGCCACCCGCCCTCTGCAGGTCGCCAGCGCCTCTGGCACTCCACTCCGGCCACAGTCACTCCCGCCACCCGCTCTCTGCAGGTCGCACTGCGCCTCTGACACTCCACTCCAGCGACAGTCACTACACAACCAGCACTCTGCAGGTCGCACTGCGCCTCTGACACTCCACTCCAGCCACAGTCACTCCCGCCACCCGCCCTCTGCAAGTGGCACTGCGCCTCTGACACTCCACTCCAGCCACAGTCACTCCCGCCACAAGCCCTCTGCAAGTGGCACTGCGTCTCTGACACTCCACTCCAGCCACAGTCACTCCCGCCACCGGCATTTTGCAGGTCGCACTGCGCCTCTGACACTCCACTCCAGCCACAGTCACTCCCGCCACCCGCCCTCTGCAGGTCGCACTGTGCCTCTGAAACTACACTCCAGCCACAGTCACTCCCGCCACCCGCCTTCTGCAGGTCGCACTGCGCCTCTGACACTGCACTCCAGCCACAGTCACTCCCGCCACCCGCCCTCTGCAGGTCGCCAGCGCCTCTGGCACTCCACTCCGGCCACAGTCACTCCCGCCACCCGCTCTCTGCAGGTCGCACTGCGCCTCTGACACTCCACTCCAGCGACAGTCACTACACAACCAGCACTCTGCAGGTCGCACTGCGCCTCTGACACTCCACTCCAGCCACAGTCACTCCCGCCACCCGCCCTCTGCAAGTGGCACTGCGCCTCTGACACTCCACTCCAGCCACAGTCACTCCCGCCACAAGCCCTCTGCAAGTGGCACTGCGTCTCTGACACTCCACTCCAGCCACAGTCACTCCCGCCACCGGCATTTTGCAGGTCGCACTGCGCCTCTGACACTCCACTCCAGCCACAGTCACTCCCGCCACCCGCCCTCTGCAGGTCGCACTGTGCCTCTGAAACTACACTCCAGCCACAGTCACTCCCGCCACCCGCCCTCTGCAGGTCGCACTGCGCCTCTGACACTGCACTCCAGCCACAGTCACTCCCGCCACCCGCCCTCTGCAGGTCGCCAGTGCCTCTTGCACTCCACTCCGGCCACAGTCACTACCGCCACCCGCCCTCTGCAGGTCGCACTGCGCCTCTGACACTCCACTCCAGCCACAGTCACTCCACTACCAGCACTCTGCAGGTCGCACTGCGCATCTGACACTCCCCTCCAGCCACAGTCACTCCCGCCACCGGCCCTCTGCAAGTGGCACTGCGCCTCTGACACTCCACTCCAGCCACAGTCACTCCACTACCAGCACTCTGCAGGTCGCACTGCGCCTCTGACACTGCACTCCAGCCACAGTCACTCCCGCCACCCGCCCTCTGCAGGTCGCACTGCGTCTCAGACACTCCACTCTAGCCACAATCACTCCCGCCACCAGCCCTCTGCAAGTGGCACTTTGCCTCTTACACTCCACTCCAGCCACAGTCACGCCCGCAACCGGCCCTCTGCAAGTTGCACTGCGCCTCTGACACTCCACTCCAGCCACAGTCACTCCCGCCACCGGCCCTCTGCAAGTGGCACTGCGCCTCTGACACTCCACTCCAGTCACAGTCACTCCACTACCAGCACTCTGCAGGTCGCACTGCGCCTCTGACACTCCACTTCAGCCACAGTCACTCCCGCCACCCGCCCTCTGCAGGTCGCACTGCGCCTCTGACACTGCACTCCAGCCACAGTCACTCCCGCCACCCGCCCACTGCAGGTCACACTGAGCCGCTGACACTCCACTCCAGTCATTGTCACTCCACTACCAGCACTCTGCAGGTCGCACTGCGCCTCTGACACTCCACTCCAGCCACAGTCACTCCACTACCAGCACTCTGCAGGTCGCACTGCGCCTATGATACTACACTCCAGCCACAGTCACTCCCACCACCGACCCTCTGCAGGTCGCACTGCGCCTCTGACACTCTACTCCAGCCACAGTCACTCCACTACCAGCACTCTGCAGGTCGCACTGCGCCTCTGACACTCCATTCCAGCCACAGTCACTCCCGCCACCCGCCCTCTGCAGGTCGCACTGCGCCTCTGACACTCCACTCCAGCCACAGTCACTCCCGCCACCGGCCCTCTGCAAGTGTCACTACGCCTCTGACACTCCACTCCAGCCACAGTCACTCTACTACCAGCACTCTGCAGGACGCACTGCGCCTATGATACTACACTCCAGCCACAGTCACTCCCGCCACCGACCCTCTGCAGGTCGCACTGCGCCTCTGACACTCCACTCCAGCCACAGTCACTCCACTACCAGTACTCTGCAGGTCGCACTCCGCCTCTGACACTCCACTCCAGCCACAGTCACTCCCGCCACCCGCCCTCTGCAGGTCGCACTGCGCCTCTGACACTCCACTCCAGCCACAGTCACTCCACTACCAGCACTCTGCAGGTCGCACTGCGCCTCTGACACTCCACTCCAGCCACTGTCACTCCCGCCACTGGTTCTCTGCAAGTGGCACTGTGCCTCTGACACTCCAATCCAGCCACAGTCACTCCACTACCAGCACTCTGCAGGTCGCACTGCGCCTCTGACACTCCACTCCAGCCACAGTCACTCCCACCACCGGCCCTCTGCAAGTGGCACTGCGCCTCTGACACTCCACTCCAGCCACAGTTACTCCCGCTACCGGCACTCTGCAGGTCGTACTGCGCCTCTGACACTCCACTCCAGCCACAGTCTAGCCACTACCTTCCCTCTGCAGTCGTACTGCGCCTCTGACACTCCACTGCCGCCACAGTCACGCCCTCAAAGATCTAACAGCATTCAGCCCTCTGCATGTCGCATTGTGCCTCTGTTACACCATTCCCACCACAGTTTTTCCACCACAGACAGCCCTCGGTAAAGACTCGTGCCTCATAATACTTTTTTCTTCTACGTGTTTGTTTACCTGGTTTATGCCGAAATCGTAATTTGGAATTTTTAATACGCCTAGTTTCTATGAAGTTCCAGGTATATGTAATTACGAAGAGCTTATTGTTTATTTGGTGTGAATTCTTTGTTTGAAAGTCCATAAATAAACGGTTACAGTGCTCTCGACTCGATTATGACGAACCTCAGCCTGTTATAAAAAGGAGTAGTGTTACCCTCATCACGTGTAACCTGCTAAAGGCTGTGATTATTTTTATCTACCATTGAGCATTCTAAACAACTAGATTATATATAGGCAGTTTGAGTCTATCATGGAGGGAAATGAATCCGCGAAATAATCGTGAGTTTGTGTTTAGTCTACTAGTCTGCTAGTGGGTGTCATAAATTGTGGTCACTCTGGTTATCGATTGGCTGTCAAAAATTACCTTTAGCTTAAGAAACGCGTATGCAAAGGAAGTCATTTCGAAATATTTAATAATTTAAATGATTTATGGGGCCCTGTTGTACAAACATGTCGAAAAAAATACCGGCCAGGACTTATTATTAAATATTTTTCTATTCAGATGGAAAAGAGTAATATCGTCGTTCTCTTGCTTTATGACTTCAAATATTAACTTGACAAAGATTATCTCACAAAAAAAACCAAATTCTTAAGTACCAGTTCTGTTAACGCACTCCCAATACGTCCGCTAACACTACGCTCACTACTGCATCTCCATAACTACTACGCTATCACACACTACTCGCTACCTCTGCACCTAAAGACTCGCCATACAGCATCTTCCTCACCGCACCCCGGCTCCAACCATGCTACCATTTAGGTTGGTAGCTGCATCCACAACACACACCTTACACTGTACAACGACTTATCCACTTCTGATACACATTACATACCACGTCTGCCTCCCCTGAGGTGTATGCAATACATATAAACTTGTAAGCATCGTTCTTCATTCTCAAGTAATTACTCGATATTTTTCACACTTATTTCCAATTATATTCGTGGTTTTGTTTTATTTATATATTTAGGATTTTTAGAAAGTTTTTGCTTCAATTCTAGCATCTTACAGACATAACATATAAAAAACTTTGCATAAAGGGTGTATTCTACTTAGTAGCTCATTATTTAATAATTACATGAAAAATTGCTCTCCCTGGAATGTTTTCAAGAAACAGTTTTTTTTAATTAAAAAAATAAATGTTAATACCATTATTTGTTTGAATTAAATTTATCTGACTACTGAACTGTCAAATTCTCAATATTTCAATCATTTTGATGATATAATAAAGTCATATCAGTTTCGCTTAAAAAAACTTAAAATCATATCATGAAGTAGCTACCAGTGTTGACTTCTAGCCTTGAAAGTACCAGTCATGTAAACGATAATTCACCTTTCGAGTAATCTGATGTAATGTTAAAAAACGGGACAGTGTCAGATATATTATTTTATATAAATTATTTTTATTTGGGTCGTCCACGCGTAAAGAAATATTCGCGTAGCCCCGTAATGCTAACGAGCCGAAGCCATCCCGTCTGAAGAATCTTTCCTCAAAAAAAAAATATCAGGTATAACAAAGTAGACGTATTTGTTTATATTATGTATAGTAAATTGTATGCAGATACTTTTCCGAGGATACAATATTATCAGGTATAATATATTAGCCGTATTTTATGCATTATGGATAGTAAGATGTTTCCACATACACTTTCGACGAGGATACAAAGTTATCAGGTACACTATAGTAGCCAGAATTGTTTGCATTATGTAAAATAAAATGTATGCAAATACGTTATCGAGTACAATATAGTAGCCGTAATTTTTTGCATTATGCATAGTAAGATGTATCCAATACTATTTCGAGGATACAATATTATCAGGTATACTATAGTAGCCGTATTTGTTTGCATTATGTATAGTAAGATGTATGCGAATATTATTCAGAGGATAAAATATTATCACACAATTATTTAAAATCAAAATGTTAACGTTTTAAATCTATACATAGTTTCATGGCAATTCTATTTTTAAATATTCATGTGTAATTAGTTTTTAAGGTAAAAATGTTTCAAATCACTTCATCACGTGCCATATTGTTTATTTTTTTATCATTCTATTAATAAAATAATTAAACATTAAAGTTTTTGTAAAAAAACAATATTAATTTATGAGTCGGGCCCTCAAATAAGTTAAAAAAATATCAGACCTTAGAAAATTTGACTAAATAATAAATAATAAGCTTCTAGAAACCAAACACCCTTAACTAACGCAGAACTTTTTCCGTACCCAGAAAGCTCCTCATTCACTTGCAATCATATAACTTGAAACAAGCTATCGCGCACAATTTTCACTTCTTGTAGGTTTAAAACAACATTTAAACAACAAATCAGACTTATGTTTTTATGCGAACCACTGTAAAACCCTTTTGTTCAAAATTTTATTTTATACATTATTTTTCTGGAAATAATTATATATATATGTTTTCATAGTAGGCCTACTATTAATCCTAGAATGGAATGAAATAAAATCAAGAATGAATTCCAGGATCAAACAACTCCGTTCGTGTGAAGTCTGGCAACAAGGCAGCCAGAACATTACGTCACTGGGCCCATCAGGCCCGCCACCAATGATGTCATTCTTTTGTAAAAATAAGTCAACCGACATCTTTTGTAACTCCTTGCTATATGCTACAGTGTAGCCTGTGATTTTATGTTGTACAATAAAACTTCAACGGGTCAGGGGTAAAAACCTGCTACCCGCAAATATCAACTGTTGAGCGGGCCACATACTCTGGCCGCTTAAGGCGCAGCCTCTGGGATTGCGGTGTGGCTTTT
The DNA here is from genome assembly GCF_032445375.1 of Bacillus rossius redtenbacheri. Classification (NCBI taxonomy): domain Eukaryota; kingdom Metazoa; phylum Arthropoda; class Insecta; order Phasmatodea; family Bacillidae; genus Bacillus; species Bacillus rossius. The sequence goes on along the minus strand of NC_086334.1, from coordinate 52,995,703 downwards.
TATACAGGATATTAATTCTAATGTTTATTCATTTCACTGCAACGCAGTAAACAATAAAATATTTACCTATAGACATTTTTGTTTCAGTCCGTAAAATATTACAGGAACTTGTGCCAGGGACGTTATACATCTCGCACTTTTTTTTTTTTTTTCGGAAAGGACTGCTGTTCGTACTTTCAACTCTCTTCAGTCAATCAGAGGTTTGTGTAGAAGAGATGTTGTTCAGAACTGGTTTGCCGATATTTTAAGGCTGAATGAGGAACGGCTTCTAACGAAACATGTCCAGGCTGCGCGTGCACTGAGAGAAAGGATTGTTTGCCTCAACAAAATATTTGTTCGTATGTGGCGAAATAAATATAATTTGTTGATTCAAACAAATATTTTTTTTAGAAGGAAAGATTCCGTTGACCCGACATATTGTTTTTTTTTCAACTCAACTGTATATTTGGTTAGGTGTAATGAATCATTTTTGTTACTTACCAAAGTTTGGTTAAGCTAACAATATATTTTGTTACAGCAAGTAAATATTTGTTTCGCCATGTATAAATAGATATTTGTTTGATTCAAACAAACCTTTTTTTTCTCTGCGTGACCGCTCGCAAGAGTTGGAACGTGCTCGCCTGGAGTGGTTCAATGTGCCGTGGAGGGGTCGCGGCGGGCAGGGGGCGCGCCCCCGGGACACGCGGTCCCGGGCGGCAGGACCGGAAGTGCGTACCGGCGCGGGCGGCGGCGGTGATGGATCGCGAGCCGCGCGTGTCCGGCGAGGCCTCACCTGGCCGACAGCTGGCCTCCCTCCCCCTCCCCTACCCCTGGCCGGGTCGGAGGTCACGCGGCGTCCTTCCTCGACACGGCTGCACCGTCCATCAGCACTTCTTCATGGAGCACATGTAGGGGCATGCAGATTTCGCGAAAAGATTTCGAGACCGGTTTAAAGTTAAAACACTGTAGCACAGTCTGTGTTTCGTGACTGGGTGGAGTTTCTCCGAGGTACAAATCGACCGTGACAACACCAATCGCAGTGATATTCAGTGCGGAAGTGAACGCGTCCTGAGTGGCTCGGTCAAATAAGGCAACGACTTCTCTCGCTAGACGGCCGCCAATCACAAGGAAGAAACCGCAGGTGCGGGTATCCCTTGTTGCAGTCTAATAGGCCTTCAGATCTTTCCGCGAAAAATTCCTGCCCCTAAGCATATGTAAATATGTACAACTGTATAACTACAAAATAGTGTCCGCAGAAACACTGTATTCAGATTACAACCCGGGAATTCATGCTCTGTGTTGTCGCAGTACATACAAACAGTTAAAGTTTTTTTTTGTGAGCCGCTCCTTGAATAGTCGTCCAGTATCAACTGCGCACATTTAAAGCATAAATAAAACAAAATAAAAATCAAATTATTGAATATTCAATTATCTTTTACGAGGTTTTAAAAAAAATATGCTTGAATGAAACACCTATAAAATATAAAATTATGCGCCAATTTTTTGTAAGAAATTCTCAGTATTTCATATAGGTACGCAAATATAACCATTGCAATGTGTTGTACAAAAATTAAAATATTTTTCTTGTATTACTACAATTCTAGAGGAATCTTTTGTAAAAGTAAAGTTTTAATTGTGTGATCTTAAGTTTCTCCCACAGACACACAGACCATTCCACTACAGATAATTTCATTAGTCCTGGTAATGACGGACTAGGGTTTGAATCCCACTCACCGACATCCTGAGAACGGGGAACAAAGCCCTCGATTTTTTTACAACACGAAAAATTCGATGTACGTTTTGACCTTGCTAAAACAATTGCAATAAAAAGAGAAACGGGGTTATGTTTATGTTTGTTGTAGCCAGGTCGCTGTGATAACTGTTAAAAATTTTCACCTTCAATTTATGAACAACGCTGGTTACAGATTATCCAGGAATCTTCCTTTAAAAAAAACTATCTTCGTAAACTTACGAATACTGAGATCACTTTCTTTGAACATGAATCCCAAATAATAATATTGGTACAATTACAAACCTTTAAAAAACTGGTTAAGAACACTCTTCTTTTGTCCACGAGTTAGCTTATCTTTGTTTAGAACAAAACGTACACTTCGGAAATCAAAATACGCCGTTGTTTCCAAGAAGATTCAGTTATTGGAAATTATGAAAAACTCTTCGTTTATTAGAGGTTAATTCTTTCGTCGAAGGGTCCGTGAATTTGCTGTAATTTCTAACAGCGCAGTTCTGTCGTGCAGATGCTTGCAGCGGCCGGGTGTTTATTGGCTGCGACCGCCCGGGTCTCGGTAGAAGCTCCGTCGTGGTCGGCAGATGGCGTCGCCACTCGACACCGCGCTCAGTGATTTCCTGTCGCGTGCGGCGCTCGGGGAAGGAAGCTAACACCGGCACAACCTCGCCGGCATGTGTCCGCCTTCCGGTCCCCCCCCTCTCCCACCGAGGTGACCGATACTTCCCTCTGCCCCCCCCCTCTTCCCTTCGCCGGCACACGACCCCGGGCGCAAAGACACCGACAACACTGCGCTCATGCACGCTTTCATTCGCAAACTGACAACACTGCATCGATCAACTGCCTGTCATTTAAATCGACTTTTATCCCTAAAGCAACTACTTTTTTTTAAAGTGTAACATCCTATCTCTCGGTACACTGCTACTGTTAAAATGAATTCAAAGTTTGCGCCATCCATTGTATCTATTTCCCGTTTATGTTTGTTTATATAAAAATGACGGTTTTTATTTTGTGTTGATACAAAGAAACTGTTATCGTTTTGTCTATGGAAATAACAAGAACATGTAGCCTATGTGTATAAGTATAAAATAAAAATTGTGATTAATTACGAAAAGTTATCAGCTACAAAACACAGTCAATTGTTCGGACTTTTCAACTAATAATCTAAATCAAATAAACGAAAAGTTTTTCGTAATTTCAAATAACTGAATCTTCGTATAAACTACGCCGTTTTTCGATTTCCGAGTTGTATGTTTCGTTTGAAACAAATGTTGGACAAAGAAGAGCGCTCTGGCTGTTGTCTTAACCAGTTTTTAATGTTTTGTGAATATTCTTTTTAATTCATATTCAAAGTAAGTTAACTCAATGTCCGTAAGTTTACGAAGATAGCTGTGTATTTACGACGACCCCTGGATTGTTTGTAACCAGCGTTCTTCGTAGTTTGAAGATGAAAGCTTTAACAGTGTATACGGCATTTGGTGTGAAGGAAATGTGTTAACAGGGGGTAGGAAGAGATAGTGCTGCTATCTATGACGGTTGGTGCGGACCAAAGCTCACAAATGGAAACGTTATAGTATTAAATTTTTTATGAATTTCAACAAGATGGACAGTATTTTATTAATTCCTTGTCAAAAATCAGGTCGGTAAAGCTGGCGTATTTTGTCAAGTCTTCTTCGCTTTATCAAAGCCGTTTCATAATAGTTAAGAAGTTCCGTTTGCTAATCGAATGGTTTGATAGCCGACATAGCCACTTTTATGATTCCAGCAGCGAATTCTAGCTAGACTAGACTCCACAATACAACTACTTATTGGCTTCTGGGCGAATAACTACCCTTGAAGATGGCTGTAGCAAGACATTTCGGGCTCATAATCATTTCCACACACATGGTCTTAACCCAGAAGCTAGAAGTAGCTAGTGATTGTGACCACGAAAGGCTACTTGCTAATCTTATTTGTGACCAAGTCGGAGTAATTTTCCCATTGGTTAAAACACTGTAGAATATTCTATGTGTTCTGATTGGCTGAGTTTATTTCAGGTGCGTGTCCACTGTTAGCACATGCATCACTGTGATTCTGTACTGAAGCAAACTCGTCCTGAATGACCCGGCCTATAGGGTGAGGTCTCTTGCAGACGGCCGCCAATCACAAGGAAGAATCCGCTAACGCGGGTGAATATTGTTACATCCTAATGAGTGTTTAGTTCGTTTCGCGAAAAATAATATATACATGCCCCTATATCTGTGATAGAATATTAGTTTTCATTCAAACCCACAAGTGTTTGCAGTTCACCTGCTACAAAGTAAGCTATATATTTCCCGTCGGAAACGTTCAAATAGTTATTTAGTATGGAAGACTCATATCTGCAATGCGTACATGAGTACTTTGAAATTACAATAGACTTGCAAAATTGGCGTTATGATTTAGAGAGGAGCTGGGCTGCATTATATTATACTCTTAAACTGCATTCTCATTTGATCATTTGTAGTTTTGACATACATCGAAGGACAATGGGCCAATGACAGCATCAACAACATCCAAATGACCCAATCACATGCAATGCGACCGGAAGGTAAAATGTGGCAGCAAACAAAAGACACGGACCTTTTTGTGTGCGAGAGTGCGGTGTTCATCCTAGTACCGGAAAATAACGTGAATTTTTCAGGTCTCTAGATGTAGCGAGTCTCAGCCTTAGATAGCAGTGTGCAATTTATTGATCGTTTACTCTCTCTTTCCGTTGCACGATATCCGCTATTAGCGCTGTCCTTATTTCACTGTGCTCTGTTTCCAGATCTACCCAAAGAGCATAATTGTTTTGGACGTAACTTTGTAATGTAACAAAATAATTTTAGTGTAATTTAAAAAAAAAAATTGGTATGAGAAGTTTGAAAATAAATTTCTTGTTGTATTTCATCAAGAGCACCGTCATTTTATTCTTACTTTAAAGGAAACGTAACTGAAAGACGCCATCTTAGTTTCAGACGTTTTTGTCATTAAATGTTTTAACTTTTAATTCCAAACAATTTTGGCTTTGTTTGACCATATTACGTAACTAATTGAATGACTTGTGAGCGACTGCTACAAGTAGTTCCTCCTGTCAAATAATAATAATTGGTGTTTAGAATCAATATTTTTTTAAGATGTATACATATGTAATAAAACAATAAAAATACACTATTGTATGGTATATCGATAGTACACGAAATAAAAATTGTTAGCATTAACAAGCCGGGTAGTAGCAGTCTGGAAACAGCTTCTCTGCTACAATACAAGTGCGAGGCAGACTGTAGCAGCGAACGGATCACATGGAACTGTTCGAGCGCCGTCACCACAGAATAGCAAAGGACAGAAACGGTCGTCTGGCGTGATGCAGCGAATTGGTGTTTACCTTGGTGGCGGCCCCGTTTATTTCAAACGGGGGTAAATCTGAAAGAGCGTTAACCTGCTATCCAATGAGAATTCAAAGAGACCGACATTTGCACGTCGCTCTCGTGCCGCCACTTCGCTTCTGGGAGGTTGTTCGTTCTGCGGCGGGGTGCCGGGGGTCGGCCAGGTGTGCCCGGCCTCCTGTCACGTGGGTGGGGGTGGATGGGAGGGGCGTGTCGAGATGCATCGGTCACGCGGCCGGCCAATTAACCAGCCCCGCTTTGCCCCAGGACCCATCATCTGCCCGCTGTCGCGTCCACCGACAACCCTCCCCCCGCCTTTTGTTTCCTTGCCGAGCTCATTCGTCTGTGACTCAGCTGCTGCCGTTGCGGTGTCATCCCTCCCGCACCCCCTCCTTGTTCCCACCCCTCCAGCAGTGCGTGCGGTGTGTGTTCGCGTGTTTAACACTAGCTGATAACCCGCGGCTTCGTTCGCACCATTTATGATCATTGATCAAATATTACCATTTAAAATATTGGTTGATTGTAAAGTCGGTTTACGGACGATAGTTTAACGTGACAACGTCATAACAAAACATTGATGAAATGATTGCATACTTTTATTAATAAAATTGAATCATTTTTATTTAATTATCACTATTTTGTATGGATACAAAGGAGTGAAATGAAATCTACAATTTAATTGTTAAATTTACTTTTATTTGCACTCATTAATTCAAATATGTTTATTACTTTAACGAACAGATTATTTTAAGTATACCTTTTATAAATGTTTGCTATTTAACTTCTTCCAATCTGTGTTATTCTGTTAAGGATAGGACGATGATAGGAAAAGTAGGAAACGAATGGGAGTGTTCAAGTTTAATGTGCCTAGAAAAATTCAATTCGATGGTTGTTCCAATCGAGTAGAAGAGAGATAGATGCGGCGCAAGCGTACAATTAGCGTAACGGGACACCGAGTAACGGGACAATGTACGTAACGGGACACTTTTTCGTGCGTGCAGCTGGCGTTCATCGATTTATTAGACGTTGCCACATCAATAATGTTATGTTATTTATTACAAACATTTTTATTGAAAAAATAGACTATATTTATTGTCAGATGCATAAAATATGTATTTCATTACATAACGATTTAAGAATGATGTTTTTCGAGTAGTTATGCGTGGGACCTTTTTTTTTTAGTATAGACGTGTCTGGTTACATACTGTATGTGCCTGGCCACCAACTGGTTGTGTTAGCCTGACCGCAAAGTGGAACTGCCTAACCACCAATTGGATGTGGCTGTTCACCGACTGGTTGTGCCTGTTCACTGATTGGACGTGCCTAGTTAACCAACTGTCATGTGTATCTGCCCTGAAAACACATGTCAAGGCATGCAAAGGACTTTCTTTGCCTTCTAAGAAGACTGTAGAAATCGAGAAACGCTAGTAATTTTCTTGTTTGAACTTAAAGAATTTATGTAATTAATTTTTTATTTGAAATTTGTTGCCTTTTTTGCCATTGAACCTGTTAAATGTTCAATTAAATAAATATTTTTTATTTTAAATTATAATTTTTACATAGAGTAAGTATTGAACCAAGGACAGGATTCAAGCCACTTTTAGAATTTTTCACATTGTTTTTTAATAAATATTTTTTTATACATACAATAAACAATTTTGCATTTACCAAGGATCTAACCAAGGAAAGGAATCGATCGAATTAATTGGAGGCTGATAGATGAGGAATTTATGCCTCTTTTAGAATTTGTCACCATTTTTCAAATGAGTGATTTTTTTTTACATAAAATTAACTCTTTTTGCATCGTCCAGGGATTGAAAAAAAAGAAGAAAATCAATTTAATTGATCATAATTTTAATAATTAATTTTTTTTATGAATTTTGTCATTTTTTTCTGATTTTCTAGCTTATTATTTGCTGATTTTAAAAATAGCAGATTCCAAGATGGCAGACGTGGCGTCGTCTAAAATGGCCGCTGCCCTCCTGATCATAGGCAGCGAGCGGCGGACACCCGCGAACATAGTCGAATCCTCACGATTGGCAAGCCGCCACCTGAAGAGAAAAAAAGCCGCGTCGTCCCATAAGAAATAACTTTGTCCCAGACTTCCCATTTACATAATTGATGAGTTCGTATCCCCGTGATGAGATATGGTCAAACACATAATCATTCGCACATATAATTATTAGATACCGGAAAAATTCGCGGGTTCATTTCGCGATAGACTAGACTCCAAACTCGTACACCTTTATGCTGAGTCAGCGATTGGACTACCGTTTATCTGAATGACTCTAAGCCAATGAAAAACCTTCAACAAAAAACTTATCAAATCACAAGCATCCCAGTTGACGCGTGTCACGAGTCAGTATCCAATGAGCAGGTGCGATTTGTCCCAGTACATAGCGTATCATGGAGTCTATCCTAGAGGTTATTGAAACCGCGAATTTTTCCGGTCTCTAATAACTATACAAATTAACTAACACACAGAATCATACATTTAAGATACTTAACTCACCGATGATGTGCAGAAAAATGGCTTACCCAACACCAAGATGTAGTCAAAATATTATATTTGCACAAAGGACTCGGCAGCAATAAATTCTAGGAGGTGCAGGTTAGCAAAGGGCAATAAAAATTATATAGCCTACAGCGTTACGAGATCATTAAGTCAGTGATGGGCGTAACTATATATGGAATATCTTTTAGAAAATCTCTTCTTGTTTTCGCTTCAAAAGAATAAAAGCATGTCACTAAGATTTTGAAAATTACTTCTTTTTTTTTTCTTAATTGGTGAATAAATTATTTTGGAAAAATGTAAATTATTTTCTTTTACGTTTTCAAAATTTCACATTAGATACTAGTGATTTACCCAAGACCCTTAAAAACTCGAGTTACTAAGGAAAAATAAATTATTTTTATGCATGATATTACACAAAGTAAAGATATTTATGACAAAGCAAATGGTTAATTCATATCATAACTGTAAACTACACAATGGCATGCTCTTTGTTCAAGCTAATGTTAAAATATTTATATTGGCCTAATTTTCTCAAAATAACTAAATAAACACCTATTTTATTTATATTTATTTTACTTATCGTTCTTATATTATGATTATTTTATCATGAATAAAAAGTACGAAATCACAGAATCTAAATTACTTACGATACTTCCCCAACAAGTAAGCTTTAAGTTCCGTTTCCTTCGCCTCATCGCAGTGACTACGAGAACGAATATCTGTGAAGATTAAGGCGACTTGTCTGTATCATCAACAAACACAGAAAAAAATTGCTGTAGTTTTACAAAAGATTCCTTTGAAAACCGGTTGCCAAGATAGAGTTTGTGATACTACAAGAAAGATATTGTAACTTTGTACAATACATTTCTATGGTTATTTTTGCATGTATGAATTTTTTTTCGAGAGAATACTGAGTATTTCTTACAAAAATTGGCACATAATATAAATTTTATATTTTGTTTCATTCAAGTAATTTTTTAAACCATGAAAAATATAATCAAATATTCAATAACTGAACTTTTTTGTTGTATCATGCTTAGATATTATTTACGTAGTTAATACTGGAAAGAAATTCAGGGAACGGTTTACAAAAAACTTTAACCACTGGAGGTACTGTTCGGATAAGAATCCGAACCCCGTATTACTGAGAACACTATTTTGTCGTGATACAATTGTTTTCAAGTAAATGTACAAATTTACAAATATCTGTAATTATACATGAATATTTCTGTTTCATTAACAAATAAAAATTAAGTGTAGGGCATAGGCATTTTCATGTTATTAGTTTCATTCAGAAACAATTCCTCTAAATTGCCTATTACTATGTTTTGTAGCATTTTCTTTTCCTCCAGTTACATGGTAATCGCTTTTGCTATTATTTATAAAGACACAGGCCGTGCTAAATATTTGCACTTTTTGTTATACTGCATGCGTTATAACTATTCTCTTATTAGTTTGCTTCGTTTACACAGCTTTAACTTCTTTTGTTAAATTTTAAATTTTTTCTTCTTAAAAACTTGAAACTATCAAAAATATTCTAACGTGGTTGGGCCAAGCTATGTAGAAGTACCAACTGTTCAGGTATTAAACTTGCGTTCCCTTTTTGCAAAACATAGTATTACTGTAGTTTTAGTGGTAGTTGGTCCTATTTAGTCACAGATGGAAGTTATTATTTCAACCAATATACCAAATCAATCTGCATTTAAAACAAAACTAATTAAGAAAAAATGTAGTAGATGGTTTCTAATTGGTATATCTTGGTCCGTGAAATTCACTGTTGCAACTGACACGGAAGAACAAGGTCATCGAAGAACTAGCCTCTTCGCACGGGGACAGGAATGACTGATTTAATGTGAAATACAAACAGTTCATGTGTAACGCGCGATTACACCTAGGAGCAGAGGCCGCCATTCTCTTTTTTTTTCAACACAAGAGGTGGGCCTGATAATTTCGTTTGAAAACAATTCGAGGAGATTGTGGTTGAAATTCTGAGCCGACGAGAGTGGATGGAGCGCGGTGTTCTGGTGTTGTCCGCTCCGCGCGAGCGGGAGGTGTTTTTGTTGTTTCGCATAATTCTGTTGTCGCGGCGGGGGAATAAATAACAAAAAAAAAATCAAATCTGCAATGCGTTGGAAGGAGGGAGGGGGTGGTGAGGGGAGAAGGATGAAAAAAGGAGGGGAGGGGGTAGAGAAAGCGCGGATGAAGAAAGGAGGGATTATGTCGGCGGGCGTGTCTGCGTGAGTTGTAAAATCAACTGAGAGCGCAGAATAGCCAACCTCATAACAATAAACGCTGGAACCGCTCCGCAGCGCCAAGAGGCGCCCGCGCGAACACAACTGACAACTCTTCCCGCGCTCCAAAATATTATTATGATGCGATTACCGCGGTTCCGCTCCGCCGAGCCTGTTGGAGCGCGGGAGAGAGAGAGAGAGAGAGAGAGAGGAAGAGAGAGACAGGCGAGCAAGCGTGTAGCCCTCCACAGCGGCACCTGAGCGGGGAGGAGTGCTTAAGGGGGATCGCCTCCACTTTTAGCACATGCATGCACGCGTGCCCAGGGCCGTTATTCGAACGCTACTTCAACACTTCGGTCACACACTCCAAAATTTTCTTCATCGTTGCTTTGATTTAACGACTGTTGCGGTAACTATTCACGATGGCTCTCTCGCTTTCTGTGTTTCGTCACAAACCACGTCAACAGTCAAGGGTGAAAACCTCGCTGGAATCCCAGGGAGGACCGTTTCCCGTTCCACAGTTGCCCTTCTGCAAGGGCCACCACAAGGCTCCTCGCACTTACTCCCACACGCCACGGGCGTGCTGAGTCCTGTCGTTTAGTGTTGAAAAGTCACTGCGGCGTTCGTAATGTGTGATCACTTCTGTGCAGAGACCTGAAAAATTCGCGGAATCTTTTCGCGATAGGCTAGAATCTAAATACGTTTGCTTTTTTGCTGCTTCGGTGATTGGGGCACAGTTTATCTGGAGGACTCTGGGCCAATGAAAAACCACCAAAAGGATTATCAAATCACGAGCTTCCCAGTTAACAGATTTCACGAGTCAGTAGCCAATGAGTAGATTTGTTTTTTCCGAGTGCACAGAGGATCATGGATTCTATCCTATAAGTCATTGAAATCGCGGATTTTTCCCGTTACTTAATTATGTGGCATCTTACAGCTCGCAACTAACGGTCATTAGATATCTAGGGATAAAATGCGTTACCAAACAACAAATTAAAGAGAGATATAGTGGTAAATTTACGCCAATGTCCGTAAAATAATTGTAACTACAAGAAAATGAAATAACAAATACGGCTTGTGTAACTAAACCCTAAATTTATAATCATCGAAGAATGCCAATTACATCATTACTCTCATTGAAACATTTGTCTTGGTGCAATGCTTTCAAAAAGGGGCATAATGGCAGTTGTATAGGCCCATTGAATTTTTGTTTGTAGCTTTTCTCCAGAGTCTTCAATTAACTATATTTTTTTACTACATAAAAATTACAATTCCTAGCACAATTACAATTTAATACCAAATTCAAATTGCTTCCCCAATATTTTAATGACGTTGATATGAATAATTATTAACTTGAAACAAGTATGTTCATTTGGCATCTGCATTCATCCAAATTAGTAATCTCTATAAGAACTTATTGGATGGTGACAATCGTTGGAAAACATTTATTGTATATCTAAACCAAATAGTGAATCAAAAATTGTTCCAAACTGGAATTATCAAGAGTTCATTATTCCAAAAATGAACAAAACTCTGCGGAAAGAGTGAACACGGTACTATAACACCGACAATTATTTGTTCGCAATGTATGTTGGAAAACCCATTTACTTCAGAGAATTCTCTCTAATACCTCTTGGAGATTATAACACAATAAAATGTTCAAAGACTGCATGCAAAACAATTTTTTATAAATAAAAAATTTAAACAGCATCAATGTAAATTTAATACATAATCTATAGTTAACAAAACTACATCGGCTACACTGGCAAATAAAATCACACTTATGTCGTTCCATTCAACTGTTTCTTGCGTCGTTCTGTGCCAATACTATAATCTACATCAATCTGCTTTTCAGGAAACGTATTTTTTATTGTGTAAACACAGCACATATTTTAAATTCGTATTTGTTGACTTATTTGTTGTTAAAGGATAAGTTTGATAAACGTTAAGATAAATATTAACACTCTACACGATATTATGGAATTCTTTTAGAACTTCATTAAAGATATCGTTGGTGAAGAATATATTAATCAACTACAGAAGGAAACGTAACATTGTCTCTAGGCTACTGTGGCTTAAAGCCATTTGTGGTTTAAAACTGTAACATCTTTGTACAGATTATTAATTTTCTTGAAGGAACAAAGAATCCTACTCTCATCATTTGTGCAAGAAATTCAGTAAACTGCAAACTGCTCTCCGCGTTTTGGCTAAGGAAAGTTTTCCTGAAAGTGCTGAAGTCATTTATGTTGAAATGAGAACTGTTAACTCGCAGCCCTTAAAGAGCAGTTCAATAACATAGCTAAACTATTTCTTTAAAACTGATTAATCTGGTAAACAAGATCTATCTCGTCATATATTTCAGGGAATTGGAACTATAATGAATCTTTAAAATATAGGTAACATTCGTGTGGAGAATAAAGAATTACAGAAACATGTTGGAAACATACCTTTTCTTTGCAAGATGCAGAATACATCTGTAACAATAGGCTACATAAAAATACAAAATCAGGTTTACAAAGAGCATAAGAAACCGTATGTGAACCACATATACATGGTGGACATACTCTTTAGAACGAAATTAGGTTATCCAGAATTTGCAGCTGCTGGTTTAAAGTCAATAGGAATACCTGAAACTAATGTGGAATCGAAAAGATCTTTTTCAAAGTATTCTATACTTGTAAGGGACAGACGAAAACCTCCGAAATCAGAGAATGCTGAACTTCTGACAATTGTTTCTTTCTCCTTAACTAAATATTTCACGAAAGAAAAAGGTTTAACTGTACTTTATACTTTTATTTATTTTTTACCTTTCTTCTGAACTCAGCAACCTTACATAAGAATACTGTATTTTTTAGTTGTCAGTTTTTTTACTCTCATCAATATACAGTAGTATTGTTTTATGTGCATATTTTAAGTGTCTAAACACGAATTGTTGAAGCATTTTATCAACGCAACTGTGCTTGGTTGTACATGTTATTACATGGGTTTTGATTTTTTTAATGACGATAAAGGAGAAATCCACAATTCTTATCGACGAGAAATAAACCATAAAATCTTGTTTCTATCAGTATCATTTGCACGACTTTTTACACCCATTATATTTAACTTAGTGAATAATTGTTAAAAAACTATTTGTGGCAGAACAATACATTCTAAAGAGGTATAGTGCTATATTCACAGAGAGAGCCCTTCGTTAATATAAATTACGAGGAAATGAAAATAATCAAGATAGCGTGTGAGAACGAGAATAACCCCCCCCCCCCCCCCCCAAAAAAAAAAAAAACCAAGTGGATGGCGCAGTCGCCCCTGCACATCTGCAACTGTACTGCGTCCAGTATGTGCTGGTTGCCTGCTCGCAGTCAAGGCAGGGGCTGCTTCAAGCTGAATACTCAAGTCCAGCAGTCGCGGAGGCAGTGGTTTGTGTATCTGGCGTGTTAGAGCTCGCGCAGGCTTGCTTAATGAAATTATTATGGGAGGATATTTCAACAAATAACTATAGTGCATGTTATAATATATAATTAATTATATTTTTGCTCATTGTCTACAGCAGAGACGAACAACTGACGGTCCGCGGCATAGTTTCTTACGGCTCGCTTAAATAATTTTTTAATAATAATAATATTATTATATCTCTTTGTTTGCCTATATACAGAATAAGTTGTCAGCAGACACTGTAAAAAACCATGTGGTTCTGACTGAAATATTGAAAAAAATGTTATATTTATATTGCAATCTATTTATATTTTAATATAAAAGGTTTTTCTTTTTTAAAATACTTAATTGCAGTTTAATGAGCGTTCGGATTTCTTTTCCGCGAACAAAATAAATGACATATTAATAGCTTACAATACGTGTTTAGGAAGTTTAAAAAAAATTGGTTAGTGCTTATGCACACAGGAGACAATGATACGTGTTCTATTACCGGCGGGTCCGAATAAAGATTTTTTTTGTAAGTTGTAAACTTGGCTGACGTTTCCATGAGGCGGTGGGTTGATGCTGTAGTCTCTCGTCTCACAACCCTTCATCGTATCTAACGATCTAGACGTCAACTAAGACTGGCTCGCGGTGATCCGTCGCATCCGTCCGTCACCCGTTCGTCCATCAATCACGTGACCTGCAGCCAATCAGATGGCCCGCAAAATCCCATCCGTCCGTCCGTCAAAACCTTTGCCGAGCTGCAACTTTCGACGAAAGGACGGATGATTTTATAACCTAAAAAAATGTCTGAAAAGCATAGCATTTATTTTAATAGGATCTTTAGTTTGTTAATTTGTTCAGCAGCTTTCAAATAATGTTTATAACTTGCTTTTGAACACATTTTAAAGTTTTATATTTGAAACGAAAATGTACAGAGGCACAAAGGTGTATTTAACAACGCACTGTAATGTAGGTATAAATATAAGAGCGAAAATAAAATTAGTTTAATTATTTATAAGTAGAGACCAGAAAAATTCGCGTTTTCGATGGCCTTCAGGATAGACTGCACATTCCCCTGTACACTTGGGTAAATAACCAAGTTCATTGGCTGCCGACTTGTAAGTCGTTTCAGCTGGTTTGTCCGTGATTCGATCCTTCTTTGGTTGAGGGTTTATAATTGGTTGAGATTCGTCCAGATGAACAGTAAGCCAATAGCAAAATCATTAAAGAGGTATATGTATTTTAATTCTAGCCTATCGCCGAATGAATTCGCGAATTTTTCCGGTCTCTATTTATAAGTGCTTATCGTACATGATGGTCAAACTAATAAAAATTAACAAGATAATTTTTCTCAGACAGTTAAGCCTTGCAGTCAGTTGGCAGCGAGCAAGTGGACAAATATTACGACGGACTTGCGGATCATCACGAATAGCTCGTCTTGCTGACGGACGCACGGATGACGGACGCGCGAGATGGATCATTGAGACATTCGACCAGAGCAGAGCAGATGTACGTGTGCTCCAAGTATACTTTGCTAAAGAGTGAATACAGAGATGACGAGAAGAGGCTACAGTGTTCATTGAGAAATAGGCCTATTCCGAGACGGAAAGGTTGCGTGAAAACCAGCAGAGTCTAAACATACGCCTTTAGTGGCTCACTAATCACCTTTTCTGCCACTTACGTGAAATTTTCTAATACATTGTCACACACGATATGTGCGTGGTGTTTTGATCTGCCATTCTGCACTCGTGTGTTTCACGGGCAGTAATCTTCCTTCATCTTACAGTGGCCAAATATTCTGAAATGGGTTTAGATGTAGGATGAATGAAAACATTTTATTTCGAGCACTCCAATGGTATAACATGCTACACTGTAATTTTTCTTGTAAATGAATAGAAATATTCATGTAAAATTACAGATATTTGTATATTTGTGCCTTTACATGAAAACAACTGTATCACTACAAATTAGTTTTTACAGTAATACTGGGTTCTTTCCCGGAAATTTATGCTTAGTGTTGTCCCAGTACCTCCAATAAATATAGTTATTTATAAACTGTTCCCTGAATAGCTTTCCAGTTTTAACTACGCAGATAATAAGCATAATGAAACAAAATAATGTGCAATTGTTGAATACTTGATTTATATTTTCCATGGTTTTATAAAATTATGTTTGAATGAAACATCAATTAAAATATAAAATTACGTGCCAATTTTCGTAAGAAATACTCAGTATTACCTCGAAAAAAATATTTCATATAAAAAAATAACAACAGAAATGTATTGTACAACGATTCAATATATTTCTTGTAGTATTACAAAATATTTCTAGGCAACTGGTTTCCAAACGAATCTTTTGAAAAAGTGCAGATTTTTTTTTTCTGTGTACCTAGAGACCCGGAAATTTCGCTCATTCGTCTGGCGATAGGCTAAAATTCAAAGACTTGAGTTCGCTGTACCGACGTTGGCTGATTTACTAACAAGAAACTTTATATGTACTCTTGTTAATCGGCACTAGCCTACCTGATTCGCTTACTTCTTTCATAGCTGAACATCGTTAGCTCACGGTCGCAGAGGTGCATAGCCAAATAACTGCGCTCCAATCACAAACACAGTGTATGAGTGTGGAGGTTTGCATTCCAGCTTGCGACCAATTGAATCCGCGACATTCCGTGCATAGGTATACAGAAACAGGTGCGCAAGTCCTTCAATACTCGCCAGAGATTTGTATCATCTACCCTCGGTAACGAGGAAATTCGTGTGTTCTCATGTTGCAAATACACTTAAAATACAAATCCCGGACACAAAATTTAACGTATTTTTCTTTAAAATAATGCCAAACGTTATAAATATGCACGCAGATTGTTTATTCAACTACATTTCTTGACGCGAATCACACGTAGTTTCTGCACCCGTTACTAGAATTCGTTGCCGGAGCCGCTATGTCTACTATTGAATCATTCGAATTGCAGACTGAAATTTTAAACTATATAATGAAACAGATCGGATAAAAGTATTAACCCCCAGCTTTGGATCTGATTTAAAACAATGAATTTGTTCAAAACACTGTTCATCTTGTTCAAATTCATTAAACAGTTAATACTATAAAGTTTTCCTTCGGCTGTGTGTGAATTTTTGGTTCGCGCCATCCGCTGTTTACAGATGGCAGCACCGTAGTTACACATTTTTATTCGATGCGATTTCCGTTCCAATTAAGTAATTACTCCCGGCAAATTCCGTATACCGAGAGTTAAGATGTTACACATCAAAAATAAATTTGCAAGGGTTTTAATAATGGAATTTAAAAATAAATTGTAGAACAAAATGTTAGTCGGGCACATTACCAAACACTGCGTCATTCTCTAGTGCGGCAAGTGTTGAGAGGAGGGCGCGAGTGTGTGTGGGCTCGCAGTCTGCTGTGTGCTCGGGTAATCTTCCTCTCACCCCTCTCCCTCACACACTGTCGTCTCCCGGCGGCGCCGCGCGGATGACAACGAAGAGGAAAACGCGATTGCCGCGCGACGCCTCGCCGCAAATCCTCCGCCTGGATTCACCGCCAGGAGCGCCATTGTCGCCGCGGATTGGCCGCCTCCCCTCCGTCATCAAACTTCCCCCCTCCCTACATGCGCATGCGCGCCGCGCCCCAGTTCCACGTCTCGGCTGTCGGCGTCAAGAGAATCAGCTCCGACTTAGCGCTCATTAGCAGGCCCATGTGTTTATAGCAACCAAAAAAATATATAGACAAGCTGTTGTGCTGCTATCTATAAGCTAACTGATATTGCACCACAGTTGTGCGCCAGTTTAATATGTACCCTATCTTCTAGGTCTCCCTATTGTTAGTCAGTTTATATTGTGCAGTTACTAGCTTAACTGCTATTTACTTGTATTGACACGTAGATAGGTATACACATATATCTATAGATAGGGACACAGTTGATAATTAGTATATTACAATGTTAAAAAACACAATGGTAATTCTTAATTAGCTATTTATTAATGAAATTCAAAATATCTCAGGTTTATATTAAAAGTAAAAATATTATTGCTTTAAAAATTTTAACATTTGTTGGGACTGCAGAACACATATATCTGGGAAAAATGTCTGGAGTGACGATGCGCACATTTACTAAATAATCAAATGTCTCTTTTGTTCGGGTTCGAAATCTTATACACAGGTTCAGTATATAATTAGGATTTAAATATGTCTTTACCTCGGCTAGATCAAAATAATTCAAGTCGGTAGAGCTTTGATGCTCTCTCTCCCAGACCACTGGGTAATTAAGGTTGTGTGTTAAAATTCATGTCAAATTAGATTCACGTAATTACTTTTACAATATTTAAGTTTCTCAATGTTTTTCTTGAAGTTAGGCCGTAAAATAACTAAGTATGGATGTGATACGTATTTCGTACTAACGAAATGGAGTAACAGACACATTCATTTCTTACTCACGTATTTATACACTCCTAGTATCTTTATCATTTTGGATAAAGCCCTATTAATATTCATTGATACTTAAACAATCCGTTTATTTCATCCTTCGGTGCGGATGCCTATTTCTAATTAGCTATTCTTCAGGATAAATTTCCGACGATGTCATATACGTGTCCATTCATTAATAGGCCATTACATTCTTTTTTAAAACCTTCTTAATTTAAGTAATTTAACAATGCGTGCCACATTTAAACTACTGCTCCTGATTGGCCGAGAACTAATGGTAGTTACATTATTTTAAATAAAGCACATTAATTCCGCGCGCAACAATAGCGCGGAACACAAAATCTCACATTAAATTTAATATAAATACATGTAGTAATACAATTTTACATTAATAAACACGGTGTCAAATTAGCAATTTACCGTTTAAATTTCAATTGCTCCTAGAGGGGTCCTTGCAATTACTAGTTCTCAAACGTTTGTTTTTAGTCATAGAGTTTCAATTACATAGATATACCTATCAAATCCAAAGAGTTTAAAATAATAAAATATATACATGGAACGAAGAAATATTAATTAAAATGGATTATTACTTAATATGGGCTGGAAATATACATAGTTGCTGTATACTGTGTGTTAAAACTTTGTATCATTGTCAGTGTTCCGTGTTAGCTGGGTTCATTTCAGGTGCATGTTTGCCATCGGCACACCAATCACAAACATTAAGCGCGGAAGCAAAAGCGCCCTGAATGGCCCGGAAAAATATGGAAATTGGAATATGAACTGGAAGAATTCGTGGATTAATGACCTCCTGGATAGACCACAGAGTCCTCTGCATAACTCGGGAAAATGTCACCAGTTCATTGGCTACTGACTCGAGAGACGTCTCCACTGGTTTGTATCTATTGGACATTTCATTGGTTGAGGGTTTCCTACGAGCTCACAGTACTCCGCATGAACTAAATAAGCCTAAAGCAGTTCCTGCACATTGGTGTAAGTATTTCAATTTAAGCATATTACGAAATGAATCCTCGAATTTATCCGGTTTATACTGATAAGTAAGGGCATGAGTAGTGTATAATAGCCGATACGGGCCTAATGTATTTCTTATGGGTAGAGACCTGCATAATTCGTGGTTTCGATGGCCTTCAGGATAGACTGCACATACCCCTGTACACTCGGGCAAATAACGAAAGTTCATTGGCTGCCGACTTGTAAGACGTCTCAGCTGGTTTGTCTGTGATTCGATCCTTCTTTGGTTGAGGGTTTATAACTGGTTGAAATTCGTCCAGATGAACAGTAAGCCAATAGCAAAATTATCTAAGAGGTATATGTGTTTGAATTCTAGCCTATCACCGAATGAATCCGCGAATTTTGCAGGTCTCTACTTATGGTACTGTGACTTGGTGGCTTACTCAGTTGTGGCTTACCAATCGTCAGAAATCAGCAATGTTCGGTCGTGTCCACCGCTTGTTGACTATGATCAGGATCTCGGCGGCCATTTTAGATGACTCTGCATCCGCCATATTGAAATACACAATTTTTGAAAATCTGTAATTATTTTGCTTGAAAATAAAAAAAAAATATTAAAAATTCATCAAAAAATTACTTATTATTGAACTTATGTTTAAATTGATTTCTATCCTTGGTTCTATTCCCAGCTAGGGTAAAATGTAATTTACGTATAAAGTAGTATGTAAATGGGGCTCCGGCGCCAGGCTCCAGGCGGTGGTGCCGGGAGCCGGTCCGCCATATTGGATTGTGTCGTCACGGCGGCCATCTTGGATGGTTGTGACCTTGACCTTTGACCTTTACCTTGACCCCGACGGCCATTTTGGACCCGCCATCTTGGATCCGCCATATTGGATGCAGCGTAACGGGACACGGCCTAACGGGACACGGCGTAACGGGACACAGCGTAACGGGACAAGTAGGTCATGGTCGCCAATTTTTTGAAATCCGTCATCTTTAAATCGAGCACCCCACTCATTATGATGAAATTTTCGTCTCTGTTGCCATATTGATTTTTTCTGTTCCGCTGGAGGCCGCCATATTGGATACCGTCGACTCTGTTTCTGTTGTTTGTTCCTAGATAGCGCCAGCGTCGCTCTTGATTTTTTTCTGTTCCACTGGAGGCCGCCATCTTGAATACCGTCGACTTTGTTTCTGTTGTTTGTTCCTAGATAGCGCCAGCGTCGCTCTGTCTAATCACGTAAGGTCGATGTTCCATTACCTACTAGAGCTATTATGGTCCTTATCGACATATTAAATTTATTTTTTTATACAAAATACATTGGAAGCGCTGTGATTCGAACCAGCGCAGCTCTGATCTCTAGGTTGGAAAAACATACGCCTTTAACCGCTCGGCTATCGAGACATTTACCAGACTGAGAATTAAATAAGGTATATAAAAAAATAACATGCATATTCGGACTTGAAATTTTTTTAATTTTAAGTAAAAATAGCACTACCTGTTCGAGACAGAACCGCAATCTTGTATTAAGACGTAACTGTTGCAATTTCCGTTACGGCCGCCATCTTGAAAATCAGTAATTTTAATGCTAGAGATGCGGGAAAAATTCCAAAATTCATCAATAAATTAACTTAATAGAATTCTGATTGATTATATCGATCCCCGT
Organism: Bacillus rossius redtenbacheri; assembly: GCF_032445375.1. Classification (NCBI taxonomy): domain Eukaryota; kingdom Metazoa; phylum Arthropoda; class Insecta; order Phasmatodea; family Bacillidae; genus Bacillus; species Bacillus rossius. The sequence continues at coordinate 52,975,358 of NC_086334.1, read as the reverse complement.
CCTTGGTTCTAAACCGGCGAGGGTAAAAAAATGAAAACCATCAGATCCTTCCTCCACAGAAGCCACCTACAGACTGACCTACCACCAAAATCAAGGTATATATCATCAGCTGGTATGACGTCATGTCCGCCATATTGTCTTCGTCCGCTGGAGACCGTCATCTTGTTTTCGTCTGCTAGAGTGTGCTGGCGACATGTTGGTATAATTTTCTAGTCACCACACCTTTGACCTTGACCTTGAACTTTGACCTTTACCTTAAAATTTGACCTTGACCTTGAATTTGACCTTGAACTTTGACCTTGACCTTGAACTTTGACCTTGACCTTGACCTTGAACTTTGACCTTGACCTTGAACTTTGACCTTGACCTTGAACTTTGACCTTGACCTTGAACTTTGACCTTAACCTTGAAATTATACCTTGACCTTGAAATTTGACCTTGACCTTGAAAATTGCCCTTGAACTTGAAATTTGACCTTGACCTTGAAATTTGACCTACACCTTGATATTTGAACTTGACCTTGAAATTTGACCTTGACCTTGTCGACCATCATGGAACCGACATTTTATGTTCAGTACATGCTACCAGGAGCTACCACCTGCTGGAGTACACCATCTTGTGTGTGTACTCGTATTATAGAGTACATTTCCATCTGGATAATTTTATTCTAACCCGCTACAGTGCAGTAACCATTTATTACCGAGGTGCCCCCCGCCATCTTGAAATTCAGCCGCCATCTTGAAATCATGTAATAATGTAGCTAGAAAAGCGGGAAAAAATCAAAAATTCATCAAAAAATCACTCATTAACTTACATATCGATTTGATCCGCTCCAGTCCTTGGTCCGATACTCGATCGATGCCTTAATGTTTAATTTTATGAAAAAATAATAATTTAAATAAACCACATTCAACATTCTTAAAGAGACTTTAAATTCTCTACTACCATCATCCTATCAGACATCAAGACCACCATATTGGAAATTCGTAATTGTAATGCTAGAGATTCGGAAAAAAGTTCAAAATTCATTAAATAAATTTGTAATCTATATACTGATTGATTAGATCGACTAAGGTCCTTGGTTCGATCCCTGGCCGATACAAAACAACTTTAATTTTAAAAAAGTACCAGAAAAGTGTAAGGTTCGAGAAATAAAACACCACAAAGTCTTTTACACAATTTCTATCCTACTACAGAATCACTTGCGAAAGCCAGCAATCTCATAAACATATAGCCCTGCATAGACGTGCAACGACTACTTCTTAGCTCCAACAGCTCCAAATGGCTCCAAATGCTCCAAATGGCTCCAAATGGCTCCAAATGCTCCAAATGGCTCTAACAGCTCCAAATGCTCCAACAGCTCCAAATGCTACAGCAGCCTCCAACAGCTCCAAATGGCTCCAACAGCTCCAAAAGGCTCCAATTGCTTCAAAAGGCTCCAATTGCTCCAACAGCTCCAAAAGACTCCAATTGCTTCAAAAGGCTCCAATTGCTCCAACAGCTCCATCTTCAATGGGTTCCAACTGATTCCAATTACTTTTCTTATCGAACTTGGCATGATTACCAACATGTCTTTATCAGTATACATTTTGACCGGCAGTGGTAACGTATTTTTCACCTTTAAGTTAAAAGTTTTATTTAGAAATCAGGTTTCGATAAATGGTAGATACCATTTGGAAAGAAAATATATTAATTTATCTTCAAGTTTATACACGTACATTTAATTTAAGCCATTATTGTATGCAGCCAGCTTCCCTCAGTTATTTGAGTATGGAGGGTATTTCTTTAATGTTCGAATAGTTTCCTGCACAAAGCGAACCATGTAGAAGTCTTAGCTGGTCAACCAATATGTTTGGATCTTTCCATGATGTGTAATCAATCTCTTCTGCCACCATCTTCCTTGCACGTTTATTTATCTCTGCTGTCCTCCGTTTTAACACCTACCACAAGGTCACATTCGTAATCGAGCCAGTGATCATCACAAGCTTGATCAGATTTATTTAATATATCACGACGTTTCCATCGTTTTGATCTCAGGACACTGCCACAGCCTTCGGTCTTGTCCGCTTTAGCTGCCTCAGCACAGTCTTCGATCACGTGGCCAGCTTCAGAGTCACTGTAGCAATCACCGTAGAAGGCATCGTCTTCACCCAGATTACCGTAAGAACTCGTTATCGTTGATGGCGAAGTGTCTGCATCGCCTTCATGCTTCCTTTTTTATGAGTCCATTATTTTTACAAAGTATGAACGATCTACTGAATATAGGCTTGAGTGTATTCTCACTTTTCACGGTGTTGATACTTCCATTAGTTTCAGTCTTCCCGAAACCATCAGCATCCTTCAATATTTGTTTCTCGTTACGATCGGCGTGCTACGGCTTCCATCTTTTCTATATTAAAAATATTATTTGTCTTAAAATCTCCGCATCCGTGTCACTATCACAGATTCAAATCATCATCATCATAGCTGTCATCAATATTGTCATGAGCTGCATCAATATAACTCATTTTATGATATCGTTTCTACATTTCAGTTGTCAGAGATTAACCACAATCTATGATCTTGTGAGCTCCATTCTCATTTTCTGTAAAAGCCTATGAGTCCAGTTTTATTATTTAATCTGTCAACCCATCATCACAATCTCAATTAAATCATCTTAGTATATAGAAAAAAAATCATCAAAGTTCCTTTCATTTAATCTTAGGAACCGCATGATCCTTTCCACCTATAGTTTAGTTTCTTGAGCCCAAGAGTCTTTCATTATATATACCATGCAGCGTTCTTCAAGAGATGTGGTATACCACCATTTCTACATACAAATCCATCCTATCAATGATTTGTGTACACATAAAAAAAACCTTCACGTTATGTTTACATGTTTTATTAAATTATCTCTTCGACTAAAATAATTACCACACATAGTAATTTCTACAAAGGACACTTGTCCAAGACATTTTAACCATCATCTGTCTGAAAACAACCATGTCTCATCTATATCACAAAGTAAACGAGGGTTAGAGGAGATAGGTCAAACAAGTGCTAGTCACTCATAGGGTAAGGAACAGGTGTTCGATACCTATCTCAGACATTGTAGCATCTATGTATTTTTCTTACCTCATGTAGAAAAATATGTTCCAATGCATACGAATTTAAACTTATTCACGTGCGACTTGTCAAAAGTACATAAATTCAAGCACGCCAACCGCAAAAAAAAAAAATCTCAAGGATAGAGGCAGAGACTTCTCGATCGAGACACGCCTACCATCACCTGCAAATGAACATTGACCCCTCGCGCAGGAGTTGCAAGCTTGCAGAATGCTGCGGCAGTCATATGTTTGCTCGAGTCATACACACATCACGTCGCTAGTCTTCCCACTCATTTCACGTAAAACTCCAGTGAAATCGTAATCCAGCATATGTAAAGTACTTGCTGGAACCACTTCAAAGTATGCATCACTGAACCAGAGCAGAAAATCAGCCTACGTATGTATAACTTGCTACCAAAAAAAAAAATTTGTAGCACATATACCTACGAGAGGAGTCGATTCCTACATACCATACTGTGAAAGCCGATACTCTGATAATTATAAGCAGCAAAATATTTCAAATCAAGACCTTGGCCAGTATACATTCATTTTTCCATGCTGTAAAAATTCATGTTAGTAATCAGCAACGAAGGAGTGAGTAACTTGGACGAAGAACCGCTTTCCAAGTATCCAGAATCTTACTGATACAGCCCATACAGTGCACCAGAGTACCCCGAAGTATGATCAATTGATTAACATCATTTAATTTCTGAGAAATAATTTATTACTTCCCGAAATAAAACTAACAGACTTGTGGGAAAAAAATCAATATGGCGACAGAGACGAAAATTTCATCATAATGAGTGGGGCGCTCGATTTAAAGATGGCGGATCCAATATGGCCGCCGTGATCTACTTGTCCCGTTACGCTCATCCAAGATGGCCGCCGTGACGACACAATCCAATATGGCGGACCGGCTCCCGGCTCCACCGCCTGGAGCCTGGCGCCGGAGCCCCATTTACATACTACTGTATAAAAATATTTTTTAAAAATTCTTAATAAATTATAAATTTTAAAAAAATTAATTTAAAAATTGCTTACATCCCATCCCTAAATTTTTATCCTAGAAACGTTGCAATTTTCATTAAGCCCGCTATCTTGAAAATCCGTAATTTTTATGCTAGATAATCGGGAAAAAAATTTAAATCCATAAAAAAATTAATTAATTTCATTTTTAACTTTTGAAAACGTACTTAATGCATGTGGTCCTTGGTTCGAGCCCTTCGACGTAATTCGATTAAAAATGACGATGGATACTTCCTTCGCGGAATCCATCAACAGACTGACCTCCCACCATTAATGCCAAGGTATAAATTACGTCAGTCATAATTATGACATGACAGCCATCTTGTTTTTGTCTGCTGGAGACCACCATCTTGGGTCCGTAATATTGTTTTTTTTCTGCTAGAGGGCGCTGCCGTAATAGTTTAATTTTTACCCACTAGAGTGCAGGAATCAATAATTACCGTGACGTCCACCATCTTGAAATTTGGGTACCATCTTGAAATTCTGTGAATTTTAATGTATAATTACAGAAATAATTCTAAAAATCATAAAAAAATCACTTGTTAATTTACTGACTCATTCCATCGATATCCGTCCTCGGTTCGATCCTTGATCGATACAAAAAAGGTAATTTAATTGAAATTACCAAAAAATGACAGGTTCGAAAAAATAAAACAATTGAGTAAAACAAAAAATGTATCGCTTAATTTACACAAGTACAAAAACAAGGAAATTACTAGCGTTTCTCGACTTCTACAGTCTTCTTAGAAAGCAAAGCGAGTCCTTTGCATGGCATGACTTGTGAGTTCAGGACAGTTATACATTACAGTGTATTAACCAAACCCGTCCAGTTGGTAGTTAGGCACTTCCAGTTTGTAGTCAGGCTAACACATCTAGTTGGTGGCAAGGTACGCCAAGTCAGTGGCCAAACATGTATATTAAGCGGTCAGGAACGCATGTCCAGTAGGTGGCCAGCCACATCCAGTTGGTAGCCACACGCGTCCAGTAGGTGGTCTAGCACATCCAGTCAGTAGCCAAGAGGTATTTTTCGTCTATACGCGGCGAACATTTTAAACTGATCATGTACAAAATCATGTCTCCAAACCAAAAGCTCAATCTTGACCTAACTTCAGTCTTGAATACGCGCATTCAAAAAAGAATGCAAAAGCATTCGTCAAAAGAAAATGACACACAGTACACACGCAGTGAAAACACAGTACACACACAGGGCATGCAATGGACACACAGTATACACTGGACACACAGTACCATCACAGGACACCCAATGGACACACAGACACACTGGACACGTAGTACACACACAACATGCAATGGACACACATAATACACACTTTATTCACAGCACACACTGGACACGCAATGATCACGCAACAAAGACGCAATACACACACAGGACACACAGTGAACACACGATACACACAATGGACACGCAATGGACACACAATACACACACTGGACACGCATTTGACAAAAAGGAAGCACATATGATACAGTCTTTTAGCACACAGCTTTCTCTTTGTGTTTAATATTGTATAGTTCTAATATAAAGTATTATGTTTTGTCTTTAGCGGCTGTTCAAAAGCGTGTAACTAGGGACAACAGTTTAGTAGATATGAAAGTATTTCCTGCGTCGTATTGTCGAAACAAGTAATCTGAAAATGAGAATGGTAAAAATTGTATTATCATCTTTACACCAATAATACAGATCACGAGATCAGCTATTTAAGTGTCGTAGTAAGCAGGAAAATTATAGTACCTATTGGTAGTGATATCAGCTCTACTGATTTTAGGTAAAATAGGCATGGATGGCTCAGAGAAGTATTCATGATTATTGTTGTGCCTAAATTAATTCTTTTTCTCATAAGTCATCTATTTGTCACTGTTAATCTCGATAATCGGACAGTAAATAGTTAAAGAATACTAGCTGTAACATATTTTTATATAATTCTTATCTCGGAGCATTTAATTGAATTCTTAGTTAAAACAAATATTGTAATATTTTATACGATATTCTGTTAAAATAATATGCAGTGATGTATTGAGAATCACAAGCTATTGTAAGACTTCAGAGGTCCCGAAGATAATTCTCTGCAAACCTGAGAAAAGCAGAAGGTAGGTACTATAAATTAAAGAAACTGTTGTTTCTTCTCACGTAACTATTGTTATAATTACACAAACTTAGTATAAAACTATGAATACTGAAAATGTTAAATGGACACATAAAATTAAATACAATTAAATTTTCCAAGATTGTATTCCATGCATATGATCTGTGTACATATTGTAATCATTATACATAACTAGAGAGTAAGGCTTTCATATATAGAAATTCTATACTATTATATAAATATTGCTAATGGAACTTGTATGTATATATGTTTCTTCACAATCTGCAAAATCGTTTTTTATGATCTAATTACACGTAATTACAATCAAAACGAATCTACATAATTTGTGTTATTTTAATTAAAGCGTCCAAACACAAATTACTTTTGAAGTAATATTGTATACTATAAGTTCACATTATTATGTTAAGAGAAACTATTTTCAGAAATAATTATTAGATATACACTTACACTTGTAGGTTAACAAGTTGTATTAAGAGAAATGTGTAGAGAATAATGACAAAGAGGAAGACGAAAAATCACAGTGTGCTTCAAGTCTACGTTGCTAACCAATGAATTTCGCGAAACAATCGTAACTCTACCTGTGTTCATTCGTGTTTTCAATTACTTCTAGGATAGACTTCACAGTCCTATCCAGGCCGACGGCCTCTGTTCATTGGCCGCCGACTCGTGAGACGTTTTAAATTGGCAACCTGTGATTCGACAGTTCTTTAGTTAAGGATTTCTCATTTGCTAACAGTGTGTGCCAATAGCGGAAGAAGATTAAAGATTTTAATCTTATATTATCACTATGTACTAGGAAAATTCGCAGTATCGATAACCTTCGGGATTGGCTACACAGTTTTATGTATACTCGTACAAATAAAGCCAGTTCATTGGCTGCTGACTTGCGGGTCGTCTCAACTGGTTTGCCTGTGATTCAAAGCTTCTTTGGTTGAGGCTTCCTCACTGTCCCAGAGTCGTCCAGATAAACACTTAGCCAATAGGTAAAGCAGCTTATAGGTATATGTATTTGAATTTTAGCCTATCGCAAAACGAATCCACGAATTTTTTCGGTTTATACTTATCACGAAATGAATCTTCGAATTTTTCCGGTCCTTACCTCTGCTGCAAATTGATATTCCTACGTGGCTTTGAAGAAAAAAATCGTGTGCATTTCAAAAAGAGATTTTTTTTTTTTTTCGTTTTTGAAGAGTTTGTTCGAGGAACATACCTATTTAGTCCAATAACACTTGCAAATCGGGTTGTTTGCCTGCTGGGGAAGGGGCGAGGGGACCAGGGAATTACCTTTCTTTCGTTCCGCGCGCGGCCTCCGGCTCTATTTATGCGTGCGCATTCAATTCTTGAAAGAAATTGTGTATGCGAAGATCAGATGACCGGCGCTGGGGATGAAAGCGGAGAAGTGTGCGGGCGCTCAAAGAACCTCCCTGCCCGCGGCCGATCGTAACCCGGGCGACACGGATAAGCCCCTGGGCTCCCCGTGCAGTCCCCCCGGCGACACGCAGTCCTCTACTCCTCTACTCCTCTACTCCTCTACGCCGTGGCCCGCGCAGCTCTGCGGCGTCGCACCAGTGCAAGTTCGGAGATCGCCATCTCGGTGGGAGTAGTTTCGTTAATGCGCCGGAAGTCGCATAGAACAAAAACGTGCAGCATTCACGGTGCTGCCATCTGTGGCGGATGGCGCGAACCATAGTTTCACAGTGCCGAAACATACCTTTATAGTATTAACTGTTTAATGAATTTCAGACAAGATGGGCAGTAGTTTAATAAAATTCATTGTTCAAATTCAGGTCCACAGTCTTTTTCACTTTTCTTCGAGCCGTTTCATTATATATATATATATATATATATATATATATATATATATATTTAAATTTATGTATGATAATCAAATTATTCCATAGTCGACGTAGCTGCTTCGGCAGCGAATTCTAGTGGCGGATGCGGAAACTACGTGTGATTCGCGTCCAGAAATGTAATTGAAAACACAAATCACGCACTGTATTGTTTAAAAGAATTTGGTGTTAGATTACGTGACAGAGTTTCGTGTTATAAGTGTATTTGCAACACGAGAACACACGAATCTGCTCGTTACCGATGTTAGATGTTACCACATCTCTGGCGAGTACTGAAAGACTCTCTCACCATTTTTTTTTGTCTCTCTCTCTGTTCACCTAAAATCAAAAGTCGAGAATTTTTATTTGAATTCCGTTTGTAGCGTATGTTGTATGAGGTGTGTTGAACAAAGGGTGAATAATTTTATTACGAACAAAGTAATAAATACGCTTACATCAAATTTGAACTGATCTCCTTCAAAATACTCTCCTTGACTAGCGACGCGCACTTATCCAAAATGTTGATTGCACGACTAAAAGAATTTCTGGGAAGTATTTCGGAAGAGCCTTCGTCTGCGCCGTCGTGGCCCTCTCAATGTCTGGAATGGTGTCAAAACGTTTTCCTTGTCCACGAATCATTTATTCAGATCTCCGTTCCGCAAACAAACTTAATGTTAACGCTTTGTTCGAGATCAATGATTAGAGTTACGGAAATTACCCACACTCATTATTAGAGACCTGCAAAATTCGCGGTTTAGATGGCCTTCAGGATGGACTGCACATACCCCTGTACACTCGGGCAAATAACGCAAGTTCATTGGCTGCTGACTTGCAAGTCGTCTCAGCTGGTTTGTCTGTGATTCGATCCTTCTTTGGTTGAGGGTTTATAACTGGTTCAGATTCGTCCAGATGAACAGTAAGCCAATAGCAAAATCATCTAAGAGGTATATGTGTTTGAATTCTAGCCACCGAATGAATCCGCGAATTTTGCAGGTCTCTACTCATTATGTATAGAATGCAAACCTCACACTCTCGCACTGTGTTCCTGATTGGACCGCAGTTATCTGGACACGCCCCTCCACGACCGTGGGCCAACGATGACCAGCTACGAGAGAAGTAAGCGAATCGGGTAGTGCCGGTTAACAAAGATAAAATGTCCTCGCCAAGAAATCAACCAAAGGTAATGTAAACACTCGTTGAGCACACCTGTGACTTCGAATTCTACCCTGAGGCCAGACGAATCCACGACATTTCCGGGTGTCCATCCATGACGCGCGACAAACACGGAAAACACCTCACTCTTCCGTCTCTAGAAGCTGACTGACAAGTCACAACTTGTTCAAACTGGACACTGGCTATCTCGACGGACCAGGCTATCGGTCAGCAGTAGCTGCTATAAACATTTATTAACCACATTTTTTTTTATCACACCTAAAATGTTTTGTATAAAAAGTTGGTAATTGCTAGGGGCATGCTTTTTTCGCGAAAATATTTCGAGACTAGCTGGGAGTTAAAACACTTTAGCATCGTCTGTGTTTCGTGATTGGTTTAGTTTCTTCCAGTTTCATGTCTTCTGTAAGCACACCAACCACAGCAATTCAGCGCAGAAGCAAACATGTCCTAAATGGCTCTGTCGAAAAGGCCATGGCTTTTCAAGCAGATGACCGCCAATCACAAGACGAAAACACTGGTGTATGGTATACCTTTTAAAGTCTAATTGGCATTCAGATTTTTTTTCGCGAAAAATACATGCCCCTAGTAATTAATTTTGAAGAAAAAAAATTCAAAATGTGTAGTATTTTACCATTTTAACGAATGTTTTGGTTAGGTGTAAATATTACAAATTGTGATATCTTTAGAATTGACAGTTAACCTACGAGGGATGTCTGAGAAGTTTGTGACCTCAACATGAAGATGGCAGCACTTGTCAACGTAAATCGGGGAATGTGTTTCTTATGCTTTGAAATTTACTCTCTAAAATTTCAGCCATTTTGGACCACGCAGTTTCATTTTTAACAATCGTTTGCATGAGTCTCTGCAAAATAGTTGTTTACGAAGATGATGGCCTCCCCATTCAACAAATATATCTGTCCTCAGGGTGCAACGTTTGTCTAGGGAACAAAAAAAATCAATTGGGTTTAGATATTGTGAGTTAGGAGTGTGGTCAAGCTGTTCAAACCTCAATTCGTAGATTTTCGCCATGGCAACCACTGAAGTGTGAGCTGGTGCACTGTCTTGGCGAAATAATATAATTTTTTTTTTGTTTCTTAAAATGTGACATTTTTCTGCTATTTCTGTCTTCAGCTTGTCAAGTAATTATGCATAGTATGCTCCTATCATGTTTATTTTTAATTTTTCAAGATCATTGATTAAGACAGTTCCATGACTATCCCAGAAAAAAATCACCACCACTTTCCCGGCCGAAGGAACAGTCTTTTCCTCTTTTGGAGATAATTACCCCTTCGCATTTTTGGGTGTCACAGACGTTAATCGACATCCAATCTGGTACGGCAATGTTTGAATTCCGCTGCCCGAAATATCCCCGTGGTAAATTATGGTGAAGAGTCCCCATGCACAGCGTACTATCGTCTTTAGTTTGTGTCGGCGTATTGCAGTTCCAAAACAAGTATTCAATGACTGATCGATACACAGTTTTCCATTTTCATAAAAAAAAAATGCGCATCGATTCACACGAACGATTGTTAAAAAACAAATTCACGTCCAAAATGGCTGAAATTTCCAAAGCCTGAGCAAAAACCTTCCCCATTTTTTTTACTAGTGCTGCCATCTTCTTTTTGAGGTCCGGAACTTTTTCAGACAAGCATCGTATGTTGCTACATTTAAAATACTTTAAATACAGATATTATACAGATATATATAATACATTATATAATACAGAATATTATTAGGTTAGCTACATTAAAAAAAATATTTTAAAAGAGTGGAATAGGCGTAAATTCGTGTTGTGCTTAAAAAGCGTTGCTGAGACTGTTTTCAACGAGAGAGGGCCAATGATTTTTCTCGAAATTTTTTCGAGAAAAGCTGTGTGTTAAAACACTGTATCATCGCTTGTATCCAGTGATTGGTTGAGTTTATTTCAGGTGCACGCCCACTGTCAGCACACAAATCACAGCATTTTTGTGCGGAAGCAAAACAGGTATAAATGGCCTGGTCAAATAAGGGAATGGCTTCTCTTGCAATAGACAGCTAATCTCAAGTCATAAACTATTTACGCAAAAATAACTTATTGAAGTCTAGTAATCGAATAGATTGATACGCGAAAAGTCACTACCTCTATCTAGATAGAGCCAAGATTTTATGGTGTTATAAAAAAATGTCTTTACAAATAGTGGTTTTCGTCTTTATCGTTATTAAAAATCAAAACACATGTAATTCCAACATTTTCAATATCAAAGCCTATTTTTTTGTCATTGTCTTAATTTTTCAATACTATTAAATGAATAAAAAAAATTATACGCGATAAAAAAACCCATAATAAATATTAGAGGCATTGATTTTTTCGCGAAGCAACCAACACTTACTGGACTGCAATACGGTATTTCTGCGTCATTATTTTCTTCTTTGTGGTTGGCAGCCGCTTGCAAGAGAAACCTTTGCCTTATTTGGCCAAGCTATTTAGAAGCCATTTGCTTCCTCGCAGAATTGCTTGATTCGTGTGCGGACAAAGGGTGAGCTCCTGAAAGAAACTCAACCAAACACTGAATACAGGCGATGATACAATGCTTTAACACACATCTTGTCCCTAAATCTTTTCGCTAAAAATCACTGGCCCAAATAATTATAGTTATACTTGTTCTACTGATGATTTTCTGTAGGTCTTTAGCTATGTCTCTATGGTATCAGCTACAGACTGTTTTTATTTACTTTACTATGAATATCAAAACTTATATGGAAACATAGAAACGAAATAATGTTTTTTACTTAGTAAATACAATTTATGGTTTTTAATTAAAAGGGTTGTTGAGTCGCACAGTGTTGTTATTCAGTTATTTGTTTTGAAAGACAAGTGGCCTTTGGCGTTAGGGTTTTGTTTTTGTTTTGTTTTGGGCTGAGTAGTTGTGATCTTGGAGAGAAATGGTGGCATATGTATTTTTGTGCGTTAAAACATGAAATCCCCTAACGAGTTCTGATGATAAATATTTAGTTTAGCATTAAAAGTGCAATTCCGACTTCCAACAGCTTACTTAATGGAACAGGGTCAATTAAAGATCATGATGTTTTAATAGACAACCCGTGGTAATTAAGGTGAATTTCGCTGCATTATGTGATTTTCCGTGCTTTTCTGTGTTTTACGGTGAATTGACTCCCGATTCGGTGTTTGCCCGTGTCTCGACTTCCATTCTGCTGTTATTTCAGTCCTTCGCTATCCACCGTGTAATCTCGCGCGTTTAGGCTTACGTGACGCATGGCGAGCCCCGCCCCGCGGCCAATCTTCTCTCGGCCCGTGGCTGGCAAACAACCGCGAGCGCGCGAGATATAACTTATTTCTCAGGATATTATAATGAACGTTTCCGCGAACGGCAAATCCCGACGTCTTCGCCGCATGCTTATTATCCCGAGATTTTCGCGCAGGAGAATCGTGAAGGGAATCAGGTATTTCATTCAAACGTCCGCGGAGGTAAACATCTCGCACGTGACGCAACGACGTCAACGACGGTTTATTTTTTATCCCCCCCCCCCCCCGGTATCAGCGACTTTGCGAATGCAAAGCGTTAAACGTGCAATTGTATCGTAGGTCCACTGACTGCGACGTGCAGAATTTGCATTATTTTTCGGGCACTTCGAACCTCCGCGCACACTTTCACGCGAACGAATATGCATCATTCAGCTGCTGTTGATTTTTTTTTTTTTTTTTACTTTCTGTCCACATTGCGTGTGATCGAGTAATGCGAGTTTTGTTATTTTGTAACTAGCTGCAGCCCGCGGGGTTGCCAGTGCTGAACACAGGGGGAAGAGGACTTTTTTTTTTTTTTATAAATCAGATGTAGACAGTAATTGTCTTCTTAATTTGAATGTCAAGTGTGCAAAATAAATTTATTACCTGGCATAACCCGGCAGACTTTATTTTTCCAGTGCATATTTACCTCTATGTACCTCAAAATGGATGGTCTTTATGTAACCTAGACTCTATAAAGAATCATAGAAAAAAAGTGTAAAAATAAAAGGTTACTGGTATTGAAAAGATTCCATTATCTATCTAATGCTCGGCATGCGTTGCAATGCCACATTCAAATTTTTTTTTAATTGTTTGAAGTAGGTACACATATACAAAGCATTTCTCTATCTCTCTAAATATAGATATCTATATCTCTCTTTATCTATATCTATATATATCTCACTATCTCTATCTCTCTCATCTATATACCAATTTATATATACCTCTTTAAATATGCATCTATATAGCTCTATATATCTCTTTATCTAACTCAATTTCATTTACCATACCTCAATCCATCTCCCCATATCTCTATCTCTACCTAACTTACTCTATATCTATCACTCTATCTCTCTCTGTCTCTCTTTTATATTTCATTCAATTCAGTTGTCATGTGTGCGCACTCGTACAACGTAAACAGACGAATTGCCGCTTTGCAATATGAAATAAACACATTGTTGAAACAACTCTCGGGCTATTTTACGTATTATTTATATCACACACGAACAGAAATGTCACTTATTTCAGTTCTGTGAATTATCGCTGTTTTTATTTAATTCATTTCAATTCTGTAATGCATGTGCACTCATACGCCGAAAAATACGAACTGCCGCTAAATTATATGAAATACACACTTTCGTTGTAACGACTTGTGCGCCACCTATTGTAAAATAGTTGTGCTAAATCGGAAACCTTCGCGGGCAGTCGCATAACAACTCACCACAATTTCATCGCAATCGGATGAACGGTACATAGGCTATAGGAACGCATACGGGACAAACAAACGAAAATTCAACACGTGACAGGCGCATCAAACGATAGCGCGTTTTAATTTCAAGGCAGAGCTATTTATTGACGAAGTCAAGAACTAAACGGTTATTAGCGCCTTTATTTATCCAGCCGCCGCGAGCTCCACTAAGCGGACGGATTCGACCATGGAGAAGAATATGAAGTTTCCAGAACGTACTATGTGTATTATCTTGTGGCAGACAGAGAAATGTACACGCACTTGTATATCTATGACCTATGCCTTTTTCTGTTATAAAAATGAATTTATCACTTTTTTCGCTACATTATGGATGTAATTTAATATTAATATGTGGCCTTTGTGTTAATCCCGGTTGTGAGCTAGCTGTATGCCAAATTTCATTCAAATCCGTTCAGCCATTTTTGCGTGATTCAGTAACAAACATCCAAACATACAAATTTTCGCATTTATAATATTAGTAGGCTCTGATTTTTTGTAATTCTTTAGGGCTGTGAAACAATTAATGATTCAATAATAAAAATTATAATTAAAATGCACATACATATACATCTTACATACATCTGAATTACAAAGCAGTAACACGAAAATAAAGGAATAAGTAGAGCCCGGAAAAATTCGCAGTTTCAATGACCTCTAGGATAGACTCCATGATACTCTATGTACTGGGACAAATTGCACCTGCTCATTGGATACTGACTCGTGACATGCGTCAACTAGGATGCTTGTTATTTGGTACGTTTTTTGTTGAAGGTTTTTCATTGGCTTAGAGTCCTTCAGATAAACGGTGGTCCAATCGCTGACTCAGTATAAAGGTGTACGAGTTTGAAGTATAGCCTATCGCGAAATGAACCCGCAAATTTTTCCTGTCTCTAGGAATAAGTCATTCTTACGTGCATTTTTCCGCTTCGCCCGTTCTACAATGACAAGGAAACTGAGACGGATAACGTAAACAGAGACGGATCTCACGGAACAGAGTTTCTACAATGGCACGCAGACGGTGACGTACCTGTACGGATCAGCTCGGCAATGCTGAGCTCTTTTTATTTATTCATTTTTATTTATTCAATTTTTGTTCTGTAGATCCCATATGGAGGTAAGGACTCCGGGATATAGAAAAAGTCAATTAATACAAATATATACATATATACAAACAAACTGTACAACCACAAAAACTAGATATTACAGAGTACTTTCACATTTCAAAAGTAAGAAAGAGAGATAAAAAAACATGGGTACATAAGAAATTGTATAAACTGAAGTCTAAAGCTCAGAGTGAAGAGTTAGTTTACAAAACTCAATATTTTTCTCCTCGTTTTGTAATGTATTTAAATAAAATTTACCAGAGTTTAGTTTTCTTATCTGTTATTAGGTCAAAGAATTCTATCAGAGAGTAGGAAGGATGTTCTAACGGAACTTGTTTGATTGTTATTTTGAATATATATAAATCGGTTATATTTGTGACATTTTGTGCCAATAAGTTGTAAATTTTTATGCCTATATGTAATTTGTGCCTTTTCATACTGACTGGTATTATGAACTGTTATCCTCAATTTATTGGAGTTTCTTGTGTTGTATAAATGAATATCTAGATTTTTTTAAATATCATTTCTCCTTATGTATGAATAAGAGTATGTATATACTCGTTTATGACTGAAGATTTTAAGTTTTCTGAATTTTTGTTTACAGTGAGCTGACATTTTGTCATGTGTCATTATACGAATAGTTCTTTTTTTTAATTTTAGAATTGTTTCAATTCCCACTGAGTTTCCCCAGATTTCTATATTGTATGTCATTATAGAGTGGAAGTGAGCGTAGTAGACAGTTTACGTTGCTCCGTCCGACCAATAGAAGCCGAGTACTTGGCTGCGGTCGTAGTCATGTTTTTTATGTTCTAAACACGTTAAAAATAGTTTCAATTAAAAGAATATCTGGCGTTCTATTAATACTTTGTGGTTTATTTTCGTTATATATACATGCATATTCTATGCCCGAGCTATT
Source organism: Bacillus rossius redtenbacheri (assembly GCF_032445375.1). Lineage (NCBI taxonomy): Eukaryota > Metazoa > Arthropoda > Insecta > Phasmatodea > Bacillidae > Bacillus > Bacillus rossius. The sequence continues at coordinate 52,959,342 of NC_086334.1, read as the reverse complement.
ATCTCGAAGCCTAATTTTTTTTTAATTAAATTAAAATGTCGTAACCTTGAAATCCAATCTCATTGGTTGCCATTTGTTACGTTTCCGTGCATTTAGGAAGCAGAAGTCACTATAGTGAAATGTTTCGGTAGATCCGTCTCCATTTACGTGATCCGTCTCCATGTGCGTGCCATTGTATAACGGGCCTTACCTGGTATCAGTTGTTTACTTTTTTTTAATAAAATTTATTATTCACAATAATTTGTATACAGATAAATATTCAGATAGGATATATATTCATAGAACCAATTGTTTGGTGTTCTAGGTTTTCTTTAGTTTGTCTGGGCTTAACGTAAAGTTGGCATTGACCTAATTAGAGGCGGTAATACATAAATGCATAGAACAGGGACCCTGGAGAAAATGAGTCACCATGGCATATTGTAAGGGGGAAGTCTACAGTACACAGAGATGAGCGCCACGCCCGAAAATTTCCGAAGTTCTCCGAAATTTCCCGATCGCTCTTGAAAAAAAACACCATACAGCAAGGTTTCATGAATTTTACGGTCACATAGTATTTTTAATAAACGCTAACCTAACCTAACCATCCTACCCTCCGGAAAAACTAAGAACTATATTTATCGCATTGACAGGACGTAGGCCTAACCTAACCTAAATTTTAGTTTGGTAAACTTCGGAACTGTTCGGGATGTGATTGTGGCTTTCATTTCTGTGAACTGAAGGCTATCCTATTGTAAGGATCCAACCGACCGTTTGTTTTGTGTGATTTCGTTGAAACCATGGTAAGCCGAAATCAGGACGGTCGAACTTGGTTTCGAACCTGGTTTCACTTAGGCGGTTAAACATTTTCAACTAAAGAAAGTTTTTAAAATGGACGGGCCTCATTGGCGAAAACGTGTGGTTTCAGTTAACTTCCCTCTGAACTTAGTTTTCCGTCTGAAAACTAAATGCAAGTAGGGCCAGTGATTTTCTTGTTTAAAGTGTCTCTGGTCAAGGTTTTGTTACTGGCCCAAGGTACTCAGTATGAACTGTAAGCCAATAGCAGACCCAGCACAAAGGTTTTTCAGTTGTAGACCACCACGAAAGAAATCCACGAATTTTCCCAGTCTCTACCTTTACAATTGTGGTCCTAGGGCTTAACCATTTGAACTTTCCAACAAAGAATGTAGCTCAAATAACCGAAGTACAGCGACATTTCGCTTCCAGAGATGTTCGTCCACAGCCGAGCCCACTGTAACAAACCCTTGCAAGTGTCAGAGGCGACTCGCTTTGTACGGTTTCCCTGCCGCATGGTATCGGCGCTGCAGCCCACAACGTCGCAAATATTCTCCTTCATATTATCATTACTCTACGATCATCGTAGATTTACTTGCGAATCCCAGACTATAAAGGCATAGTCTACCTTCTTTGAACGTATGATAATTCTTATTGGCAGAACCTTCGAAAACTTTGTAAGTCTACAGCAGGAACAGCATTCTTACCTTGATTGCGCATGCGTGTTTATCGTGTTTGCAAACGAAACACACGACTCGTAAGTCGAGATCCAGCGTAGTTTCTGCAAAGAACTGCAAAGAACCCTTCAATTTCGTTTGTTTGAAGTGCATTCGTTATCTTTTGGTGAGGCGATAAATTGAGTAGACTACACGCATTTTCCCCTGAGAGTGATTTGCGTAACTGAGTTTTCCCTAATTCCGCTATGCCTAACTGTGATTCCACTACTACCTGTGTGTTGCCTAAAGGCTGGTCACACACTCACACACACACACACGCTCTCTCTCTATTTTCTCTATCTCTTGCTCCTTTAAACAATTCACACTAAAAAAAACCTGTTGTGGGTGAAAAACATGCCTACCCACAATCCTTTGAGACATTTATTATAGAGACTACAATATGGGTTGGAGATAACATATAACCGTATTGAAAACAGCGTACCTAACTATTATAAATTAACACATGCAACTGAATTTCTATTATGTATATAATTTTTGTTGCATTTAAATGCATTTTTTTATGTTTTTTGCAACTTATTATTTTATTGGTGGCGCCACAAAATTTCTCGTATTCATTTCACTTCAGCCTAGACTCAACTTGCCTCTATACAACCAAGCCTTTTCAGAATATCCATTGGTAGAGAACGGGAAATTCGCGGATTCATTTCGCGATATGCTAAAAAGCAAATAATTACACCTTTGTGCTGCTTTTCCTATTGGTTCACTGTTAATCTGGAGGACTCTTGGCCGATTAAGAACCACAATCAAGGGAGGATCGAATCACAAATAACAAATTTCAGACGCCTCACAATTCAACGGCCAATGAGCAGGCGACGTTTTGACCAAGTATGCAGAGGATCGTGGAGTCTATCCTGGAGGTCATTGAACGCGGTGAATCCTTCCAGTCCCTACCCATTGGTCGATGGCAAGGTCGTCCATTGGCGCGTTGCCCGTGATTGCGGGTAACCACTTGTCCTCCTTGTCCACAACTGGCTCAGGGACGTCAGCGGACTGAACACCAGCGTGAAGCAGATGTAAACGTGCTTCAAGTCTACTTTGCCTGCCCAACGAATCCGCGAAGTAATCACGGCGCTAACAGTTGACTGTGGTCGGCGAGAGGTGCTGCTACGAATTTGGCCGGACCAATGAGAATGCACGTTGTTGTACAGCTGAGCCGCCTGAAAAAATGATACCACGTGAAGAACACTGTTTCACCAAACATTACAGTGAGTTACTGTAAAGCTACAGCGCTTTGAGAAATGTCTTGAAGCGAAACATTTTTCGCGAGATGCGTGTGCATCTATAAATTACATAGATTACCTTATATTAATGGATAGGGCCTGGAAAAATTCGCGTATTCAATGACCTCCAGGATAGACTCCACGGTCCTGTGCATACTCGGGCAAACGTCGCCTGTTCATTGGCTACTGACTTGTGAGGCGTCTCAATTGGGAGACTCGTGATTCGATACTGCCTTGACTGAGGGTCTCTAATTGGCCCACAGTCCTCCAGGTTAACAGTGAACCAATAGCATAAGTTGCATAAAATACAATTATTTGCATTTTAACATGTCGTGAAATTAATCCGCGAATTTTTCCTGTCTCTATTGATGGAGACTGATAGAGACCGGAAAAATTCGCGGATTCATTTTGTGATAGGCTAGAATCCAAAAACTTTTGCCTTTTTACCGCATCAGTGATTGGGCCACAGTTTATCTGAATGACACTCGGCCAGTGAAAATCTTTTAACAAAAGAAGTATCGAATCACTAGCGTCCCAGTTAAACAGGTGTCACGAGTCAGTAGCCAATGAGCAAATGTAATTTCCCCGCGTGCATAGAGAATCATGGAGTATATCCTACGGGTCACTGAAATCGCGAATTTTTCCGGTCTCTACTGATAAAATATCACGGGTTCAGTGACCTACAGGATAGACTCCACGATCCTCATCATACTTGGACAAAACGTCGCCTGCTCATTGGCTGCTGAATTGTGAGGCGTCTGAAATTTATTATTTGTGTTTCGATACTCCCTTGATTGTGGTTCTTAATTGGCCAAGAGTCCTCCAGATTATAGTGAACCAATAGCAAAAGCAGCACAAATATATAATCATTTGAATTTTAACATACCTATCACGAAATCAATACGCAAAATTTTTCAGGTCTCTAGATATTGGTAATACTGATGTTTGGTTACTGCTAACCTACTTTTTTTGCAATTAGTATGTGGACCTATTTTCTGCTCATTTATATCAGCGTTTAAAAAAAAACATATTGTCGAGTTCAACTTCACGAGTTGTAAATAGGGCAATGTATTTTTCGCGAAAATATTTCAAGACTTCGTTGTGTTGTGTGTTAAAACACTGTAACGTCGACTGTGTATTGTGACTGGTCGTGACTGGTCGAGTTTATTCAGGTGTACGCCCATTGTCGACAGACGAATCACAGCAATTCTGTGCAGAAGCAAACGCGTCCTGAGTGGTCCGGCCAAATAGGGCAATGGCTGCTCTTGCAGACGGCTGCCAATCACAAGGCAGAAATTCTTGGCGCAAACATACCATATTGCAGTTTAAAAAGCGATCAGATTTTTTTTTCGCGAAAAATCACTGCCTTTAGTCAAAACCATCATAAATTTCAATACCTGTTGTTTACAGCTACACATTCACTAGATACACCTGTATATTTTGTGATAGCCATTCGAATCAACGTGTAGGTTACTTCTCGAAACACGATTATTTTACTATTGTTTGTGTGTATAGTACCTACTGTTTAAACCGGCGTAGTAGGGACCGGAAAAATTCGCGGATTCAATGACCTCTATGATAGCCTCCATTATCCTCTGCATTTCTCAAGTAAACACGCGTGTTCATTGGGTACTAAATTTTGAGGCGTCTCCACTGGGTAGCTTGTGATTCGACGCTTCTTTGGTCGATAGTCTCTCATTGGCCCAGAGAGCTCCAGTTAAACTACGAGCCAATAGCAGAACCAGCAGAATTGTACACATGTTTGAATTTCAGCCTATCACGAAATGAATCCGCGAATTGTTCAGGTCTCTACGGCGTAGCTATTTTCACGTTGAGCAGTAGGCCCTATAGGGATATCATTTACATTAGCTCAGCCGTGCGAGAGGAAAGTATTTCTCAACGATCGCAGCCAATAATTTGAATCTTGGAAAATGTTATTTTATGGTTCTCGCTAGACTCTACTGACATATTCGCAAAAAAAAAGTGAGCGAGTCTTTTGTTAACATCCAACATCGGTTACGACCAAATTCAAGTGTTCTCGTGTTGCAAGTATACTTATAATACGAAACTCGGACACAAAATGTAACGTAGAATTCTTTAAAATAAAGCGAGCGTGATAAATATACGCAAATTGTGTTTTCAACTACATTTCTGGACGCGAATCACACGTAGTTTCCGCGATCGCCGCTGGAATTCGCTGCCGGAGCAGCTGCGTCGTTTATCGAATCACTTCATTAGCAGACCGAAATTTTAAACTATATAATTAAACTGCTCCAAATAAAGTGAAAAAAAAAATTGAAAAAAAAAATAATGAACCCCGGCTTTGGACTTGATTTTCGACAACGAATTTCATTAGTATACCGCCCATCTTGTTAAAATTCACTAAACAGTTAATACTATTAAGTTTCCCTTTTGTATTTTTGAACTTTAATTTGCACCACGCGCCACCGATGGCAGCGCCGTGGTCGTTATATTTCCGTTTTTTGACTTCCGTCGCATTCACCAAGTCACACCCACCATATGCCGTATACTGAACGCTAAGATGTTAACACATCAAAAGGTTTACGTTGTCTGTTCATTGGCTGTTCCCATGGATAGGAAAAATCTGCGGATTTATTTTTTGATGGAAAAAAAATTCAAATATCTATAACATTATGCTGCTTCCTCAATTGACACACAGTTTATAGGTAGAGACCCGGAAATTTCGCGGATTTATTTAGTCGCAAGATAGAATGCAAACCTTCACACTCTCGCACTGTGTTCATGATTGGCACGCAGTTGTTTGGACACGCCCCTCTTCGACCGTGAGCCAATGATGCCCAGCTAGGAGAGAAGTAAGCGAATCAGGTAGTGCCAAATAACAAAGATAAAAATGTTCTCGCTAAGAAATCAACCAATGGGAAAGTAAACATGGGTCGAGAACACCTATAACTTTGAATTCTATCCTGAGGCCAGAAGAATCCGTAAAATTTCCGGGTCTCTATTTATAGGGAATAATCTTGGCCAATGGAAAACCCACAGCTAAAGAATTACCGAATCACAGGCTACCCAGTTTAGACGTCTCACCAGTCGGCAGCAAATGAACAGGTTATATTTGCCCGAGTATACCAAGGATTGTGGAGCCTGAAAACACGAATTTTTCCAGCCTATGGCTGTTCCCATATCTCACCATCTATCCTAGTTGCACAAAGTTTAGATATACGTGTTTGTTAAAAGTTCGTTATTAGTTTCTAGACCATGATAACTACACTTTTAGAGAGTCATTCTAATGAACAAGCGTTTGCAGTCCAGCTTGCCGCCAAATAATTAGACACCGATATAATGTGCATATTCTCTTTGCGATAGGCTAAAATTCAATTCCGTTTAACTCGTTCATCTCCTGCTTTTGGCCTTCCTCCTAGGCTATTTTGAGGACTTTGAGCCAGTAATAAACCATGGATACATTGTAAAAAAAAAATACTTTTTACAAGGGAAATCCTTCGAAATTCGGTGCAACGATATCACTTGTAAAACTGCAAGGCAAAGCTTTGTAAAATTGCATATGTTTAGAGACCCGGAAATTTCGCGGATTCATTTAGTCATAAGCTAGAATGCAAACCTTCACACTCTCACACTGTGTTTTATGATTGGCACGCAGTTGTTTGGACACGCCCGTCTACGACCGTGAGCCAATGATGCCCAGCTAGGAGAGAAGTAAGCGAATCATGTAGTGCCAAATAACAAGGATAAAAATGTTCTCGCTAAGAAATCGACCAATGGGAAAGTAAACATGGGTCGAGCACATCTATAACTTTGAATTCTATCCTGAGGCCAGAAGAATCCGTAAAATTTCCGGGTCTCTACATTTGGTACAAAGATCTACATCGCTGAAAGTACAAACAAAATGTTTCAATGTGGAAACCTGAAAAATTCGCTTAATTTTCTGGCTCCAGGATGAACTCCACACTATTGTACATAAAAATGTGGGGTGTCTAACTTCTATTGGCTGCTGTCACGTTTTAACTCCCCGTTGGATTGTATGTGATTGGGTTATTTGAATTTTGTAATGTTGTTATTGGTCTCTTTTCCTTGAGAGTGGGCAAAAATATCTTACGGTTCAATGAGGACGCAGCTCATTCTTATAATGGTATGCATACCAGCCTCCCTCCGAATAATAACGGTAATTATGAATTCTGTGATCATCGGCTAAAAAGATACAGAATAATAGAAGGCAGCCCAGGTGAGACGTTATGTGAATTAGCACACAGTGGACGGTTGTCATTTGTTTGAGTATGCATTCGGCTGTTGAGTCCATCATAGAGGTCACGGAACCAGAGAATTATTACAATCATTAGAGACCCGTGAATTTCACGGATTAAATGACCTCCAGGATAGACTCCAATATCCTCTACACACTCGGGCAAATGCCAACTGTTCATTGGCTGTTGACTTGTGAGTCGTCTCGACTGGGTGGCCTGTGATTCGACACTTCTATGAGTGAGGGTATCTAATTGGCCCTCAGTCCTCCAGATTAACTGTGAACCAATGGCAGAAGCAGCACTAAGGTATAATTATTTGAATTTTAGCATGAACCCGCGAATTTTTCAGGTCTCTAATCATTAGTAATATCATTCCATATTGAAAAATTCGCCATTTCGATCACCTCTAATACAGACTTCGCCCTCATCATGTAGGCACATGTTTCTGGTAAATGTCCGTTGCTCATCGGCTACTGACTTCCGTGACGTATCAACTTTGAAGCTTGTGATTCGATACTTCCTTGACTGAGGATTTCTCAAAGGCTCTCGAATCCTTCAGATAAACTGTGAGCCAACAGCAGAGGGTGTATGATTGTGAAGGCTGCATTTATGAAATGATGGCCAATTTTATTCTGCACTTGCGTTTAACGTGTCATCGACATGAAGGCAACCATAGACGGATAAACTCGGCAACACAGTTCCAGGAAAATGGAGAAGGTATCGTCGTGGCCTATAGGGAGGGGCATGCATTGTTGTATTTTCAATGTATAGGAGCATGCATAAATCGCGAAAAGATTTTGAGACTAGCTGTAAGTTAAAACGTCATCGTCTGTGTTTCGTGATTGGGTGAGTTTCTTCCAGATACATATCGATTGTAACAACACCAATCACAGTAATTCAGTGCGGATAAAAACGCGTCCTGAATGGCTCGGTCAAATAGGGCAACGACTTCTCTCGTAGACGGACGCCAATCACAAGGAAGAAACCACAGGTGCGGGTATACCTTGTTGCAGTCTAATAGCGTTCAGATCTTTTCGCGAAAAATGCCTGTCCCTGTCAATGTAATAAACAGCAACAAGAAGCATACTTTGGAGAAAAAACCTAACTCTCGTTTTACTTTAAAGAGTCCTGAATTTATTCCAGAGCCTGCTGTATTCACACCTTAAAAAAATATGCGGTTATGTACAATAATTAAAAATATTTATACGAAATAAAAATTAATATATGGAACTCACAATTGCAAACTATTGCAAAAAAATATTTTTTTAATCTGCAATATGCCTTCAATGTTATTTCTACAACCTCTGAAACCCCTTAATTTTTATATACCTAGTTAAAATGTTTGGTTAATTAAAAAAACGGTATATTGAATGATATTTTGATGGTTACCTACCGATTACTGTGGTTGCGTATTTCCGATGTCAAAGTTTCTGTTATTTTTTTAGACTGTTTGCCTTTAGGATAAAAATTATTTCGCACGTTCATTAAAGAGATCATGTGACTCTTATTATTTAAAAAAAAGTGTATTATTTGTCACTAACATCGGATATTAATAGGGGCATGTAGGCTATTAGTCACGAAAAAATCTGAAAGCACAACAGATTACAAAAAAAAAAAAAGGACCTATGCTCACGTTAGCAATTGCTTCCTTGCGATTGGCGGCCGTGTTAAAAGTAAAGCCATTTGTCTTATTGGCCAAGCCATTGTGGGCGTGTCTGATTTCTACGCTGAATTGTTATTATTAGTGTGCCTACAGTAGACATGAAAGAAAATCGACCAACCTTGAAACACAGACAACGCAATAATGTTTTACCATACATACAGATAATCTCGAAATCTTAGGGGGGGGGGGGGGCCGCATGTATTTTTCGCGAATAAATATAGCTAAGTGTAGATTCTCGAAAGTACCCAAGAAAAATGCAATACAACTTAATCTTCGTTTCCCCGCCACATAATGCTGCGGTCAGCGCTCAAATCTCATGGTTCCGTCATGCACGACGGGGAGACTGCGCGCCACCGCGCTAGAAGCACCGGCGCCTGACGTCCCACGAGTCTGCAGCCGCCGCGCGGAGAACTGGCTACTCACGGAAGGCGGAGAAGCCGGCGGGCAGGAAGACCGGCGGCGGCAGGAAGACGGGCGGCGGCGGGGGGGCCGGGGGCGGCGGAGGCGAGCGCCGGTCGCCGCCGCCCTCGTACAGCCGCGCGAAGAAGCTGCGGGGCGAGCAGGGCCGCGACTTGCGCGCGGCAGGCTGACCCGCCGCGCAGGGCAGCATGGCTACACTGCCGCGGCCTCCATGTGCCGCCTGGCCGCAGGGGGCGTGGCCAGCTTCCCCCTCCCCCGCCGCCAGGCGCAGCGCGCGCACCTAGTGCCCGCCCACCGCCCCGCCCACACGCATCCTCAATCCAATTAGTAGCGGCCGGAAAAATTCGCGGTTTCAATGACCTCTAGGATAGACTCCACGATCCTCTATGTACTGGGATAAATTTCACCTGCTCACTGGATACTGACTCGTGACACGCGTTACTTGGGATGCTTGTGATTTGATACTTCTTTTGTTGAAGGTTTTTCATTGGCTTAGAGTCCTTCAGATAAGCGGTGGTCCAATCACTGACTCAGCATAAAGGTGTACGAGTTTGGAGTCTAGCCTACCGCGAACTGAATCCGCGACTTTTTCCGGTCTCTAATTTATATTGTTTACATAGGGGCAGGCATTTTTTCGCGAAAATATCTGAACGCCTATTAGACTGCAACAAGGTATACCTGCACCTGTGGTTTCTTCCTTGAGATTGGCGTCCGTCTGCGAGCCATTCAAGACGCGTCTGCTTCCGCACTGAATTACTTGTGATTGGTGTTGTTACAATCGATATGTTATCTGTACTGGGAGAAACACACCCAACCATGAAACACAGACAATGCTACAGTGTTTTAACTTAAAGCTAGTCTCGAAATCTTTTCGCGAAATCTGCATTCCCTTATGAATTTCATATTTTCGGCCTCATGACACAAACTATCGTTAATTGTTTATAAAATAGTTTATAATTTTTATAAGTAGATATTTATTTAATAGTTTATGAAACTTTAAATACTAATTTGTACTTCAACCCTAGCAACAACTAAGAGCTTGTAACCGTGCTGTATACATATTAAAATTAATTGTTAGAGTGTAACATCTCGGCTCTCGTTATATCATTTGGTAGGAAAAATTCACTGAATGGAACGGATGTCGCATGGAACGGAAATGTGTAACTACGGTTCTGCCACCTGTGGCGGATGACGCGCACCAAAGTTCACAAAGCCAAAGGAAAGTTTTGAGAATTGTAACAAGATGGGTAGTATTTTAATTAAATTCCTCGTTGAGAATCAGGTCCAAAGCCAGGGATTCATAATTTACCAAGTCCTTTTAGCTTTTATCGGAAGTCGTTACATTATATAGTTTGAAATTTCGATCTGCAAACGGAATGATTCGATAGTTGACGTAACTGGTCCGGCAGCGAAATCTAGCGACGGGTGCAAAAAATACGTGTGATTCGCGTTAGGAATGTGGTTGAAAACACAATTTGTGTGTATTTATCACAATAAGCAATATTTAAATGATTCTACGTTAAATTTCGTGCCCGAGTTTCGTATTAGGTATAGCCTAACTTAATTTCCAACATGAGAAGACATTAATTTGCTCGTTACCGAGGTTAGATGTAGATATACCTACACATCTCTGGCGAGTACGAAATGACTCGCTCACATTTTTTGTATATATTTCATAAATCCTACAAACCAGAGTTTTTAGAGTTATGGAAAATCCAATTTTTTTTATGTATGAATTATACACAAAAAACGTTTTTAGTAATACCTACATGTCAAAGGGGCTACACATAAACGATTAATTTAAAACTGTATAGAATCCATTTACATGTTCTTAGTTGATTCTAGGGTTGACATAGAACTGTCATTTAAGTTTCTAAAAAATCTATTAACGAATATGTATTTAAATTAAAAAACAATTAACGATAATTATGTTATAAATTAGTTTAAACTAATGAGCAAAAAAACCAAAACTATGGAAGTAAAATAATTTATAATACTGCCCCTTCAACGAGTATACTGGAGACAGGCGGTGGACACGTCTCCATGATTACGTGGTAACAGGGTGAAGCCTTTTCTTTGTTTAAGCTCACGGCCTGCGCCATGTTGGTTAGACGCCCAAAACATTGGCTGAAGAGTAGTGATTGCATTGTGGAAACTGTTTTAATTGGCTGTATTTTTATTAAAGTTGCTGTGTTTGACGACGGAGATTATAATTCATACTTAGGTACCTACTAAACATATTCAGAGGTGGTTTCCGCAATGTTTTGAACCAAAAAATATGGCACTTGCGAGCAAGGTCGTTCCCAGGGTTTTGAAAGCAAACAGCGGGCAAAGTGGTTATATCACAAACCTTCCCCCACCCTGGAATAAATTAAATTCTGTGCATATACGTTCCTGATAGCGAGGTAAAAATAAAAAGACTATACGTCACAGCATGCGACCTCCTGATACTTCAAATCTATACTGTATAGTTAAATTTGATAAACAAAATAATATTTTTAGTATTAAACTGGCCACAGTGGTCGTCATTTGCTTTGTACTGCATTCTAAGAGTGAGACAGACTATAGTAGCAATTTTTGAAGACCAAGATGACGGCAGCGCTCTCTAGCAGAAGATGTGTGCACTCCGCGACACTAGCGCTTCTGAAAGCAAGTTTTTAAAACAAAGATGGTGACTCGGCCGCTAAGAGAAATAGTTGCTTCTATTACACTTCATATTAACAAATAATAAATTTCGAATATGTTTTATTTATTTGATATAGGTATGCCTTATTTAATTCTTACACTGATATATGTTACGATGGCCAAGTGGTAAAAGGCACAAGTTTTCCATACCATAGATCTGACCTGTTATGGTTCGAATCACCTCACTTCCGTTGTATTTAGTAGGTATAAAAAAAGTGGAAATAATGGAACTTCAACCTTAAATGCTTGAGACAGCGATGCTGGTGGGAATTAAGTATTAACTACGTCAGCCAGTATGACGTCATGGTTGCCATCTTGTTTTCATCTGCTGGAGGCAACCATTTATTTTCGTTTTCTAGAGGGCTCTGCCATAATATTAATTTAATTTTTGCCCGCTAGAGTGCAGTAATTAGGTATTACTGTGGCATCAGCCATCTTGACAGTTGTTCGCCATTTTTAAATTCTTTAGTTTTTTAGCTAGGAACTCGAGAAAAAATCCAAAATTCATCAAATAATCCCTTGATAAAATAATTCATGTCCATGATTCGATACCAGGCAGTACAGAGATAATTAAATTGATTAATTATATATTAAACATAGTATGTCCGGGTGACAGTGACAAAAAAAAAGCAATATTACATTAAAAAGATAGTCAGAAAAGTTCGCTCACACCAAGTGCCAACCACTCATGTAGTAAGGACCATGTGTACAAAACTCACCCGACAACACTATAGGCTATATAGGCCTACTATATATATATATTTTTTTTTTCAATACCTACACGTGAAGTTAAAAGTATTCACGTACGACTAGTCGAAGTACCTAAGCTGAAGCTCGTTTACCACAGAATCTCGAGGCCAGAGGCAGAGGCTGGCATCTAAAAGTCGCGCGAGCGCCCCTCCTGCTGGACTCGCAAGCCTGCACGAGTGCCGAGTGATCGACCACCTGGACTCCTCGCTCCCCAGCCGTGTCGCTAGCACGTATCAAACCTCGCTGAAATCATCACCCGGCACATGAAAAGTACCTACTTGTTGGAATAGCCTCAAAGTACGAAAAATGAAAACGCTATTAGAAAACGAGCCTACCAATTAACATTTGCGCTCCAACAAATGTTATAGTACACTGAACAGAGTCGAACCCAGAACATAAGCAAAAAAAAAAAAAGATGTCGCCACGAGTAATTAAAAAAAAATTAATTAAATTAAAAAATCTTCTTACAGGTGAAGCATCTCCGAACCAAGAGGTACTTTTTTTCGTCCGTACTCACGAACATTTTAAACAGTATCAGTATCAATGGCAGGCGTAAAAACCAGGCATCTCCAAACCACGAGACCAATCATGACCTGTCTGCAGTCTTGACTACATACATTTAACGAAAAGACATGTGTTGAACAAAAGAAAAGAATATACAATACATGCAATGGTCAAGCAATGAACATACAATAAGCACACTTGACACGCAATGAACACGCAGTGCACATACAGAACACGTAATGAACACGCAATGTACACACCGAACACTCAATGAACATGCAATGTACACACAGAACACGTAATGAACACGCCTTGCTCACACCAAACATGCAATGAACACGCAATGGACACGCAATGTACACACTGTACATGCAATGCACATATTTAACACGCAGTAGCGAGAACTGTCTTAGAAATCAGATTTCGTGAAATAAAACAATCACTTTTATTATCCAAAATATTTTTTTTTTTAATTTTATACAAATGCAGTGCACACGCCAAACTCATTGTATGTAGCCAGCTTCCCTCAGTTCTTTGAGTATGGTGGCTACTTCGTTGAGGTGCGAGTAGTCTACTGCCCTAAGCTAAGCCATCAGTAGTCTCAGACGATCGTACAATATGTTAGTATCATGATGTGTAAGCGATCCCTTCTGCTGCTGTCATTTTCCATGCATGTTTATTATAAATATTTTTAAGATCACTATCGTTTCAGTGATCATCGTAAGCTTTATCAGAATAATTAATTTCATCACGACGTTTTCATCGATTTGGTCTCAGGGCTTCATCACAGTCTTCGATCTTGCCATCTTTAGGTGTTTCATCACAGTGTTTGGTCTTGTCACCAGCCTCAAAGTTACTATCGCCATCATCGTAGAAGTCAGCGTCTTCACTAGGATTACGGAAAGAATTCGAAATCGATGACGTCGAAGCTTCTTCACAGTCTAAAATCTTCCTTTTTAAATGGCCATCATTATTCCATAGTATGGAGGGAGGATCTACTTAATATAATGAATATATTCTCCCTTTTCATGGTAATGATACTTCCATTGGTTTCAGTCTTCCTTAAACTGTCCGCATTCTTAATTTCTTTGTCGAGATCAGGAGAACTATGAAAGTAGTATAGGATAGCCGGTCCGGGGACTGGCTTCTGGCTGAGGATGGAGGATGGGGTCAGCCATCGTGTATTCTGACGTCACGGCGGCCGTCCTGTATGACCTCTGCCCTTTGATCTTCAAAACTTGCCAAAGATAACTTTAAATTTGCCACCATTTACCCAAAATTCACCAAACTTTCTAGTTATCTGGAACAAATGCCACCAAAAAATCTAAAACAATATGAAAAATAACAAATTTCCCTATTCCTAGGGAAAAATTCCCGTATTGATGAAAAATGTCTTGTTTTATTAGGTACTCAAAAATTTAAAAATTTGAAATTCGAAAAACCTAAAATGATTTTTGCCTTAGAAAGAAACAAAATTCCTCATTGAGGCTTAAATTCCCCATGAGCAAGCTTCCAATGAGCCTCTGATGGATAGCTTTTACCTTGACCATGACCTTGACCATAAACTTGAAATCTTTTATTTTAGACAACAAAATTCCGAAAAAACCCCAAAAAAAATTTTTTTTTAATCTTACTTCTAATGTTTAGTTACTTAATCGATTTCCGGCGAGGGTAAACATGTAATTTATTAATAAAAAATAAATCTTAATTATAATTCAATTACAATTAGAAGAATTCTTGCTTACATCACACCCGCCATCTTGGTTCCGCCATCTTGGTTCCGCAATCTTGGTTCCGCCATCCAGGATAATGACATCATATTCTCCATTTAATTTTCAGCCATTTTGTTTTCTATAAATTTTCATCATTTTCAAAAACGATCTCACCACTGCAATTTTAGTTGTGGCTGCCATCTTGAAAATCCATAATTATTATCAACAAAATTTGAAAATAAATGTAATATTATAAGAAATATTTAATTAATCAAAGTAGGTGATTATAGTATGTATGGGGACACCGGTGGGTGGTGGGGGAGCCGGGGAGCCACGGCGGCCATCTTGGTTTACGTCACTTCCGGCGACCATCTTGGATTACGTCATTTCCGGCGGCCATCTTGGATTACGTCATTTCCGGCGGCCATCTTGGATTACATCACTTCCTGCAACCATCTTGGATTTGACCTTGACCTTTGAACCCGGAGGCCATTTTGTTTTTCTAGAACTTTCCTCCATTTTGTTTTCTAGATCATTCCGCCATTTTGAGTTTCGTCCGCCATCTTGAAAATCTTTATTTATTATTCGATTTTAATGAAAAAAATTTAAAATTTAAAAAAATTAAATAATCAAAATTTTAAAATAAAATTAAAAATATTATTTAATAAAATTTTAATTAAAAACCTATGCATCGAACACCCCACTCCTCTAAATTACAAATACATAATCTAGCACCCCCACCCCTCTGTTACAATGACATCGTCATCGAACACCCCACTCATTCCTGTTACAATTTTTCGTTACATCCACCATCTTGGAAAATCATAATTATTAACTTAGAAAATCAGGAAAAAAAATATACCATCGTTGTCTGCTGGAGGCAGCCATCTTATTTAGTGGAGACTACCATCTTGATTTCATCTGGTGGGTGTCGTCATCGGTTGTAGGTTTCTAAAGTATGTTAGTGTATGTAAGGTCGAGTTACAATTCTCTACCAACATTGTTATGAACCTTATAGACCAAAATCCACAGAATCCACAAGATCCACAAAATCCACAGTCACTTTGTTGTTGTAACCGACATTTTTTCTTAAAGTCTTATCACTTATAGGTTTTAACTAAAATATATGTTATCAATACTGTCGTTGTGGATGCGTTAGTTAAAGTAATGATAATTTAAAAAACATTTATTACTCCATCTTAGCTGACCAGAAATTTTTCATAGTCCTATCATACATGTAAACATACTAAATAAATTAATGTTTGTGTATTCGTGTTTAAAACTGCATGGAAGCAGATATTTAGGTGTTTGTGTATAATATCATTTCTTAGTGTTCGTGTTTGCGTTCCTGTGTTTAAAAGCTGCATGGAAGCAGATATTTTAGGTGTTTGTGTCTAATTACATGATCATTTTACGATATCAAATTAAGTATAAGTACCTTGAGGAATATAGGGCATTAATTAAAAAAATAATAAGCGATATGTAGGTAAAATTATATTTACTGAATCAAAGAAATATATTGTACAAAACAAAACCCTCAAGGAGAGAAAAATATACTTGTCAAACGAAGCTATAAAAAAAACAGAAACTATATACAAAAACGAAAACTGTTTACAACAAAAAGACTGGAACTATACAACAGATAATTCATCTCCAACATAGCCGTGGGGAACCGTATGGATGCCATCCTCACATATTTGGCGCTTATCATCCTCCCATGTTATGGCCAGCTTATTTGTGCTCTCGCTATAGAGCACCTGCTGCCTCGAGCGTATGGCCCTAACTGCTACTCGTCGTGTGTGGTGATCGTGCAGGGCATCCAGGTAGTCACTGAATGTTATGCGGTTTTTGACCACACACCGCTGGATACCCTTGGCCTTCTTCTCAACTTTGTCACCACACTTGTATGCATACAGTTTGGCCCGCAGACCGACAAACTCACTCATCACTTTCCCCCCACACTCATCCTTAAACTTTCCGACAACCTTTTTGTTGATGGGGGAGAAGCAAGGGTGGTCGGAAGGGTAGCAGCTGGTGTCGAACTTCTCCATGAGTGTAGGATCGGCTTTGAGGTCATGGTAGAAATCATCGGTTTGTATCTCGTATACGAAACTATCGGTGTCCATGTATGCCAGATGAATGTTTTCTGCATATCTGGGTTTCATTGTGCTGTAATGGAAGTCGTACATGAGTGTTTTTGAGAGATCAAGTACTGCGAGTCCGGCATAGATTGGCTTATCGAAAATTATGGTCTCATGGTTCAGGTGGACTAGAGTCAAGTTCGGTTCATACATTGTGCGGTCCTTGAAGGATGGACGACACACCAGTTTCTTGAACCGCTTCTCGGAACATACCAACTCCATTTTGAGCCTCCGCCTCTTGTTCTCCATCAGTTTCCCGAAAGTACTGTTTACAGCGAGCTTAAAGAACTCCTTCTCGAATTCGTTGGCTGCAGCCTTGCGCTTATTGGTGTTGAGCTTAATGTATGGCTCCAACCACGCCGACTGCTCAAACTGGAGGACTCTGTGTACCTTAGTAACTATCAACCCATGTGATACTGCTTGCTGGAGGTTTCTGTAGTGTACAATGTAATGTTCCTTAATTTCTAGTGTTGTCATGAGCTTTGATTGTTTGGAGCCGGGCGGACATTGATTGATGGGGAGAAACGGAAGGTCTTTGTGACTTTCGTGGAGTTCAGTAGGGTACTCCACGTCACATTCGATAATGTACCCGATAGGAGAATTTTCTGGAATAGTCATGACATCAATAGATGTGTCTGACCATTTGAAATGTCGAATCGGAAGCGACAGCGACATCGCCCACCCGTACAAATTATTTGCATCAATGTACTGTAGATATGTGGATGGCTTGGACACATCATGTGTCTCAGGAACGTATTTGTTGTTACCCACACAATGACGTTTGATGCTTTGCGCTACACCCCCACGAATACCTGCTTCCACAAACATATACATATCGTAATCTGTCAGAAGCTCGAGTTGTACTCCTGTGGTGCGAAGCATCGCATCGAAAGCGAACCCAGGACAGGAAATGTAGTGTGACGGGTCTAGACTGTACGTCTCCAAGCAAAGACTGCGAAAATTCTCGAATACGTCCGCCAAAATCAGGACATCCGTCTTTAGGTACAAGTCAGCGTACTCCCCCAAAGTAGCACACTGAAACTTGTCCCAGACATTTTGTGCGTGAGCGTAATCCGCCTCGGAAATACCAGAATCAGTCAGAATATTAAAGAACTCATCGATAGATGGAAGACTAGTATCGTCTAGTCGAGCAAAAGAATCAACGAAGTCGTAGGGGAAGACTCCCTTGCGAGTAACCAACTCCAACTCATCAGGAGCGAAAAACTCAGCAGTACTGACAAACTTGTCTGCAGGCAAGAACTCTGCGAGCGAAGCAAGACCCCGACTCATGAAACGGAACGTATCGACAAACTGAATGCTGAACTTATCATGCAACTTCTTGGAAAAAGTTATCAACTTCTCTTCCGAATTAGGAATGATGAAGATGTCTTTAGTGTCGTACCCCAACTTCCTGATAATGAAGTTCTGGTCGTACGCCAGGTTGTGGAAGAACACAATCATCTTTTTCGGTCTGCGCCTGAGAAGGTTGCAGTCATTACATGCAGGTCCAATAAATTCGCCGGTGAAGTGATTATGATCACGAACTTTCTTTACGACCCCTCCAAACTTTCCTCCACAGTAGCAACAACACCTTGCTTGCAGAAAAGCAGTGTTTTGTGCATGTGTGAGCGGAGTCATAGGAACAGACATAGAAAATATTTTCTGCACGTCATGTCCAATCTCCACAATGCGGGATATGAATTTATCTTCTGCGTCACAACCGCGATACACTTCAGGCTGTGAAGGAAGTGAAGAAGTGAGGTGTACTGGAATCACGGAGTTATCTGCTTTCACGTAAATGCAGTAGCTGTACGCTTTATGCTTTTGATACTGCAGTGTGTATGCTTCATCAGGATTCGGGTGACATGTATGGATTTTCTCCAGAATAGCTTCAAAGTCGCAATATACCACGATGGGCATTTTATCACTGTGATGGAAGTTTTTGAACTTCAAAACAGGAGGCAAACCATTTTCATCAACCTGGGGCATTTCCATCCTAACAGCAGCATGCTGTTTACAGAGCTCACTGTGTTTTTCCAAACACTGAAGACCAGTAAGCCCGCTAACCCTATCCTGATCATCATAATGCTTGAAGCATCTTTTGCAAACATGAATAGCCTCAGTGTGTGTAGTGATTTGGGACCGAACCAGAGCAGAAAAATTATTGATGTAGGCGAAATGGGACGAATTGTCATTGACCAAGAGCAGAAGATCGAAATGATGTTCTTTTTCTTCAGGAGCGACTCGTGCAGGAACAACATTCAGATTCTCGTCGATACTGTAAATGTTGATGGAGACTCCGGGGTTCTGTTTTTCAAACAGCGGTATTTGCTTGATTGGAGTAGGGGAGTCAATGTTGTTGAAGTTGAACTTCCCCTCCAAGTCATGGTAGCGCTGGTTGACACGTTCGAGATGCTCACCTTCCACGTACTTAACAAGAATTGACCACTTGAAGCACATGTGGTCTTCGAGGTTTTGCGGATTGATCACAGCGTATTTGTCTTTGATGGAAGTAGGTAATTCAATGTAGGAGCTGGCACGGAGTGGATCAAGCTTGTTTATTCGGAGTTGAAGTCGCTTAACGGCCGACAAAGTCCATCCGGACCCCTTACCCATGTAATCTTCCTCCTCCTTGCAGATCTTGGAGATGGACTCGGTAACTGCCTCCTCCACCTCATGAACTGCGTAGAGGGGAACATTCATGGTTTTGAAGGCCCTCTTGTCTTCACAGGCATCTACTGGTTTTTCGTAGTCGCACTCAAGAACGACATTAAACTTCAGCGGTCCATTCTCTTCAATCTCCTCCTCAAGTTGGCTTATTATTTTTGCCTTGATGGAGTCCAGGTACGTACAAATGTCCTTGGCAGAACTTGACGTATTTACAGCAACATAAGTCTTCAAGTTGCCCTTGAATCCCACTTCGGCGGTGATGAAGCCATGGGTATTGGCCAAACCCGCGCCGGTCACCACCTTTGTTCGGCTGGTCGATGGTTTAGGCAGTACTGCTGGCTTAACTGCTGCCATTCTCTGCTTCTTTGTTGGAGGCGGAGCAGGCCCCTTGCACACCTTAATGTGGTTGCGAAGAGTGTCAGCCCTGACCAACTCTTTAGCACAGTTCGTGCAGGAATGTGCTATGCGGTTAGGGTTAAGTCCGCAAGCCGACTTCTCATGTAGTCTGGCGACATCAGCATGGGCGAAGGCCTTATAGCAGAAGCTACACCGGGTGCCTGATGTCGTGGCGACAGCACCAGTACATGTTGACAGGTGCTGCTGCATCTTGTCGCTGCATGCGACCATCTTGCCACATAGGTGGCACTGCTGGTAGTCACGATGCTGGTTCTCGGCACACTGTCGCTCGTGCCGGTAGCGGTTCTTAGCTGCCGTGAAGGTAGCAGAGCTGAAACGGCATTTCTGCGCGGTAAATGCCATCTCGACAATCGGTAGACTGGTCTCAACGTACGGAACACGCGAAGGAAGCTCGACGTACGGAGAACTATAACATAAGAATAAAGAAAACAATGTAGCTAGATGTTACATGAAAACAAACATATCCTCAAAACTCTAGCCTCAAGCTTTCTAACCTAAACTACTAGCAATGTTACTAAATAAAAAAGTTGCAAACATAACCTCAAAACTCTAGCCCCTCAAGCTTTCTAACCTAACTTGATAGCAATGTAATAAATAAAAAAGTTACAAACATAACCTCAAAACTCTAGCCATCAAGCTTAATAACCTAACTTGATAGCAATGTTACTAAATAAAAAAAGTTGCAAACATAACCTCAAAACTCTAGCCCTCAAGCTTACTAACCTAAACTGTTAGCAATGTTACTAAATAAAAAAAAGTTACAAACATAACCTCAAAGCTACTCCTTCATTCATGTACAATCCTAAAAATGGTAGAATATTTAAAGTACTGATAAAAGTCAAAGCTGAAAAATATTCAATGTTAACTAAAAATGATTGATTACATAACCTCAAAACTACTCTAATGCACAACCCAAAAATGCTAGAATTTTAAAGTACTGTTAAAAGTTTAAGCTAAACAATTCCTGGTTACCCACACATAAGTGTACAGAGAAAAAACTAGTTAGCTGATAACCTACGAAAAAGCTGAGAAACATTCAATGTTAACGAAACATGTAGCATACCTCAGAAAAAGATGAAGTGGAGCTGTAGAACACAAAGTAGCGTTGGCGGTAGAAATCGTGGTAGCAGCTAAACTCACACACGAACTAGCTCACTCAAACTCCAAGAACACAATGAAGCTCCGACAGCTAATCCCGGCCTTTTATAGCCGCGGACCTGCTTGTTCTTGGAAAAACCATTAGGAACATAGTATTTTTACCGAACCTACCAATAGGAATATAGTATGTGGAGGGGAAGTACCATTGTCTTCGGAAAAACCCAGCATGACTCATGCGCAGGTCGTAGCAGGTCTGTGAGGGGTGGGAGGTAGAAATGTAGGTAATAACTTAACATAGGAAACCACTCTCGGGTAAAACCACTAATGACCTAGGTGATGAGAGATTAGGTCGCGAGGCACTTCATGCATCGTGACTCATCACTCAGAAATGTCGTCTCGCAGTGCCGAGGGGACCCGAACAATAGACTTGACCGTGCATGTCACAACAGATCCATTAGTCGCCCGACTTTGTGGCGCCATGAGGCGCTCAGGTAGCAGTCATGGTCTACGGCAACAGACTCGTTAAAGTGTCATTACGAAGCACTCAAGCTGAGTTCGAGGAAAATACAGCTAAATATTCATTATAGATATGTAAGGAAATAAATAAAAAATAAATCGGGTAAGTTTAATACATTTGTTAAAAGTAAGAACACATTACAAAACTACAACATTAAAAATTTAACCTACACTTATTATGACCAACATTCGTTTAAAATTTTTTAGCATTTCATTGCGAACAATCAGTTGAACATCCACAGAATGACACATTTTGCTGATGTTCCAGGAACAAACCCTTTTCACAACCATTTAAGGAGACTTTCCTTAAGCTCTCTTTTCATTGGTCAAATAAAACATCTCCCTCTCTTCCCCTCATACAATGATGCTGCTTCACCATCACGCTAAAATTCTGTAAGACCAAACAAAATATACTTCCCTTAAACCTTATGGTAGAAATTTCATCCTAGGATGCTGTTACTGCATCTAGAAATTAAAAATTATATTATCTCATACAGGTTTTATTTACATGTTAGACTTAACCATCCTACCACACACTGGCTCACACTTACACACACATGCGTGCGCATGCGTGCACTGAGATTAAATACATACTTGCCCACATAATGTACTTTTATTTACAAAGGCAACATATTAAAACACATAATATTTAAATTTTGTGTAGATTGGATGGTACCAGGAAACCATACTGCAAAACGAGCGGACAACACTTGAGTCTTTACTATGATTGGGCTGACGGATTGCCTCTGAACGCCCTTACCTTCAACGACTTAGAATTAATACTTTTATCCATCAAAAAACAAAACAGTTTTACTAAGCAAACATACACCCCACACCCCTCAAAAAATTGTTATTACACAGGGCATTATTTACATGGCAGGAGACCGCACATACGAAGTGCGCAGCTTCAGGTTAGAAATATTGATTAAAATAACTGCTAAAGATGATAATTTGTTTATGAAAAAACTGCACATGAAATACAGACACTTGGTTATTTACACACACATACATACATACATACATACATACATACATACATACATACACCCTGCATCGCTTCAGATGGAAGTACGATATTTTGAAAACCACTCAAGACTTACATCTGTTTATGAAAAGGAGCTAAAAATTAAAAATTTTCAAAGTTAATTTTAGAGATGAAACATCATGTGCAAGTCCTTGCATGCGAGAACATTTTATTACGCAATTATCTTCATTTTTCCCAAACCATAGGTCTGATGTCTGGATACCACACAAATCTCATACTTAACATATGCACTACGAGATGACTGCGCGCCAGTCCAAGCCCCCTGCGCTTAGAGACGAAACTGCACTAGAAGCGTTAGCAAGCATTGCAATTATCTCGCTTCAGTAATGCAGATTCACCTCTGACTAGGTGGACCTCCTGAAACACTAAACATAGGACAGTGAAACACATTAAAATAATGCATTTCAAAATAATTGAATAATATAAAACACTGCATATTTCTCTAGAATCACCACGCAACTGACAGCCCTTTCAATCACAATTCTGCGAATGCTATCACAGAATGCTATATTAAGAAAGAAAGGATCATTCATTCCTTCATTATGGAACACAGTAATACATCACATGAAGAGAAACAAAAAAGGAACACACTTCGTTCTTAGACTCGTGCCGCCTCCTTGACAGAGAGAAAAGTTTTTACACATAAAATAGTATATATTTCTTTTCCAGCGATGAAGCTGTACTAATATCACCTTGACAAGCTTAGATGATCTAGGGAGAGACAAAGTAAATTAATTAACAATAAAAAAGTCGACTAAAATCATTTACAAACAATATACTTAATATTTCTTCGATTACATATTTTTCTCAATTTAATAAATGTGTGAACACAAAAATTTCCTTAAATCACTATTTATCAATTTTAAACTCTCATGTACATCAGGAAAAAATATATAGTTTCAGGCATTATTAGTTGTAATGTAAAAAATTCAAAACAGTTTCTTTGTGGGATGTGGAATGCTCACTCACGATCGAAAAAAGGAGGTGCTTCGCTGTAACACAAGGGGAGGGGGAAACCATCTTTAAAGTTGTCGTTGCTCATATATTTGGATATATAGTAATCAAGCAAGTAATAACATTTGGTGGTATAATCTCCGGCTGATTAAAGTTTATTTGCTAACATGAATTCACAAATTAAACGAATCTCTAAGTACATTTGCTTATCTTTTATAGAAAAAAATGCACAGATTGATTTTTTTATCATGAATAACCAGGAGCACACTAAAAAAACCAACGAAATTCTCGCCAATAATAACCAACAGCACACGATCAATAGAAAAAAAAACATTTTCTCAGTAATCACATACAGCATGCGGAGAAAATCACCAAAATATTGTCAAGAATATCCATTAATACATGTAGAATACCAATAAAGTCTTGACATAAAAAAGGCTGAAGTGCACGGACAAAAATCATCAAATTCTTGTCAGGTAAAAAAAGCAGAAGCACATGAAAAAAAAACCAACAAAATTCTAACACAGTAAAGTTGAAGCACACGTAGAAATCTATCGAAATTTCATGTAAAAAAATAGGAGCACTCAGAGAAAACCATCAGGGAGAAGATGTTTAAAAACATCATAAATTATCAATTGTTTAAGCAAAGAGTTCACAAGCTGACTTGTGCTAGAACTCTCATGTTACTTAAGCAAAGAGTTCACAAGCTGACTTGTGCTAGAACTCTCATGTTGCTTAAGCAAAGAGTTCACAAGCTGACTTGTGCTAGAACTCTCATGTTGCTTAAGCAAAGAGTTCACAAGCTGACTTGTGCTAGAACTCTCATGTTGCTTAAGCAAAGAGATCTGGCAGGATTTAATTTGAACTTTTTCTTAAACAATTGATAATTTATGATGTTTTTAAACATCTTCTCCCTGATGGTTTTCTCTGAGTGCTCCTATTTTTTCACATGAAATTTCGATAGATTTCTACGTGTGCTTCAACTTTACTGTGTTAGAATTTTGTTGGTTTTTTTTTTCATGTGCTTCTGCTTTTTTTACCTGACAAGAATTTGATGATTTTTGTCCGTGCACTTCAGCCTTTTTTATGTCAAGACTTTATTGGTATTCTACATGTATTAATGGATATTCTTGACAATATTTTGGTGATTTTCTCCGCATGCTGTATGTGATTACTGAGAAAATGTTTTTTTTTCTATTGATCGTGTGCTGTTGGTTATTATTGGCGAGAATTTCGTTGGTTTTTTTAGTGTGCTCCTGGTTATTCATGATAAAAAAATCAATCTGTGCATTTTTTTCTATAAAAGATAAGCAAATGTACTTAGAGATTCGTTTAATTTGTGAATTCATGTTAGCAAATAAACTTTAATCAGCCGGAGATTATACCACCAAATGTTATTACTTGCTTGATTACTATATATCCAAATATATGAGCAACGACAACTTTAAAGATGGTTTCCCCCTCCCCTTGTGTTACAGCGAAGCACCTCCTTTTTTCGATCGTGAGTGAGCATTCCACATCCCACAAAGAAACTGTTTTGAATTTTTTACATTACAACTAATAATGCCTGAAACTATATATTTTTTCCTGATGTACATGAGAGTTTAAAATTGATAAATAGTGATTTAAGGAAATTTTTGTGTTCACACATTTATTAAATTGAGAAAAATATGTAATCGAAGAAATATTAAGTATATTGTTTGTAAATGATTTTAGTCGACTTTTTTATTGTTAATTAATTTACTTTGTCTCTCCCTAGATCATCTAAGCTTGTCAAGGTGATATTAGTACAGCTTCATCGCTGGAAAAGAAATATATACTATTTTATGTGTAAAAACTTTTCTCTCTGTCAAGGAGGCGGCACGAGTCTAAGAACGAAGTGTGTTCCTTTTTTGTTTCTCTTCATGTGATGTATTACTGTGTTCCATAATGAAGGAATGAATGATCCTTTCTTTCTTAATATAGCATTCTGTGATAGCATTCGCAGAATTGTGATTGAAAGGGCTGTCAGTTGCGTGGTGATTCTAGAGAAATATGCAGTGTTTTATATTATTCAATTATTTTGAAATGCATTATTTTAATGTGTTTCACTGTCCTATGTTTAGTGTTTCAGGAGGTCCACCTAGTCAGAGGTGAATCTGCATTACTGAAGCGAGATAATTGCAATGCTTGCTAACGCTTCTAGTGCAGTTTCGTCTCTAAGCGCAGGGGGCTTGGACTGGCGCGCAGTCATCTCGTAGTGCATATGTTAAGTATGAGATTTGTGTGGTATCCAGACATCAGACCTATGGTTTGGGAAAAATGAAGATAATTGCGTAATAAAATGTTCTCGCATGCAAGGACTTGCACATGATGTTTCATCTCTAAAATTAACTTTGAAAATTTTTAATTTTTAGCTCCTTTTCATAAACAGATGTAAGTCTTGAGTGGTTTTCAAAATATCGTACTTCCATCTGAAGCGATGCAGGGTGTATGTATGTATGTATGTATGTATGTATGTATGTATGTATGTGTGTGTAAATAACCAAGTGTCTGTATTTCATGTGCAGTTTTTTCATAAACAAATTATCATCTTTAGCAGTTATTTTAATCAATATTTCTAACCTGAAGCTGCGCACTTCGTATGTGCGGTCTCCTGCCATGTAAATAATGCCCTGTGTAATAACAATTTTTTGAGGGGTGTGGGGTGTATGTTTGCTTAGTAAAACTGTTTTGTTTTTTGATGGATAAAAGTATTAATTCTAAGTCGTTGAAGGTAAGGGCGTTCAGAGGCAATCCGTCAGCCCAATCATAGTAAAGACTCAAGTGTTGTCCGCTCGTTTTGCAGTATGGTTTCCTGGTACCATCCAATCTACACAAAATTTAAATATTATGTGTTTTAATATGTTGCCTTTGTAAATAAAAGTACATTATGTGGGCAAGTATGTATTTAATCTCAGTGCACGCATGCGCACGCATGTGTGTGTAAGTGTGAGCCAGTGTGTGGTAGGATGGTTAAGTCTAACATGTAAATAAAACCTGTATGAGATAATATAATTTTTAATTTCTAGATGCAGTAACAGCATCCTAGGATGAAATTTCTACCATAAGGTTTAAGGGAAGTATATTTTGTTTGGTCTTACAGAATTTTAGCGTGATGGTGAAGCAGCATCATTGTATGAGGGGAAGAGAGGGAGATGTTTTATTTGACCAATGAAAAGAGAGCTTAAGGAAAGTCTCCTTAAATGGTTGTGAAAAGGGTTTGTTCCTGGAACATCAGCAAAATGTGTCATTCTGTGGATGTTCAACTGATTGTTCGCAATGAAATGCTAAAAAATTTTAAACGAATGTTGGTCATAATAAGTGTAGGTTAAATTTTTAATGTTGTAGTTTTGTAATGTGTTCTTACTTTTAACAAATGTATTAAACTTACCCGATTTATTTTTTATTTATTTCCTTACATATCTATAATGAATATTTAGCTGTATTTTCCTCGAACTCAGCTTGAGTGCTTCGTAATGACACTTTAACGAGTCTGTTGCCGTAGACCATGACTGCTACCTGAGCGCCTCATGGCGCCACAAAGTCGGGCGACTAATGGATCTGTTGTGACATGCACGGTCAAGTCTATTGTTCGGGTCCCCTCGGCACTGCGAGACGACATTTCTGAGTGATGAGTCACGATGCATGAAGTGCCTCGCGACCTAATCTCTCATCACCTAGGTCATTAGTGGTTTTACCCGAGAGTGGTTTCCTATGTTAAGTTATTACCTACATTTCTACCTCCCACCCCTCACAGACCTGCTACGACCTGCGCATGAGTCATGCTGGGTTTTTCCGAAGACAATGGTACTTCCCCTCCACATACTATATTCCTATTGGTAGGTTCGGTAAAAATACTATGTTCCTAATGGTTTTTCCAAGAACAAGCAGGTCCGCGGCTATAAAAGGCCGGGATTAGCTGTCGGAGCTTCATTGTGTTCTTGGAGTTTGAGTGAGCTAGTTCGTGTGTGAGTTTAGCTGCTACCACGATTTCTACCGCCAACGCTACTTTGTGTTCTACAGCTCCACTTCATCTTTTTCTGAGGTATGCTACATGTTTCGTTAACATTGAATGTTTCTCAGCTTTTTCGTAGGTTATCAGCTAACTAGTTTTTTCTCTGTACACTTATGTGTGGGTAACCAGGAATTGTTTAGCTTA